>NW_016814921.1:773659-782673 GCF_001698545.2 Rhinopithecus bieti
GAGTTTTGGTATAGGTGTCCTTCCTGTTTGATAGTTTTCCTTCTGACAGTCAGAAGGACTGTCTGTTGGTCTGTTGGAGATTGCTTGAGGTCCACTCCAGACCCTGTTTGCCTGGGTATCAGCAGCAGAGGTTGCCGAAGATAGAATATTGCTGAACAGCGAGTGTACCTGTCTGATTCTTCCTTTGGAAGTTTCCTCTCAGGGGTGTACTCCACCCTGTGAGGTGTGGGGTGTCAGACTGCCCCTAGTGGGGGATTTCTCCCAGCTAGGCTACTCAGGGGTCAGGGACACACCTGAGCAGGCAGTCTGTCCGTTCTCAGATCTCAACCTCCGAGTTGGGAGATCCACAGCTCTCCCCAAAGCTGTCAGACAGAGTCGTTCGCGTCTGCACCGGCCCCCGCTGTTTCCCCTGTTGGTCTTCAGCTGTGCGCTCTCCTAATCAGTTCTTAAAATGTTAAGTGTACACCTTTCCTGTAGAATATTAGCAAGTTCTGCATATAGTAATGTTAAATAAAGTTAAAAAACGCAGTTAGATTCTCTGTTGTATAAAAATGAATGTTCACAGCTTATTGGCGATTTTTTTTGTTTTTATTTTGCCAAAAATTATTATGTAGATTTTAGTCTTTTTTACTCTTTGAAGAACCAAATAGAAAAATGCCAGTCACAGTTTCAAAACTGAATTGCTGCATTAAAGATGTGAGGAAAACATGAACAAAAATTTCTTGTCATCTCTACTAAAAGTAATTTTTTCAAATGGAAACATTTTTAGAGGTTCTAATTATTTTAAAATATTTAATACATTGCCATTTAGAATATGGACCTCATCCTAACTTTTATATAAAGTTTATCTATGACTTCATATTTACCTCTTGCATGGCTTTTTTTATATTAATTTCAAGTGTTTATGGTACTGAGTATAAGGAATATACATTAACAGCTGAAATTGAGAAAAATGTAATATAGTTTTTTTGGTGAATAATTCCATTAATAGTGTTTAGTTTTATATTAAAACTTTTCCCATTATTTTATTTTATTGAGCTTTAAATTTTATTTTAGGTTTATGAAGAAGCTGGTTCTGATTTTCATCAGGTTGCCTATTTTAAAACCAGAATTGGATTAAGAAATGCCCTCCGAGAAGAAATCAGTGGTTCTTCAGATAGGGAAGCTGTGCTTATTACTTTGAATAGACCAATTGTTTATGCACAGCCTGTGGCCTTTGATAGAGGTAAGATAAAGTCAATGACTACCATCCTCTGGGATCTAGGAATGTTTTGTTAATGCTAGATAAAAATCTTGTAGTTTACTGGTGTAAATGCTTGACAGCGAAATGGTTCCTAAATCTGAAATGTGCGTATCCAAAAAAAAAAAAAAATTCTTGCTTTTTCCCTTCAGTTTTAAAAGTTATTTAGCATTTTAAAATTATTTTGCCTTCTGCATGGATACATAGGAGTGTCTGATTCAGATTATATAATTGTAATGCTGAATTTTTTTGTTTTGATAATTAATGCACCCATTTGTGTTTTGGCACTGTGTTTATTTTTATATTCTATAAATATTTATCATATACTGTCTAGAAGTGGATTACAAAAATAACAGTATCCCTGCTCTCAAGGACCTGTCAGTCCAGTGGAAAAGAAAACAAAGTAGACTACACAGTGGAGTTAGAGATGTGTTCTTGGTTCTGAGGAATTCTCTACCTTTGCCTACACTTCTTAGAGGAGAAACTAATTATTGATTTGACTTTTAATTAGGAGTTCACCAGGGAGATAAGGAAATGAAATTTACTTTTATATATACCAGGGCCTAGAATAGTCCCTGGCATACAATCAGAACCAAATAAACACTGAATGAGACAGAATATGAATGAATGTGTTTAAACACATAAGTCTAAGAAAATATAGCAGTAGGTTCATAGAAGAAAATAATGGCAAAGAAGGCTCAACAGGTAGAAAAGGTCTAATTAATGTGGATTGGGCAAATATATTTGAACTGTATTTTAGAAGTAATGAGGAGCCGTTTAAGAAGCCATTTAAGATCTCCATCAGTGATGGACATAGGCTAGTAACAGAATCCCGTTAGAAAATTGCCGTTTTGGAGATTAGAGATAACATTTTATTTTGCTGAATCCCATATATATGTTTTTCAGTTCTCATTTTACTGACCTCTCATCAGCTTTTATCAGCTCCTTAAAGTATTTTGTACTTTTGGTGTCCTTGACACAAAACAGGTTGAGTACTGGTTCTCCAAAGTAATTGGGACAGGAAGTGTTTCAGATTCTGGATTTTTTCAGCTTTGGCATATTTATGTATACATAATGAGATATCTTGGGGCTGGGACCCAAGTTTAAACATGAAATCCATGTACATTTCATATACACCTTATACACATAGCCTGAAGATAATTTTATAAAGTATTTTAAATAATTTTGTGCATGAAACAAAGTTTTGACGGCATTTTGGCTGCAGTCTCACATGAGTTCAGATGTGGAATTTTCCACTTGTGGCATCATATCAACATTCAGAAAGTTTTGGGATTTTGGATTTCAGATTAGGGATGCTCAACCTGCATTTGCTTTTCCTCCTTTTTCTCTGGCTTTTCCATCTTTATGTCCTTTTTAGAGGCCCCTCCATCTATACGCTGCCGTGAAATGAAGGTTTGCCTTAAGGTTTGTTTCTGTTTAACAAACTCAAACATCTTTGACTTTTCTCTGTAAATCAGATCCTTTTAATGGTATGTTCCTAGCATTATGTACCTTAAAGAATTTTAAAAGAAGTAACAGCTCTACAGATGAAGTTAAGTACCATGTCTGTTTTCATTTGTTATTCCATCCCAGTACCTAACATATAATAGGCATTTCACAAATAAGTTAGAGTGAATGAACAGACCTGGATTTTCTTCTTCCTTGTGCCATTATGTGGTTGCCTGCTTTCTGTTTTATTTTTTCATTTGTTATTTAAAAAATGGTGACTATATGTCCTCTTAGATCTTTCCTAATTCTAATGCTACAGTTTTCTGGGTGTAATTTTTATTAAGCAACAGGATTTTGCAGCTTTTGAGCTTTACTTAACATATAGATTTACAGTGTTGGTTTTAATTTTCTTTCGGCCCTGCCTTAATTATCAAAAGCTGTGCTGTTTTGGCTGAATTATAAGGCTGCCTACGACAACTGGAATGAACAACGAATGGCTTTACATAAGGATATTCATATGGCTACAAAGGAAGTAGTAGATATGCTACCTGGTATCCAACAAACATCAGCCCAGGCCTTTGGGACTCTTTTCCTCCAGCTCACTGTCAATGATCTGGGAATTTGCCTACCTATCACAAATACTGCACAGGTACAAAAAGTCAAGTCATATTCCAGGATTAAGAGCCAGGCATTTCTACATAACCATTTCTAAGTATTTAGAGTATAACAATACATTTTTCAGTATAATGGTTTATAACTGTTTAGTAGGTAGCAAGTAAGATTGAATTCCTTCAACCATTATTCATCTCAATGTATTAAATCTGAATCTCATGGGACTTTTCTCTGCAGCACTCTTATATGCTTCAGAATAGTGATAAGATTGATACCCACCAGATAACTCTTAATTTTTACCTTCATAAATAGAAACTTAGTTTCAGAGTCATTTTATTGTTTTCTTTTTTAGCAAGGAAGTCATTGGTATGGACTGGTTTATAAGATGGAAATTAAAGGACATTTAAGAATACTGTTTAATAAACTTACCTGCAATAGAGTAAGGAATTCCAAAATGCTTTTATACTATAATATTTAATGGTAATGAAACTTCAAAGCAGTGTGTACCTAAAGCAGGAATTTTCTCTTTGCAACTTAGGACCAATTCTCAGGAATATGTAACTGCATGCACATGTGTGTATGAGAGAGAGAAAGGGCTATGAACACCTGTCAGGCCAAGAAGTAACAGTTATCAGCAGTAGAATACAGAGATCTATATTTTACTGTTATAATTTACCTTAATAACTTATAACCAGTTGTTGAATTAATTTATCTTTTAGGATTTTGTTTGGTAAGAAAGTTTTAAGAAAAAATTTGGGTTGCGGATGGGCGGCATTGGTATGTTTGTGTTTCAGGAACTGAAATGTAGTTTTTTAATAGCATGATGGGCTGGGCCTAGGAAGGCCATAAACACCACAGGTGGGTGGCATTGTTAGAGCGTCTCCCCACAACTAAAAGAGGGGCTTGAGATAGAAATACAGATAGCCCTTTGTATGTTAAGTAAGAAAAAAAATGCACATGGCAAATACATTTCACTTGAGCAATTTAATTTTTAAAAGGCATCTTTCTAAGCTGCTCTTTAATGAACATATCTAGTCTTGACCCTTTCTAGATTTCTATTCCTATGAATCCTGTGAGGATTTCTAAGTTTAAAAAATTGTCACCTTTTTCTTATTTCTTCTTTAATGTATTTTGCAGTCTAATCATACTGGAGACCTTGACACTGGTTCTGCTTTGGTATTAACCATTGAAAGTACTCTCATCACTGCGTGCTCTTCAGAGTCTCTGGTTAGCAAAGGGCATTTCAAAAACTTTTGTATCCGTTTTGCTGATGGATTTGAGACATCATGGGATGACTGGAAACCAGAAATTCGTGGGGATTTAGTGATGAATGCCTGTGAGTGTCTTTTATTTCTACATACAGTTTAGAACTTAAAAAATAAACCATTAAGTCTCCATTTGTAAAATTAAAAGATGTTTAGATATAGCAATGTTTTCAGACTTCGAGAAGGAAGGGCTATTTCTAGTTATAGGTAAGAAACCGTATTCATGAAAAACTACGTCATTGAGTAGTTTTGGGAAGTAAACCAACCAGGCATTCTTTTTGGTAGTATAACATTTGAATGTTTACACAGTCCCTGACTTTTCCTGTAATTGATCCATGTTTGACCAGATAAAGCGTTTTTGTCCTATCAGAATCTTGAAAGAAAATGATAAATGTATCATATTCAACTCAACATAAAACACAGAACAGGTTGTAAATAGCCAGGACCAGGAACCTCCAGCCTTAATTAATATCGATGTGAATAAATCCACATGTTCAAATTTGTAGGCAGGCAGAGTGTAATGTGAATTCCTGCAATTCCGTAATATTCGAGGTTGGGTATAACTAACACTGTGTTTATAGGCCATATTGAAGATATGGTATTTATTTGTATATATTTTTATATTTATTACAGCAGAGCTGGTAAAGCATCATTAGTATTAATAATAAAGAAAAATTATAAATAAGGAGTTAAAAGGTTGTGAACTAAAATTCCTCAATCTTGTAAACTAAATTACTTTGCTTTTAGAAAGCGGTAGCCCATTGTTTATGTAATTTTTTCCTCTCTCCACTACAGGGAAATCTTTCTAGTTCCCATTTTCTTTGAGGAATGGGAAAACCTTCTATTATTTTTGCAAAAATTGAAGTTTTAGCATTCAAAATGAATGAAAATTCTTGGTTTTGATGTGTAGGGAAGGAAAATATCTTTTCCTATTATCCTTTTAGGCTATTTGCTGGGGCTTGTGTAGTAAAAGACCAATTAATGAGAGAAAAGCATACAGGTTTATTTAGTATGAGGTTTTTTTGTGACATGGAGCCTTCATAAGGAAACGAAGATCCAAATAAATGGTTAAACCTGAGTATTTTTATGCTACGTTTGATGAAGAGTAGAGAGTTGTAGAGCAATGTGAGAAAAAGGGGTTCGAGTTAAGGGTAGTAAACTGGGGGAAACTAACCAAGGCCTATTTGTTCAGATTGCTCTCAGTGTCCCTCCACTTTGGAGATGAGGATGCTCCTTTCCTCTGGGTATAGGAAGGGCATCTCTCACATGTAGGTCATATGACCTGCTTCAGAGGAAAGTCAAAGTCCTTCCTGCATCTGCTGCTTCTCAAATTGCTTCAGTTTAAAATACCTTCCATAGGAAAAGGTACCATTTTGGAAGGCAGTGTGTACTGAACCCCATCAAATGCTTTGCGTTTAGATAATTATAGGTAAAATACCAGGACTTATTTGAAATACTTCAGGTTACTGAGAAGACTTGATATGGAAATACTCATGCCTATTATCCAAAAGACCAATATTAGCCTACAACAGAAATCTTTATAGATTTATTATTTTACACAATAGTTATACATTTTTTAAATCACTAAAACATATCTGTTTTAATAAAAGACAAAATAAATTTAAACAGTGATTTTTATTACAGTGACAGCTTTACCATCATTGTATTTATTAAAATATGTAGAATATATTTGGAAAAAAAGGAAGTAAACCATTTCCTTAACAGTTTATCTTAAAGGGCAAATGCATAAGAAATATAAAATGAGAAATATGCTTGGACTCAGAATCAGAAATATACATTAAAAAATGAACAAATAATTTAGCACCTCTATATATTCTGTTACTACAGAACACTAACATGCTGGTAATCATGATAATCAGAATAATTTATTTTTGGGTTTTAGAGGGGACTAAATGACATGCTTCTGTAACATGCTTATTGTTTGGGTTTCTTGGGAAGGGGCTAGGAGGTAAGCAGAGTAGTTATGTAATTGACATATTGATAAAAATTCCAAATGATAAAATGGACAGATGAGTTTACTAGTTTATAGTTTTTATTAGTAATAAGTATACCTTAATATTTTGGACAAAGGTGATGTGTATAGGGCAGAGAAATAAGGAATGGTAGGATTATGCCTTTGAATTTTTTTAACAGATCATTTTAAAACATACTCTAGAAAAAAAGGTGACCCAGTAAAATTTCTTCTCTAGGTGATAATGTTTATTGAGAAATGCATTAAAAATACAAGGACAATCTATAGGAAGAGTTCAAAGAATGATTTAAGTAGATAGTAAATATTAGCTGAATATCATCAATGTGTATTTAGACAAAATAAACCATCAGAAGTTTAGATGTCTGCAAGCTGTCTGTTAAAACCTGGATAGCATTTGGTCATCAGAGCAGAAAAATTACCATCCTAGATTCAGCCTAATGGTTGCTCCAAATCATCATTCTGTCTGTGATACAGAAACCACAGGTATTATGGGGAAGAGACTAGTTGATTTCTTAGTCCTCATTTTCAGGATTCAGATCTACTTCTAAAAATCATAATATTCCTTATTCATTCATCATGGCTCTATATTCTATGAGTTTATATATTCATTTTTTAAGCTTAAATTTTTTTGTTGCTTTTTAGAGACAGAATCTTGCTGTGTTACCTAGGCTGGAGTGCAGTGGTGCCATCATAGCTCACTGCAGCCTTGAACTACTGAGCTCAGACAATCCTCCCGCCTCAGCCCCCCAAGTAGTTAGGACCACAGGCACATGCCATCATACCTGGCCAATTTTTAAATTTCCTGTATAGATGGAGTCTCACTATGTTGCCCAGGCTGGTCTTGAACTCCTAGCCTCAAGTGATCTTGCAGTCTTGACCTCCCAAAGCACTGGGATTACAGGCGTGAGCCACCACACCTAGCCCTTAAGCTTAATTTTTAAAAATTCTCTACTACTTCCTGGGATAGGAAATCCTAAAAGTTTTCTTCTCCCTTTTTATTTACTAATTCTTCCTTTCACTTGGCCTCAGTTATGTTATTCAGATTTCAAAGGGTTTTCTTTTCATTCTAGCATTCTTGGATTTGAAAGGGTAATGTAGTTCTTACTTGTTCAGATTTATAACCATGACTACAAAGGTGAATTGGGTGATACTCCAAAACCAAATCTAATTATTTCTTAATTAGAATTTGTATGTGAGACACAGGTACTATACAGTTCAAAGGTATAATTTAGATGTTAAAGTTATTGGCAGTCTTTAAAAAAACATAACTTAATAACAAGTAGATCCTCTCTCACAAACTAAGTTGTAATATTTCTAAGTTGGAAGGATTTTTCCCTTTTGAATTTTTTCAAAGACAGAAATGTAATACCAAATTACCTAGAAAATGAATAGTAAGCTCAAATTTAAGTAACATTTGAATACCAATTTAGGATTCAGAGTGAGTTACAAAAGGACATTAAAGATATATGTACTCTCAAGTTTAAGTTGATATTTAGTTTCTTCTAAGGATAACTGAGGAAGGTCTTAATTCTATGTTTATAGTTTACTTTGTTTAAAAGTTGTTTCCACTTTTACTGTGTAAAATTGTTGAATTTAATTAACATCTTTTTTTGAAGCTGAAGTTACCAGATTAAAGCTAGGTGGTAGTAAATGTTTCAGAGTTAAAGTAGATATATTCTGGAGATAGGTGCATGATCTTGAGATTGACATCATGACCTTCAGCCATTTTTTTTTTCTCATAAAATGTTCTATGTCAAAAGAGAAGGTGAGACTGATGAATCATGTGTCTGACTTTGACTTAATGCGGTAGCTCTTAGTTACGAAAATTCTATTTTAAGTCATTTGCATTCTCAAAGTGCCATTCATTTATGACAACAAATTGTCATAGCATCCTGGATATTAGTGGATAAGCCATCTAGAGTGTCAGAGTTGGCCAGGTGTTGTCACTCAAATAAGGAACTCACATGCAGAAAGTAAAGCTAAAACTGCAGTTAAATTATTTAAATCACAGAATAAAATATTGTGAAATATGGAATCAATCTTATGAGTCATTAAAATAGCCCTTTCATTCCAAAGATTAAGAACTAAAATCTAGGAAGGATAGTAATCCTCTTTGTATTTAGATAATAATCTTGTGTGAAAAATTAAAGAGTACAATATATAATCACAAATGTATTTTCATTGAAAACTATTTTGGGGTGATTTTGTACAGGTGTAGTTCCAGATGGCACCTATGAAGTATGTTCAAGAACTACAGGACAAGCAGCAGCTGGTAGGTTCACATTCAGCATTATTTTGTGTTAGACAGAATTCTGCCTTTATTTTAATGGCAAGAGAATTATGTGTTAGTTAGAATTCTGCCTTTATTTTAATGGCAAGAGAATCTTTTGGCCAAGCTAATTCTGGTGTTCACTAATTAAAAAAAAAAAAAAAACTGTTTTGTATTAGAACATTT
>NW_016814921.1:782796-809132 GCF_001698545.2 Rhinopithecus bieti
AAATATAAAATACATAATACATAATATATATTTTTATATATTTTATACATATATACAGTAGACATATATACACACTACAAGATGTTTTGGAAAAGATTAAAATGAATAAGATATACTTTCTGTCCTCCATACTTTTAAATTCTTACAATGTAGTTAAGGCACATGCAGCAAAATTACATTGAAATATGTGATAAGTACAATAAAACATAAAATTCCCATTGCTATTGAAATGTATAAAAGGAAGAGAATATTTTCAAATATGGGAGAGTACTGGGATCAGAGAAAACTTGATGGAGAGACAAACATTTAAACAAGCACTCAAAGGACGGGATAAATCTTTCTTAAACAAAAACTGGAAGATGTGGGCCAGAGAACATTCAGGCAGAGAGAATAATATAACATGAATCATGATGTTAAAGCACAGTATTCAGATTTGCCCAATTTAGCTAGAATACAGTTATATAAAAAAAAAGATGGAAAAATGTTAAATGCCAAGGAGTTTGATTTAGTGGGCTAGCCATTGAATATTTCTGAACAAGAAGGCAAATGGCGACATTATCAAAGGAACACTTTCAAAGATTAGAGAGCCAAAAAACCTAGGAAACCAGTTAGGAGGTAACTATGAAAGTGGTAATGTGTCTTAACTAAGATGATAGCACAATGTAAATTTTTATTATTTTGCTTGTTATAAAATTGGACAGGGTGAGCTACAGAGATACTTATTTAAGGGCTCTTAAAATGTTGAGAGAGGTAGAAATTGATTAAGGTTAGTAGATTGCCAGTCTCTCCTTACTGTTCTGTTTTCCTTCCCAAGCCTAGCCTTAGTTCTCATCTTAAGTTACCTTAGAAAGCACCAAGGCCTAGAGTCTGACAGAGAACTGGAAAAGTTAGAGAATTTTCAACTGAGGTCACAAATAAATATTTGTCAGGACTTTTGTTTTAAGTGACAACAACCCACTTAGACTAGATTAACCAAAAGGGGATACTTATTAAAAGGTTATTTTCAGACTACAGTTCAACTTAGGCATGGTTATTTCAGGGAAGAGAAGGAACCAGGTCGATTCAGGAGCCCTTAGGAACTACTAGAACCAAGATCCAAACTGTCACCAAGACTCTTTGTAGCTCGTCTTTGCTTCTTTGCTCCCCTCTTGGCTACTTTTTTTTCTTCATCTTCTAACTTATAACCTCTTTCTTACACATGGCAAGAAACATTGTGGAGTCTTGTTTCTCCACCCTCAGTCATTAGAGAAGGACCAACCTTTCCTCAAGTCCAGGCAAAATATCTTCTTTTTCCAACTTTGACCTTCACCTGGACAATTACATAATTAATTCTGTCTAATGAGCTAAGGTTATGGCAGTTCCTACTATAGCTATAGTATGGTGGATCAGCTTGGGGTCAGGGAGTGAACCTGTAGTTCATAGGGAAAAAAAAATAGGTGCTATACAGAGAAAACAGTAGATGCACACTGTACACATAGAGAAACCAATCCTGTAGTCTGATGTTTCTGACAAGTTTAGCAGTGAAAGACATTAGTTATTGTATGTGGCCATCATCCATTTGCTTTTTAAAGTTACTTCAATTTCTATACTCAGGACTTACCAAAAATGCAACTTCTTTATTTAAACAGAAAGCAGTAGTGCTGGAACCTGGACACTCAATGTATTGTGGAAAATGTGTGGGATTGATGTTCACATGGATCCTAACATTGGCAAAAGGCTTAATGCTTTAGGCAATACTCTTACAACACTGACAGGAGAGGAAGACATAGATGACATTGCTGACTTAAATTCAGTGAACATAGCTGACCTGTCAGATGAGGATGAAGTTGATACTATGTCTCCCACTATCCATACTGTAAGTAAACTCAGTGTTAGAATTTTTCAGGATTGGCTTTTACTCTGAGACAGGGATATTTTTTGTTGAGTGTTATTTAGTATATTATAGTTGCTATTTGTGGAGGAAGAGAAGGGGGTGGTGGTTCACTATGTCTACATTTCATAATATTGTCTTTTAATCGAGTTCTGTACTACATGTTGACTGTCATCCAACTTGTACTTTAACCTATAGGTAACATAATATTAAAAGTGAAGTGAGTAGGGAGTGGGGCAGGGTGGGGAATGGGAATAAATTGCTAACAGGTATGAGGTTTCTGACTGATGAAAATATTCCCAACTAAGATTTTAATGATGGTTGTACAACTTTGTGAATATACTAAATGGGTGAATTTTATGGTACGTGAGTTATATCTCAATAAAGATGTTCAAGATGAATTTCAAAGCAAAGTGCATACACAAAATGAAATGATACATTTTAAAAATAGTATTTTCATCTATACTATACATTCTGTAGTTTCAAGTTATTTCGTGGCAAAAGCAACTTATTCTTTGATTTCATTCTGGTATTAATTTTCAAAATTATTTTCAATATCTTTTAACTTTTGTACCATGAAATAGTTTTGTTCTTGGGAAGAAATTTTTTTAAATTTAATATTACTGTTTATTACTTAGAGCGCAGATGGAAGTTCAGTAAGTGGAGATGGCCACAAACTCACCTTTGGGCAGCGACTTGTAAATCACCTACTAGGCCTGACACCCCCAAATCAGCGCCATTCTGTTCCTGCAGAGTATCTGTGTGACCCAGAGATGTGGGGCTCCCCTCAGTCTAGCCAGTCCCATTTGAAAGCATGCAGAGCACACTCATGGGGAAACGTAGGTGGCAACTAAATAGATTCCTTATGAAATTGAAGGGATTTAAAAATCAATGGAGAATTCCAATCTTAATACAGATGGCTTTGATTCTTGCATGCTTTGATTTAAGGTGTTAATTTTGTGATAGTATAGATTTGCTTTGTGACTTGAGGGTGGTATTGACAGATACACTTTTGACTTTTCAGGAAGCCATAGATTATCGAAGACAGGCAGCATCTGCTAGCCAGCCAGGAGAACTTAGAGGAAGAAAAATTATGAAGCGTATAGTGGATATCAGAGAACTGAATGAACAGGCCAAAGTAATAGATGATCTGAAGTATGTATAATGATTTTTAATTTGATATAATGTTCCCTAATTTTAGAATCATAAGATGTTAAAAGTGGAAGAAACTGTATTTGGTCTAATACAAACTCTTTAGTTTATCTGTGATATCACCAGGGTCCAGAGTTGTTTAATAATTTGGCCAAGATCATACACTCATTAGTAATAAAGTTAGGCATGATGCCGGGTGTGGTGGCTGATGCCTGTAATCCCAGCACTTTGGGAGGCCAAGGCAGGTGGGTCATCTGAGGTGAGGAGTTCAAGACCAGCCTGGGTGACATTGTGAAACCCGTCTCTACTGAAAATACAAAAATTAGCTGGCTGTGGTGGTGCATGCCTGTAATCTCAGCTACTTGGGAGGCTGAGGCAGGAGAATCACTTGAGCCCGGGAGGAAGAGGTTGCAGTGAGCCGAGATTGCACCATTGCACTCCAGTCTGGGTGACAGAGTGAGACTCCATCTCCAAAAAAAAAAAGGCATGAAATCCTAGTGTCCTAGTGTTTTTCACAACTTATTTCTGAGTGCTTTATGACTGACTTTATATCACATATATGTATCTTTACATGGGTATTTACTCTTACATGTATCTTCACAGGCATATATAAATAAATGCATTAATCTTTATCTGTTGCCTGCTGGATATTACTATGTAACACTTCTTCTATTGCAGTAAATATTCTTCTTGCTAAACTTTGCAGTTTTATTTTCCCAAAAGGTAATGGTCATGCCTCATCTTTTCTAATCTGCATATACTTGTACTGGTGCTTTTTTTAAAAAAAACAATCAAGGACCTTACACAAATATACGCATTTTGTACAGCAAAAGGTATTGTCCGAAACTTGTCTGTAAGTTATCATGCAGTGATTCACATTTTCCTGTTGACTTACATTACAATGTGAGTTTTATTCTCAGGGGAAAAAATGACTTGAAGCAAAATATACCCTTCCTCCAAAATCTTACCCGAGGCTTATATTATATGTAGAATTTTACATTCAGACATTCTTTTGCAGAGCGAGTCTATGGTTTTCATGCGATTGCCAAAGAGACTCTTGATGCAGCAATGGATAAGATACATTTCCTCAAACATTGGAAAGAGGTGTTTTTTGTTTTCTTAACAGTTCGCCAAATATGAGTGTTAAACTTATTGAGGGTTTTGGCTTGTCTGTAATCATCTTTGGTATTCTGACAAGTGAAAGAATTAAAAAGGAGCAAGTAAAAATCAATCTTACTTTGTTATTTCTTTACAATAATTGCCATATTTGTTTTGCATCCAGAAAATTAGGTGCAAGTGAAGGAACTATAAACCAGGAAATTCAACGTTACCAACAGTTAGAATCTGTGGCTGTGAATGACATTAGAAGAGATGTTCGTAAAAAATTACGGAGGTCCAGTATGCGGGTGAGTTCTTTTTTCTTTCAATGCTGATGACAAAACCACCTGATTTTTTCCTATCATATCTACTGCATACCAGGTACCATCTAAAGCACTTTACATTTAATAACCCATTAAATCCTAACAACAACCTTAGGAGGTAGCTTGTGTTATTTTCCTGTTTTAAAGATGAAGAAACTGAGACACAGGTCAAGTAATTTGACCGAAGTTATACAGCCAGTAATCCTGGAGAAGACAAGAGTCAAACCTAGGTTGTAGGACTCTATAGTCTATGCCCTTAGACACTGTGTTTTGTCTGTCTTTCATGAAATCACTCTTCTTTTTAGTCTCTAATGTGAACTCTGCAAAAAATGTGAAAACTTTTACGATGTCTGTTCTTCACCTATCCCATTCTTCCAGGTCAGAGTTTACCTGTCAGCTACTGGCATTGTAATGCACTTTATAATCTTTATTTTTTGCAGGTTTAGTTGGTCCCATTAGAGTTGAATCTAGTAGTAGAAAGCTTTTTTAAAAAAAACCGTTTTGCCCTTTTGTTGCTTCATTTTTAAAATTAAAGATAACTTGTTAAGAGTTATTGATTCACAAGTGTACCCACCTGGGCCTGGTGCTTTTTGTTGTGTAAAGTTATTAATCCAGTCTTTTAATAAATGCAGGCCTATTTGGATTGTCTCTTTCCTCTCTCCATTTTAGAAAATTGTATGTTTCAAGGAATCGGTCTGTTTCATCTAGGTAGGTGATCAAATCTGTGGGCACAGATTTGTTCTCTGTATTCCTGTATTCTTTAAATAACCGTAGGGTCTGTTTTGTATACCCTCCTTTATTGCTGATGTTAGTAATTTGTGTCTTTTTTTCTTAACTGTCCTGGCTAGAGGCTTATCAATTTTATTGATCTTTTCAAAGAACCAGCTTTGGTTTTGTTGATTTTTCTCTATTGATTTCCTGTTTGTTTTATTTCTGCTCTAATTTTTATTATCACTTTTCTTCCGCTTAATTCAGATTTAATTTGCCCTTTTTTTCTAGTTTTCTAAGGTAGAAGCTTAGATAATTAATTTTTGATCTTTTCTGATATACGCATTCCGTTCTATAAATTGTCCTCTAAGCACTGCTTTTGCTGCATCCCACTACTTTTGATGTGTGTTTTCATTTTCTTTTATGTTTTAAAATTTCTCTTCAGATTTTTTCTTCAACTCATATTCAGGTATCTTTCTGTCGTTGATTTCTGGTTAAATTCCACTGTGGTCTAAGAGCAGACATTTTATGATTTATAATTTTGTTTTGTTTTGTTTTTGAGACAGAGTCTCGCTCTGTTGCCCAGACTGGAGTACAGTGGTGCGATATCAGTGTACTGCAACCTCCACCTCCTGGGTTCAAGAAGTTCTTTCCCTCAGCCTCCCAAGTAGCTGGGATTACAGGCCCCTGCCACCATGCCTGGTTAATTTTTGTATTTTTAGTAGAGACGAGGTTTCATCATCTTGGCCAGACTGGTCTTGAATGCCTTGTGATCCACCCGCCTTCGCCTTCCAAAGTGCTGGGATTACAGGCATAAGCTACTGTGCCCGGCCTTGATTTATAACTTTAAAAAATGTGTAAAGGTATGCTTTTTGGTTCAGAATGTGGTCTCTCTCGGTGAAAGTCCCATGTGAGCTTGAGAAGAATGTGTATTCTGATGTTGTTAGATGAAGTTGTCTGTAGGTATTGATTATATCCAATTGACTGATGATGTTGAGTTCAACTATGTCCTTATTGATTTTTTTGTGTGCTACATATGTCCATTTCTGATAAAGGGTTATTGAAGTCTCAAACTGTAATAGTGGATTCATCTGTTTCTCCTTGCATTTCTCTTAGTTTGGGCCTCACATAATTTGACACTCAGTTGTTTTGTTTTTAAGAAATAGGGTTTCATTCTGTTGCACAGGCTGGAGTGCAGTGGGGCAATCATAGCTCACTACAACCTCAAATTCCCGGGCTCAAGCAATCCTCCTGCCTCAGCCTCTCAAGTAGCTGGGACCACAGCACATGACACCATGACTGGCGGGATTTTAAAACATTTTTTGTAGAGACAGGGTCTTGCTGTGTTGCCCAGGCTGGTCTCAAACTCCTGGCCTCAGGCAATCCTCCTGCTTTCGACTCTCAAAGTGCTAGGATTACAGGTGTGAGCCACCATGCTCAGCCCACTCTGTTGTTAGGCATGTATACATTAGGGATTGTTATTTGTTCTTGAAGACTAAACCCCTTTATCATTTCATAATGCTTTTCTTTTTCTTTATACCTGATAATTTTTTTTGCTTTGAAATCTGCTTTGTCTGAAATTAATATAGCTATCCCTGCTTTCTTTTAATTAGTGATAGCATGGTATATTTTTCTCAGTCCATATACTTTTAATCTATGTGTCTTTAAATACATATGCTTAAATATGTATATACAAGTGGGTTGCTTGTAGCAACACATTGTCAGATCTTATTTTTTAATCCACTCTGACAGTCTCTGTCTTTTAAGATCATTTTACACCACTGACATTTAAAGTGATTAATGATAGCTTTGAATTAATATCTACTGTATTTGTTACTATTTTCTGCTTTTTGCCTTTTCTCTTTGTTCCTGTCTTTGTCTTCCGGTTGTTCTGCCTTTTGTGATTTTAATTGAGGCATTTATATAATCCCATTTTCTCTTTTTTCCTAGCATATCAGTTACACTTCTTCTTTTTATGGTATCTTCAACTTATGACAAGTTTATCCAGCTTTAACCCCATCATAAGTTGAGGACTGTACTGAATGTTACCTCTTTTGTGCCATCATAAAGTCAAAAAATCATAAGTCAAACTATTATGAGTCAAGGACCATCTGTACATGTATAATTAATCCAAGTCTACTTTCAATTAACACTATAGCACTTTATGGGCAGTGTGAGTACCTTAAAACAAAATCATAATCCCTCCCTCCTGTCTCTTGTATCATTACTGTCATTCATTTCTCTTACATTTAAGCATATATAAGCATATGCATAAATGTGTGTACACATATATACACACACATATATACACGTGCACACACATTTGTATATACACGTGCACATATACATGTGATACATATAGTCAAATACATTATTGGTATTAAATGTGTGCACATGTATATGTGTGTGTATATATACAGTCAAATACATTATTGGTATTATTTTGAACAAACTCATCTGTTAGGTCGATTATGAATAAGATACAGGTTTTACCTTCATTTCTTCTTTAATGCTCTTACTTTTATTAAGAGATCTATATCATTTTCCTTCTCTTCATAAAACTTCTTTTAACGTTTGCAAGGTAGGTCTGCTGGCAACAAATTCCCTCAATTTTTGTGTCTGAGAAAGTCTTCACTTTTGAAGAATAATTTTGCAAGGGGTATGATTCTAGGTTGTTGGTTTTTTTTTTTTTCCTCTCAAGACTTTAAATATTTTACTCCGCTGCCTTCTACCTGGCATAGTTTCTGAGGAAAGAGTCAGGCTTTTTCCATTATCTTTTTTTTTTTTTTTTTTTTTGTTAGTTTGATAATGATATAACTACATGTTTTTTTTTTTTTTTTTTTCCGGCATGTATCCTGCTTGGTGTTCTTTGAGCTTCCTATATCTGGGGTTTGGCATCTGACAGTAATTTGAGAAAACTCTCAGTCATTATTGGTTCAGATATTTCTTCTGTTCCTTTCTCTTTTTCTTCTCTTTCTGGTATTCCACTACACATACTTATACATTTTGTAGTTGTCCCACAGTCCTTGGATATACTGTTATTTTTTTTTTCAGTCTCTGTTCTGCTTTTCACTTTTTGCAGTTCCTATTGATATATCCTCAAGTTCAAATATTCTTTACTCAGCCGTGTCCAGTCTACTAATAAGTTCATCAAAATAATTCATTTCTGTCACAGTGTTTTTGATTGCTAGCATTTCCTTCTGGTTCTTAGAATTATCATCTTTCAACTTACAGTATCCAGCTGGTCTTGCATGCTGTCCACTTTATCTGTTAGAGCCCTTAGCATAGTAATCATAGTTGGTTTAAATTTCTACTCTGATAATTCCAACATCCCTTCTATGAGGTTCTGATGCTTGTTCTGTCTCTTTAGATTGTGTTTTTTGCTGTTTGATATCGCTTGTAATTTTTTCTTGATAGCCAGACATGATTTACCAAGTAAAAAGAGCTGCTGTAAAGAAGCTTTAGTGAGGTAATGTTAAGGTGTCAGGGTAAGAGAAGCATTTTATCATCTTTTAATGAGCCTATGCCTCTGGATTGTGAACTCCATGTTTGTCAGTTTTTTCCTCCCAACTTAGGTGGACCAGTATGGATAGAACTGACTGTATTGGTATTGTATTTCCCTTCCCCAGGTCAGTTATGCTCTGATAATATTCCCACTGGTTAAGCTCTGGTTAGCTAATTTCTCCTAAGGACATTTTTTCTTATTCAGAAAAAGAAAGTACTCTTGGTGTTTTTTCAAAATGGTTCCTTTTCCTTTCCCCCTGTTGGAAGCCTAGGGGACTTTTCTCCTGAGGGAATTTTTTTTCACCTGACATTTACTGTGGGAACCTGGTGGAACTACTGAAAGGTGATCTCACAATATTCGGGGGCACCGGTGACTGGCGGCACCGGTGACTGGGTATCCCTAGAGTTTTTAACTCTCAGACTTGTCTGCACTGAACCCTCTAGCAATTCTTTAATTACAGTTCAGGTTTTCCTACCCCAGTTTTTGTTCCTGCAGCAGTTTTTACTTGTGCATCTCTGTACTAGTAAGCTGTTAACTCACTGTACTTACTGGTCTCTTTCTCCAATGTGAGGGGCAGAAGTTGTTCGGATTCCTCGTCCCCCTTCTCACAGCTCCAAGAACAGCTGTTGATTCTTAAGTTTGTTCAGCTTTTTACTTGTTGTTAGGATGGAATGGTGACTTCCAAACTCCTTACATGTGAAACTGAAAACAAAGTCTGAAAACGACTTAAAAAGAAAAAAAGATTAATGGGTTTTAAAATTTTAAAACCAACAGAGAACTGTTTTTTTTTTTTTTTTTTTTTTTACCAGGATGAGATTTTGGGTGGTACCCCAACACATGAAAACATATTAAATCAGAGCTGCAGTTGTCAGAGGAAAGGGGAAAGTTTGTTGCAGGGTTCCAGGAGCTATTGGCTTGACCTGCCATTCCTTGATCACTTCTAAACTCCCAGAGAATATAGTTTGAATACTGCTCTCCAATTTATTTGTCACTAGTCTCTGATAGTAATAATGGATAGTGAGATCTGTAACATATAATTTTATATTTAAAATTTTTGCTGTCTACACAACAGTCATACAATATAATTAAAATATTGCTTGTGTCCTGTTACAGGTCATATTTGGTAACTGACTGTCAAAAATAAAACTAGATAGAATTACAGAAGGTGTTAGAACATCTGCATTCTTAACACATCTCATTCCACATATTCCCCTCAATTCCCATTACCCATCTTAGACTCCAAACTTCCACTGTATTAGAATTTTTTAACTATCTAGCATCATCACTAGTTTCTAGAAGAGGGACTTAGAGACAGGGAAAGTGTTAAGTCATTAACACTCTTACTTTCCTTTGTTGTAATGAAGAGTCCTACAAAAGGGATGCCCTTGGAGAAAAGATCTTTTTTCCCCACTGCCCCGAACCTAGCTTTCTCCCCAAACCTTTCTCAGTTTCTTTCTCCATTCTTTCTTTTAAAATCATTTCCTTTCTTCTCACCATGTTTCTGCACCCTCATCCCTGGCCCCAAACTTTTGTCTTTTCTTCTTTTCTCTCAGGTCAGCTGGTGGCTCATGTTTTCATTGCGCCTCCTAATTGGTGTTAGAACCAAAGAATAGCGGATTCCTCCTCTATTTTGACTTACATTAAGTGACATTAAAGTCCCCTGGGGAAAACAAGCTAACTTATTTAATAGTACAATATTTTATTTGAAGTCAAATATTACAGCAATAAATAATCACCTATAGTCACCTTTTTTCTCTCCCATTTCGTTAGGCTGCTTCCCTAAAGGATAAGTGGGGTTTGAGTTACAAACCAAGTTATAGTCGATCAAAAACCATTTCTGCTTCTGGAAGACCACCTCTTAAACGAATGGAAAGGGCAAGGTAATATATATTTCAGCCATTGAAACAAGTAATAAAATTGTTGACTCTTTTACCAAGGTCAGCTACTTTTTTATGTTCTAATTATAAAATTAAGATAACAAAAATTAATTTTATTAGTAAAATGCATTAATAGTGGATACTATCAAACTCAGAATTTTATTTAAGGAATCTCTCATCACATTTATAACCACAATGTGGGGTGTGCTTTTTAGTAATGAAATACGCTATTTAGACAAGTTTCTTTTTTATTTACATAAAACTGTGGTTTAGAAGGATAGGCAAGTTTTCTGTGTAAACTTATAGATTATCCAAAGAAATTAAAAGGTGCATACTAGTAGCTACTGCTCTAAATTTGTCAGTTTAGAAAAGGTATAGTCACACAGACATTTAGCATATGAAAAAATGGAAAATTTACATTTTATTGAAGTGAAATACAGTTTTAATAGTAAATCAGCACTATAAAGTAAGAAGTGTAAATTCTTTTTATATGATTTAGTTTTAGAAAAATCTTGAATTAACCAAAATATTGAGTCTCTTTTATGGGATGCTAAACGTTAAGAGAAAGTTCAATCCTTTGATTAGGTAAATACTTACAAATAAAATGTTATTGCCATTAATCAGACCTTTATAAAGTCCAGGAATATTTTTTTAATGAGAATATTAGTGTTTTATAACTTTGTATTTACTTGCAGTTCTCGAGTAGGAGAAACTGAAGAGCTCCCAGAAATCCGTGTGGATGCAGCATCTCCTGGACCTAGAGTAACTTTTAATATCCAGGATACAGTAAGAGATATATAATTTGTTAGAAATGCACATTGCTAAGTAGTTTTTACAAATTATAAAATTATGGTATTATACTATTTCAAAATACTGATTTCTGACAGTCAAAGTATGGATTGTGATGATTGAACTGTTTGCATATTACCAAGTAGTGGGCACTGCCCTCATAACATTATCTGAGAGCCATGAAGCAGGTGTTAGTATTTTACGTTTTACAATAAAGGCTCCACAACTGCTTTCTCTTAAGTAGAAAGGTTTTTGTTGAATAAATTTTCTTTCAAGTGAGAATCCATATTAAACTACATCTTACACAAATGTAAATGTGGAATATTGATATTCATTTATGTATTTTATTTATAGATAGAGAGCAGAAATTAGAGGGAAGATCAGCTTCAAAGTTGTATTCTAATTTCATAGTATATTAAACATTATATTAAAATGTTTATTTTGTTTTTTGTATATTTACTTTTAAGTCATTATTTTTCATGAGTTTTTTTGTTTTGTTTTGTTTTACTTTTCTTATTATTTTAATTAAGTCGAAAATACAGTATGGGGAAGTACACCACAATCCAGCTGTCCTGGGGAAGGGTATTTTCAGGTACTTACTAAGAACAATATAAATTTTGCTTTAAAACTAATCAACCACACTGAAAATCTGCTTTCAAAATAATCTTCCTCTCATTTCAAACTAAACTTAGACCTCAGAAATATTTTACATAGTGATTTAAGACTGAATTTTTTTCATCATGTACATCTCATAACCTCTTGCATGCATTTATCTTAGTTTTACTTCTGTGTAGTTTAATACTATTAAAAACTAAAAGACTAAATCAGCTAATCAAATCAACCGAATCATAAATAAAAAACTACAATCTGTTATTTTCTAATCCCTAAGTGAAGCAGTTTTTCCTTATATTCAACTACAAAATGAATTTTTTCATAAACAAAGATCAGTTAATTAGTTCAAACAAGAATTAAATTTAATTCATAACAAACATTAATAATTGAGCATTCTTTTGAGTCACTGGTGTAAAAGAACATTTATAAAACTATCCATTTTTTAAATTACTCTTGTTCAAAACAATGTAGAAGAATGAATATCTAGATCTTTTTTGTCAAGGTACATTTAAAAATTAGCACTTACCCAAATATATTTTGTTTCCCTTTTGTCACTCTCTTCAAGCTTGAGTCTCAACATGTATCTCATAGTTATACTGAATTTAGTCAAACTAGATTTTTTTAAGAACTGTTTAATTGTAATAGAGTGAGCTTGACAAACATGTTCTTTTTTTATGAAGAAAACTTGGAAAGAAATAATTTACATGAATAGAATGGATTCTGCTAACCAGGTGATTCTCAAAGGGATTAATATTTGAAGTGATTCAATTCAAGTCCCATTTTTAATTAGCCATGTACTGCTTGTAAAAAAAAGGTATATAAAAAAATCATAATAGCTATGAGATTAAATATTAGATTTTTCTAATCATAAATTAGAAAATAGATAATTAAGGAATGGTTAAATATAAAATAAATATGAAACAAAGAAATATTTATTTACTGTCTCTTACCAAAGTTTTAAAAATTGGCTGTTCTAACAATCTGATTTATTTATTTATTTTTTATTTTTTATTTTTTATTTTTTATTTTTATTTTTTTTTGAGATGGAGTCTCGCTCTGTCGCCCAGGCTGGAGTGCAGTGGCCAACTCTCGGCTCACTGCAAGCTCCACCTCCCGGGTTTACACCATTCTCCTGCCTCAGCCTCCCGAGTAGCTGGGACTACAGGCGCCCGCCACCTCGCCCGGCTAATTTTTTGTATTTTTTAGTAGAGACGGGGTTTCACTGTGTTAGCCAGGATGGTCTCGATCTCCTGACCTTGTGATCCGCCCGCCTCGGCCTCCCAAAGTGCTGGGATTACAGGCTTGAGCCACCGCGCCCAGCCTGATTTATTTGTTAACTCAATAACATGTATACTATATAAAATGAAGAACACGTGGATTTGAAATTTTCAATGTAGGACTTAACTGTGTATCGAATAGCAGCATCCAGTAGTTTTAATAATAAATTGCACATAAATTACTTTGCGCATTAAGCTTTATAAAGGCTTATTATTGCCTTTATAATAAGAGTCAAGTAACTCTGTGACTCTGTGAAGTTGGGCATCAAAATTAGGTCATGGGGGTGTTTTGTTTTTGTTTTGTTTTGTTTTGTTTTGTTTGACCTATTTAAATGGTCTCCTGGTGAAATCCTGAGTTAGTGACATGGTGTTTATACAAACTATAGTCATCTCTCAATATCTGTGGGGGATTGGTTCTAGGACCCCCATGCATACCAATATCCACAAATACTCGAGTCCCTTTTATAAAATGGTGCAGTATTTGCACATAACCTACGTACATCCTCCTATAAACATTAAATCATCTCTAGATTACTTATAATGCGTAGTACACATTAAATGCTATTGTAAATAGTTGTTAAATATTTTGTGTATTATTTTTTATTGTACTATTTTTATTTTTCCTCCAATATTTTCCATCTACACTGGATTGAATCTGTAGGTGTTTACAGAGAGCCAACTGTATTTACCTTAAAATACAGCATTCTTCAGTTTGACTGATACATGTTTTATTACTCGGCTATTTGCACATTTTTCTTTAACTCATGTGGGGCTCATTTTAAAAGATGTATCCACAAAAGCATCTACTTGCATGATGAGAAAATAATAAACTTTGTACTGACACTGCATGCTCTTCTATCACTAATTGCTCTTGCCATTCTGATTTACAGTTAATCATGTTTCTTTTGCTTCCACATGTTTAACTTCTGCTTTAAAAAATTACAATGTTTACTTACTGATACAGTAATATATGTTAATATAAAGTAAAATCTCATTCTGATTTTTAGTATGTTAGTAGTATAACTTTCTGTGGTTGGCCCTTTTGCTTCCTTCCTTGGGGTACCATTTCATATGTTCATGAATCTGACCTTTCTTTCATTTCAAAGTGAAGAAATTGAACTCTGAGATGATTTTTAAATGTTTACATTTATATATTTTTTATTTTTTTAATTGAAGTATGAATCTGATTCATGTTTTTTGTTTTTACAATCAGTTTCCAGAGGAGACAGAACTGGACCTTTTGTCAGTAACCATTGAAGGTCCATCCCATTATTCATCAAATAGTGAAGGATCATGTTCCGTGTTCAGTTCTCCCAAAACTCCAGGAGGCTTTTCACCAGGCATTCCTTTCCAAACTGAAGAGGGCCGACGGGATGACAGTTTGTCTTCTACCAGTGAAGATTCCGAGAAGGATGAAAAAGATGAAGACCATGAGAGGGAAAGGTTTTATATTTACAGGAAACCCTCGTGAGTAACCTTGTTTTAAGATCCTAATGTAGTATTTCAGAATCTAGAAATGACCACAAAATGTTACATATAACTCAACTTTTACAAAAAATAATTTTTAGTGTGCCACGCTTGAGTGAGAGTGACTCATTAAAATAAAATTTATTTTAATAAAATTTATCACATGGTTTATTGTGATGTAGCTCCATATAGCATTATTTTAAAATTTAAGTGTTTTCAAGTCATCTAAGTTTAATCATCTAAAATAAAATGGAAATAAAGATGTGGTTATGAGTAAATTAAAGGAGAGGGCTGTATTCCTGTGGCATTAAAGTAACAGATTGTAGCAAGGAGATACGTAATAGTGAAGGCTAGTTAAGAAAAGTAGTAAAGGGAAGTGGTTAGCAATAGATGAAAGACTTAAGCAAATTCTTAGAAGAAATAAGATGAAATGGTGTTAATGAAATAAATGACATATGTGAAATTTTGCTCTGAATATGCCCTCAAGAGGAGCCGCAAGGATCTTTGGAACTGATTTATTTAAACCACCCTCAAGTGAGGTTGTGACAGTAATAGTAAGAGCTTCTAATAATGGTAATAAATAATGAGAAATTGCCTTAGCACAAGAGTGTAACCAAAAGTTGATCTATAAGAAACTGTCTCTATCTTCAGTCTTCTGCATTTTGAGCTTTAGGGATTCTTTCCTCCCTTTCCTAGACTGAAGCCACTGACTCCTAAATCCCATACATCAGCATATTTGGTTTTACTCCTTCATTTTTCTGGAGTACATTCTCAAATAACTTTCTATGAAAAGTTATTATTGCAGATCTACTTCATTTTCTTCATGTCTAAAGTAGCTTTACTGCTTTTGTGTTTATTATTGGGTTGGGAAAAGAATTCTAGTCTAATATTTATTTCTTCTCCTAAGTAAGAAAACTGCTCTGTTATCTTCCAGCATCCATATTCAGCATATGCTGGTTATCTTTTTCAATTCTGTCAATGTGACCTAAGATTTTTTTGATATTTTATAAAATATCTGTTTTCTTCCAAGAAATTCTTAGAATCTTGTCATTATATTTAATTTCATGGTGGTCCAGGTTTGAGTCTTTTCTAACAATTTTTCTAGGTATTTTGGTATTTCTTAAAACATAATATAAATTTTGTCATAGGAAATATTACTTTATAGTTGTGTGGATAAATTCTTCCCTTTTTTTTTTTGTTTTGTCTTAACAGTAATCAGACATTTGCCTTCTTGAACAGATGATCTATATCTCCTTACTTTTTATGTTTTACATTGCCTTTTTGAAAACTATTTTGTCAGTTTTATTGAGATATAATTTACATTAGTGTAACCATATTTTCCAGATATACAATTGGATAAGTTCTTTAAATATTTTATTTTGGTAAGATCACTTAGCATGAGATCTACCCTCTTAACACCTTTTTAAGTGTGCAATACAATATCGTTATCTTTAGGCACAATCTCTAGAACTTATTAATCTTGCATAACTGAAACTTTATACATGATTGATTAGCAACTGCCAACCTCCCCCCGGCCCCCAACCCCTGACAACCACCATTCTATTCTCTACTTATATGAATTGGGCAATTTTAGATACCTCATGTAAGTGGACTCCTGCAGTATTTGTCCTTCTGTATCTGGCTTATTTCATGTAGCATAATGTCCTCAAGTTCATACGTGTTGTCACATAGTGCAGCATTTCCTTCTTTTTTTTTAAGGCTGATAATATTCCATTGTATGTATGCACCACATTTTTAAATTCATTTGTCTGTCAATGGACATTTTAGGTTGTTTCTACATCTTGGCTATTGTGAAAAATGCTGCAGTGAACATGGGAGTGCTAATATCTCTTTGAGATCCCGATTTCAATTCTTTTGGATATATACCCAGAAATGGGATCTCTGGATCATGTTGTAGTTCTACTGTAATCTGTTGAGGAATCTCCATACTGTTTTCCCTAGCCCTAGCAGCTGCACTATTTTGCATTCCTACCAAAATGTCCAAGGATTGTTTTCTCCATGTCCTTGCCAACACTTATTTTTTGTTTTTATTTAAATAATAGTCATCTTAACAGGTATGAAGTCATAATCTCATTGTGGTTTTGATTTGCATTTCCTTGATGACAGTAATATTAAGCACCTTTTCATATACCCGTTGGCTGATTCTTTGCAGAAATGTCTACTTAAGTTCTTAGCCAGTTTTTAAAATTGGATTTTTTTTGCTTTCTGAATGCTAGGATTTTCTTACATACTTTGGGAATTACCCCCTTGTCAGATATATGGTTACAAATATTTTCCCCCATTCCATGGGTTGCCTTTTCACCCTATTGATTGTTTCCATTGCTTTGCAGAAGCTCTTTTAGTTTGATGTCCCATTTGTCTGTTTTTACTTTTGTTGTCTGTGCTTTTGGTGTCAGGAAATCATTGCCAAGACCAGTGTTATGAAGCCTTTTCCCTATATTTTCTTCTAAGAGTTTAACAGTTTCAGGTGTTATGTTAAGTCTTTAATCCATTTTGAGTTGATATTTTTGTATGGTATAACGTAAGGGTTCAATTTCATTTTTTTGATGTAGATACCCAGTTTTTCCAGCACCATTTGTTAAAGAGCTTATGGCATTATTTTTCTTTCCTTGTTCTGTCTTTAATAAAATCTGGAAAGTAACATTTAAATGTTATAATTTGAGAAAATGAAATATTTTCCAACACACACAGTATAGTTTGTATACTGATATTTAGACTCCTTAAAAGTGGTGATTATGTCTGTGTCCTCATCACCTAGCACATAGCCTGGCATATAATGGTTATTCAGTACATAATAGCTGAGTAAAATGACTCCATTAAACTCACTCAAGTTAATTTATAAAATAGTAAAATTTATTTACAGACTATTGCTCACATAACATGTTTAATAGTTTGTTAAAAAGAACTCATTTTACTACAATGTAATGATCAGTTGTTCTTTCTGTAGACACACATCTCGTAAAAAAGCAACAGGCTTTGCTGCTGTTCATCAGCTATTTACAGAACGCTGGCCAACAACACCAGTCAATAGAAGTCTTAGTGGCACGGCTACAGAGAGAAATATTGACTTTGAACTTGATATACGGGTTGAAATTGATAGTGGGAAATGTGTACTCCACCCAACCACCCTTCTACAAGAACATGATGATATAAGTTTGAGAAGGTAAGAAATTGATTAAAAAAGGATACATGTAACTTTATCTTTTAGAAATACTATTCATATATCACTGAATTATAACAAACTTCTCCATCCCAAAATGCAGATTTGAAGTGTAAATGTAATTATAGTTATAATGGTCAAGTGGTTATTTCTTACACAATTTCTTATAAACAAGTGCATAATATTTTCTGGCAACTAGAAATTGATGTCTGATTTAGAGTCTGGCAAATTTTTTAATTAAAATAGTTATATCTTTGGAATTCTTTTAACATACATGAATTTCTCAGTGTCCCTGTATTATACATATTTCAGTTTTAAAGAACAACATAGTGCTCAGAAGTATCTTGGTTATTGAGAGTTTTGATGAGTTCATAAAGAAACAAGAAAGACTGGGAGACAGTTACGCAGACCTCGGTAGACTGAAATTGTGTTCAGGATATAACTGCAGCTTTACTATTTGTTTACATCACTAACTAAATGATGATATAAACAGGATTAACATATTTTTTCTTTAATTTTTTTCTTTTCTAATCTAAAATGAACTGTAAAAAAAAAAATAGTTATAATTGAGTGGATGGGTGGACATGTAGATAAAAGAATGCTGACCATTATTGAAACTGGGTAGTGGAAACATGGAGGATCATTAATGATACTATTCTGATTACTTTTATATGTTCAAAATTTCCATAATAAAATATTTGCTTTTATAAAATAAGAGAAAATAAAAGGTACTATAAACAGTTAAAATCTCTTACAAATGAAGTAGTGATGGCAAAAGAATGACTATTAGTTTATTTTGATTGAACCATAACCCATAATAAATTGCTAATATTTAGCTGTATTTTTACCTATATAAAGGGCAGTTTCATTTGGTTCAACCTAGTATGTTCAAATGAAAGTCACAACCTTAGGAAAGAAAGGTAACTGCCCTGTATAGTTATGGAACAACATTTACATCCTTCATGCAAGGCATTAACCAGTCTCAGTAGAGATACTGATGAACTTTAGTTTTTTTCAGCTTCCTAAAGGAAGGATTATATTCCATTTACTGTAAAATAAAAGTTAGCTTTTAAACAACAAAAAAGAGATAAATGTGTCATTTTTTAGAACGATAAGAACATTTTTCTGTTCACAGGAGTTATGATCGAAGTTCCAGGAGCTTAGATCAAGATTCACCTTCAAAAAAGAAGAAGTTTCAAACTAATTATGCTTCTACCACCCATTTAATGACCGGCAAGAAAGTGCCATCATCTCTACAGACAAAGCCTAGTGACCTAGAAACAACAGTATTTTACATTCCTGGAGTTGATGTAAAGGTAAAAACCTAATTGACTAGGGTAAGGGATTAGACTATTGGTAGCAATGTTTATTTTCCATCATATATGTTCATCTTTTTCTCATTATATTAAAATGAGACTTAGTAACTTTTTTGTCTAATATGGCCATATTCTGGACAGAGGAACATCAAAACTGCAGGTTCCCACTTCATTTATATAGCATTTTCCATGGAAGTTTGATGGAAAGAAGTTCAGTTTTTTAATAAATTGATATTCATAACAAACTTGCTAAACCTCGCCTAGTGCAACTTCATTAAACAATTTTTTAGATTCTAGAATTATAGAATCATAGACTATTCAATTTGAAAGGACATTAAAGATTATCTGAAACTACCTTTTTATTTTAAAAAATGAATAAAAGCAAAGAAACTTGCCAGGATCACAAAGCTAACTTTTAAAAGTTAAAAGTCTTCTGACTTCCAGTGTTCTTTTCTACATTTTTCTATATTTCTTGATTTTCCTCATCTTCATAATTTTAATTTTAAAAGTTTATTTATTTCAATACAGTTGCATTACAATTCCAAGACGCTAAAGACTGAATCACCTAATGCCTCCAGGGGATCTTCCTTGCCAAGAACACTCTCCAAAGAGTCCAAGCTGTATGGTATGAAAGATAGTGCAACATCTCCTCCTTCTCCTCCTTTACCTTGCACTGTCCAGAGCAAGACTAACACCTTACTTCCTCCCCAGCCCCCACCTATTCCCGCAGGTATTTAAGGAGTATATAGTCTATTTTTTGTCACTTTAAAAATTTTTAGTTATTACCTACTTGCTCTTTTGAGACTTTCCAATGCACATGTTTAAGAAAAAAGGACATACACTTGTCAATAATGACTATACAGACTTCATATATGGAAGTGTGGGCCAACCATTTTCACCTGTTTTTGAAATTGACATTACTTTAGAATATCTGTTATAAAATAAACAATATACCAAATAGTTTACTTACTTAAATTTTTCGGTCTGTACATATAAAAAGAGTAGTTTTATGTAGCTCAAATTTGGGAGCTAATGATCAGATGGAAATATCAAACGTGAGAGTACATTGGGCTTAAACATTTATTACTTCTCTGTTGTATAACACATTACCCAGAATTTATGACTTATAACCTCAACCACAGGTTCTGTTGATCAGAAATGTAGGCACAGTTTGGCTCAGTGGATCTAACTCATGGTCTTTTACAAGATTGTAGTCATGACATTGGCTAGGGCTAGAGTCATCTGAATACCTGATTGGGGCTGAAAAATCTGCCTCCATCATGTCTCAGTCATGTGACTGGCTAATTGGTACTTCAGTTCCTCTCATGTGGGCTTCTCTAATGGGCTTCTTGAGTGTTCTCCAAAAGAGACCTGTGTGAGTAAAACCTTGTGGTAGAAGGTCAGTATGGAAGTAAACTACACAAGGGTATGAATACCAGGAGGCAAGGATCATTGAAAGTCATCTTGGGATCTGGCTACCATAGCACATGAATGATACCATACATACATGGCAAGATTTCCAAAAAATATCAGACTAGACAAGAATTATTTGAAAAAGTTTCATTTGGGAGACAAAACCTGGATATATAAACCTTTTAAAATGGTAATTATGCTGAGAATGCCTAATACCACTTTTCAGTTAACAAGGCACACCTGTGTCCATTAAGTGCATGGCAGATATTAACACCTTTTATAAATGAGGAAAGTTAAGGCTCATAAAAGTTGGATGTCTTTTCTAGATTTGAACAACTAATAAATGTTAAGAGTTGGAAACCTTAGCCAAAGCTAGCTAAGTCTTAGATGTTTTACTCATTCTCCTGAAGCAGATATATTTAGTTAGGTAAAAGGAAAGAGAAATGGCATCCCATATAGGGAAGCATTATAAATATGTACAAGCTAAGCCTAGGAAAGCCTGAGAACAGTGACATTTTTCTTCACTTGCCACTAAATATTGTTAAAGTTCTCTATATCTTCTTCAGTGGACAAAATGACTAATGCTAATGAGAGACTAAGCAAAATATAAAGCTGAAAAACTGGACCAAAACTTGTGACGTACAGCAAGTAGGGATAACCACCTTATTATATGTCATTAATTGCCTCTGTATTCTAACATTAACATATCATTCCTATCAACCTGCTACTTTTATTATTTTCTTGTAAGGCCTTAAATGGGAGGTACTTCACCTGATTAAACTTTAATATAATTCAAATTTCTGTTTAATTGGAACTTTTTATAAAATCCATTAAATGGAATTTCTAAATGTTCTAGCCAAAGGAAAAGGAAGTGGAGGAGTAAAAACAGCCAAGTTATATGCCTGGGTAGCACTTCAGTCATTGCCAGAAGAAATGGTTATCAGTCCCTGCCTATTAGACTTTCTGGAAAAAGCTCTGGAAACTATCCCAATTACACCAATTGAAAGGAATTACACAGGTAAGCATCCTTCTTATATACCTGCCCATCACATATATTTTGGGATCTTATTATATAGAAGGTTTTCTTAATGCTATTATACATTATTACATAATATATGCAATTATAAATATTAAAGAATTATAAACTGTAAAAGAACTTGAGAGATCATCTAATTGTCATTTACAAATGAAGAAACTAAGTCCTGGTAAGGTTACATAACTTTCCCATGGCCCCAGCTAGTTAATGACAAAATTAACATTTAGGTTCTACATCCTTAGTGTGTCCCTTGGACTGGAATCTCTTTGAGGGCAAGGATATAATCACTAGTTTCTTTGTACAGTGTTTGGTATAGCAGCAGGAAAATCTGAGTTTGGGGGAATGAGCAAGAGGTGTGAACAGGGAAAAACATATAGAATGAAGGCTACAGAAGCAAATGTTTCTGGGTGTTCATACCTCTCATCTCACCTGTATATACAATAAGGATATTTTAATAAATAGTTTGCCTTTGATCTAATAATAAAACTTAACCAGATATTTTAAACAGCTGTCAGCTCACAAGATGAAGATATGGGACATTTTGAAATACCAGATCCTATGGAAGAATCAACAACATCACTAGTGTCATCTTCAACATCTGCTTACTCTTCCTTCCCTGTAGATGTTGTGGTTTATGTACGAGTTCAGGTGACATACTTCATTTCTTTCTTTTTGTTTTAAAGAGGAATGTTTTTCTTAAGTTTATTTGAACACTTCAACATTATTACTGTTTAAAAGTTTTCTTAACCTCGGGTTCATGAACCTTTAGTACGTTTATGATGGCTTGGAGGTTGCTTGAGTATCTGTGAAGTATGTGTGAAATGTTATATATATACAGATGCTCAAGTTATGATGCTGTTAAGTTCTGATTAACGCATCACAAACTGAATAGTATAAGTCAGTAATACATTTAATACACTTAACTTACTGAACATCATAGCTTGAACTAGCTTACCTTAAATGTGCTCAGAACACATTACTCTTCAGGTGGGTAAAGTCGTCTAACACAAAGCCTTTTTTATAATACAGTCTTGAATATCTCATGTAATGTATTGAATGTTTACTGAAAGTGAAATGCAGAATGGTTGTGTGGGTCCTCAAAATACAGGTTCTACTGAATGTGTATCACTTTTGCCCATCATAAAGTAGAAAAGTCCTAAATTGTAGATCATCTATATTCACTTTTCTACCAAGAAGTTTCATAGATCTTTGGGTTTTCAAAAATTAAAACTCATACTTCTGTGGCAAAAATAAAAATATTTAAGTTAAAACCCTTTTTTAAGCATTTTATGCCTTTATTTTGGCACCTTANTCTTCTGACTTCCAGTGTTCTTTTCTACATTTTCTATATTTCTTGATTTTCCTCATCTTCATAATTTTAATTTTAAAAGTTTATTTATTTCAATACAGTTGCATTACAATTCCAAGACGCTAAAGACTGAATCACCTAATGCCTCCAGGGGATCTTCCTTGCCAAGAACACTCTCCAAAGAGTCCAAGCTGTATGGTATGAAAGATAGTGCAACATCTCCTCCTTCTCCTCCTTTACCTTGCACTGTCCAGAGCAAGACTAACACCTTACTTCCTCCCCAGCCCCACCTATTCCCGCAGGTATTTAAGGAGTATATAGTCTATTTTTTGTCACTTTAAAATTTTAGTTATTACCTACTTGCTCTTTTGAGACTTTCCAATGCACATGTTTAAGAAAAAAGGACATACACTTGTCAATAATGACTATACAGACTTCATATATGGAAGTGTGGGCCAACCATTTTCACCTGTTTTGAAATTGACATTACTTTAGAATATCTGTTATAAAATAAACAATATACCAAATAGTTTACTTACTTAAATTTTCGGTCTGTACATATAAAAGAGTAGTTTTATGTAGCTCAAATTTGGGAGCTAATGATCAGATGGAAATATCAAACGTGAGAGTACATTGGGCTTAAACATTTATTACTTCTCTGTTGTATAACACATTACCCAGAATTTATGACTTATAACCTCAACCACAGGTTCTGTTGATCAGAAATGTAGGCACAGTTTGGCTCAGTGGATCTAACTCATGGTCTTTTACAAGATTGTAGTCATGACATTGGCTAGGGCTAGAGTCATCTGAATACCTGATTGGGGCTGAAAATCTGCCTCCATCATGTCTCAGTCATGTGACTGGCTAATTGGTACTTCAGTTCCTCTCATGTGGGCTTCTCTAATGGGCTTCTTGAGTGTTCTCCAAAAGAGACCTGTGTGAGTAAAACCTTGTGGTAGAAGGTCAGTATGGAAGTAAACTACACAAGGGTATGAATACCAGGAGGCAAGGATCATTGAAAGTCATCTTGGGATCTGGCTACCATAGCACATGAATGATACCATACATACATGGCAAGATTTCCAAAAAATATCAGACTAGACAAGAATTATTTGAAAAGTTTCATTTGGGAGACAAAACCTGGATATATAAACCTTTTAAAATGGTAATTATGCTGAGAATGCCTAATACCACTTTTCAGTTAACAAGGCACACCTGTGTCCATTAAGTGCATGGCAGATATTAACACCTTTTATAAATGAGGAAAGTTAAGGCTCATAAAAGTTGGATGTCTTTTCTAGATTTGAACAACTAATAAATGTTAAGAGTTGGAAACCTTAGCCAAAGCTAGCTAAGTCTTAGATGTTTTACTCATTCTCCTGAAGCAGATATATTTAGTTAGGTAAAAGGAAAGAGAAATGGCATCCCATATAGGGAAGCATTATAAATATGTACAAGCTAAGCCTAGGAAAGCCTGAGAACAGTGACATTTTCTTCACTTGCCACTAAATATTGTTAAAGTTCTCTATATCTTCTTCAGTGGACAAAATGACTAATGCTAATGAGAGACTAAGCAAAATATAAAGCTGAAAACTGGACCAAAACTTGTGACGTACAGCAAGTAGGGATAACCACCTTATTATATGTCATTAATTGCCTCTGTATTCTAACATTAACATATCATTCCTATCAACCTGCTACTTTTATTATTTTCTTGTAAGGCCTTAAATGGGAGGTACTTCACCTGATTAAACTTTAATATAATTCAAATTTCTGTTTAATTGGAACTTTTATAAAATCCATTAAATGGAATTTCTAAATGTTCTAGCCAAAGGAAAAGGAAGTGGAGGAGTAAAACAGCCAAGTTATATGCCTGGGTAGCACTTCAGTCATTGCCAGAAGAAATGGTTATCAGTCCCTGCCTATTAGACTTTCTGGAAAAGCTCTGGAAACTATCCCAATTACACCAATTGAAAGGAATTACACAGGTAAGCATCCTTCTTATATACCTGCCCATCACATATATTTTGGGATCTTATTATATAGAAGGTTTTCTTAATGCTATTATACATTATTACATAATATATGCAATTATAAATATTAAAGAATTATAAACTGTAAAAGAACTTGAGAGATCATCTAATTGTCATTTACAAATGAAGAAACTAAGTCCTGGTAAGGTTACATAACTTTCCCATGGCCCCAGCTAGTTAATGACAAAATTAACATTTAGGTTCTACATCCTTAGTGTGTCCCTTGGACTGGAATCTCTTTGAGGGCAAGGATATAATCACTAGTTTCTTTGTACAGTGTTTGGTATAGCAGCAGGAAAATCTGAGTTTGGGGAATGAGCAAGAGGTGTGAACAGGGAAAACATATAGAATGAAGGCTACAGAAGCAAATGTTTCTGGGTGTTCATACCTCTCATCTCACCTGTATATACAATAAGGATATTTTAATAAATAGTTTGCCTTTGATCTAATAATAAAACTTAACCAGATATTTTAAACAGCTGTCAGCTCACAAGATGAAGATATGGGACATTTTGAAATACCAGATCCTATGGAAGAATCAACAACATCACTAGTGTCATCTTCAACATCTGCTTACTCTTCCTTCCCTGTAGATGTTGTGGTTTATGTACGAGTTCAGGTGACATACTTCATTTCTTTCTTTTGTTTTAAAGAGGAATGTTTTCTTAAGTTTATTTGAACACTTCAACATTATTACTGTTTAAAAGTTTTCTTAACCTCGGGTTCATGAACCTTTAGTACGTTTATGATGGCTTGGAGGTTGCTTGAGTATCTGTGAAGTATGTGTGAAATGTTATATATATACAGATGCTCAAGTTATGATGCTGTTAAGTTCTGATTAACGCATCACAAACTGAATAGTATAAGTCAGTAATACATTTAATACACTTAACTTACTGAACATCATAGCTTGAACTAGCTTACCTTAAATGTGCTCAGAACACATTACTCTTCAGGTGGGTAAAGTCGTCTAACACAAAGCCTTTTTTATAATACAGTCTTGAATATCTCATGTAATGTATTGAATGTTTACTGAAAGTGAAATGCAGAATGGTTGTGTGGGTCCTCAAAATACAGGTTCTACTGAATGTGTATCACTTTTGCCCATCATAAAGTAGAAAAGTCCTAAATTGTAGATCATCTATATTCACTTTTCTACCAAGAAGTTTCATAGATCTTTGGGTTTTCAAAATTAAAACTCATACTTCTGTGGCAAAATAAAATATTTAAGTTAAAACCCTTTTTTAAGCATTTTATGCCTTTATTTTGGCACCTTAATTTCTTGCCATTATAGTTCTTTCTGGGCAGATACAAAGTGTAATTGAGATGTAAAGTCACAATAGTACTTTTGTTAAAATTTTGCTAAG
>NW_016814921.1:810018-837666 GCF_001698545.2 Rhinopithecus bieti
TTAATATAAGCATAAATATTTTAAGGTTCTGAACTATCTAAATATCTAAATACAGTCCCTCCGTATACTTAGGAGATTGGCTCTAGCACTACCCCTGCCCCCCACTATGTATACCAAAATCCACACATACTCAAGTCCCGCAGTCAGCCCTGAGGAATTACTAAAAAAGAAAAGAGACAGCCCTCTGTATATGTGGGATTTTCATCCCAAATACTGTATTTTCAATCCATGTTTGGCTGAAAAAAATCCGTATGTTAATTGGACCAGTACAGTTCAAACCTGTGGTGTTCAAGGGACAACCGTCTTATTGTTCTGAGATGGCTCCTCAAATATTTAGGTTTTTTAAAATGATAGTATTTTGTTTATACATTTTGATTTTTATATCATGCTTCTGTTTAAAAAAGCTAGGACAATAAACAAAATCTTAAGTATCAAATGAGTAAACATGATCAATATACGTAGACAGAAATGGAAATTAAATGTAACTTTTGAAATCCAAAGTGAAATTTCTTAACTTCCCTGTAGATGTTGTGGGTTATGTATGAGTTCAGGTGATATACTTCATTTCTTTCTGTTAAAAAAAAAAAAGTTTCTTAAGTTTATTTGAACATTTCAATATTATTTCCATTTAAAACTTTTCATTTATCGAGTTCCTGGAAACCTTTTCTGTTATTTTAGCCCTCACAGATAAAATTTAGCTGTTTACCAGTATCAAGAGTAGAATGCATGTTAAAGCTGCCATCCCTGGATTTGGTGTTTTCTTCAAACCGAGGAGAACTGGAGACTTTAGGGACTACATATCCTGCAGAGACTTTATCCCCTGGAGGTAATGCTACTCAGAGTGGAACAAAGACTTCTGCTAGCAAAACTGGAATACCAGGTATAGATAATGTTCTTTTATTCCTCTAGTATAAAACCAAATACTATTTTTAAATGAATATTTTAATAGTAATTAATACGTATTTTAAAATATATTTGGAAAAGGGGAATATCTGAGGATTATTTATAGAAAGAAATCTATAGTAGACCAATGTTTTGAGTATACTTCATGTGTTACTTGAACTTGAGTACCCTTTGGTTTCTATTTTTAGCTGAATGGCAATTAGACAGTATTTTGAATTTGGCTTGAATGTACATACTACAAGCACTATGACATAACTACTATATAATAATTCACACATTCAAGTACTTTTGAATATCTTTTATCTTAAGCTATACTTGACATTCAGGAGTAATCAGTATTATAAATGGAAAATAAGAAACATAGTGTTACCTTACAGGGATTTTTTATCACACTGAGTGAAAACTGTATCAAGTAGCAGTAGCATATGTATTTTTAAAGGGCAAATTTGGTTATCTAACTCAAATATGTGTTTCATAAAGGTTTTGTTTTTAAAATATAATTGATTTCCTGAGATGATAGGCATTCCTCACTATGTTAAAGCTGGGTGCCATTTCTGCCCTAAAAATGAAACAGAGATCACACATGCAAATGGTAAAGATTTTATTGAATACCTCTGAAAAAAAGAGACTAGACTGAATGAAAACTGATAAGACTGGAATATAGTTAAAATAGTGGTTCTTAACCAGGAGCTATCTTGTTGGCAATATTAGGAGACAATTTTGATAGTCATAACTGAGGGTTTACAGCTGGCAGCTAGAAGGGAAGCCAGAGATGTTACTAAACATTCTATAGTATATATGACAACCCCCTCCACTCCCAAAGAATTATGTGGTTGAAAATGTCAATAATGGCAAGGCTGAGAAAGCTTGCATTAAGAGTGAAAAAAATAAAATCCCAAATTCCATTTTTGAGAGGCAAGAAGACTGTGGAGGGCGAATTACCTTTCTGATTTGTAAGGAAATACAGCTCAGGTTTTGGGTCCTACTTTTTGAGAGTCATCTTAGATTCAAATCTTTATTCTAATAATCTTATCAAGCATCAGTTGGAAAAATTATTACAAACTGGCTTGTGAGAAAGCATCCCAAAATTCATCTTTGAAAAATTGAAATTATATCTTGAACACAGTATTTACTTGTACTAGTGGGGAAATTGTTACAGGAAATCATTTGTTTTGCTGTGTGAATCTCAGTTTTCACAACAAAATTGGAAAACAAAAAGGTTGATATCTTAGAAATAAAGATTTTGCTAATGTGGTCACCCATTATCTAGTACTTAGCTCCAAAATATTGCTGTTGGAGTTGTGTTGTCAACAAAATATTGTAAGTGGTAGTGTTGGTTTTTGAAAAACATTTTCTGATTATAAAATTTACACTCACTATTCATTATAGAAAATGAAGAGTACTAAAGGTGAAATGAAAATGAGAATATCCCTTTATCCTAGATAACCAGTGTTATCTCTGATAACACTACAACATTTCTATAGTGATACAATATTTTCCAAGGCAAAACTGAAATATGGCCTCTTCTATGTAACTTTTAAAATTTAAAATATCATAGGTATTTTCCTAAATTATTAAATATTCATCTCTAAAAGTAATGGCTGTAAGATATTCCATCAGTTTGATCATATACTTGAGATTCCATGGACTGTTTTGCTTTCAAAATAATACTAAAGTCAACATCTTTATATGTAAATATTTTTAAACAAATACATATTCTTAGGAGAAATTCTTAAAAGTGGAATTTCTAGGTTAGGAAGTATGAACATTTTGAAAGTGTTTGATACATTTGCTTTCTGGTAAGACTGTAACATTTCTACACCCTCACCACAGTGTGTATGGACACCAGTTCATTGTATTCTTCCCAACACTGCTTTAAATTTAATTTTAATCATTGTCAATGTGATGGATTAAAATTGGATTTTATTAATCTGTACTCTATTACTTCATTAGCTATTTCTTGGGAGTGGTAAATATATGCCCATGCCCATGCCCATTTCTCTTTTGGAATGTTAATCTTTTTCTTAATGACAAACTGTCCTAATGTCATAAATTATTAGCACTTAAATTATTATAGCAGTATATATGCACCATGCTAGGAATAGGTAGTGAAAGGAATATGAAATGAGACACTTTTTTATGCCCAAATTTTATGATTCCTTAGAAAACAACAGAAATGAATAGCACCCCTCATTTGATCATTATAAAATATTCAAGGAATGATGATGAGAATATATAGGTTGTGACAATATCCATTCTTTCAAAGGATCTTTGTGGTCTGGGTCAGTGCTAGGGCATAGTAATAGTGAACTTAGCTAATAGACGTGGTTCATACTTACTAATGTGGAACCTAAACTGAATTTGGAGAAACAAATCATAGCCCAGCAGACAAGCTTATTTTAAATGGAAACGTGAGGTGAGTATGAGTTAGCCAAGCACAGAGTTAGGGGAACGGACGCTCCTGGGAGATAATACAAAATACACAAAGAAGAAACAGTTTGGCAACTCTGAATAACAAAAAGGAAAAAAAAGCCATTGTTAAGTGTGGAGACTGGGATAAGAAGGGTTTAGAGAGATAGGAAAGAGTCAACTCATGTGGGAAAGCCACTGAAAGGTTAAGCAAGGGAGTGGATATGATTCACGTACATACTTTTAGAATACCAGTCCAGCTGCAGTGCGGTAGTTGATTGGAGTAGGACGAGGCAAGGAGAACTGTTTCTGTAGTCCAGGCAGAGTTAATAATTGCTTAAGCTACAATGGCAGCAGTGAGATGGAAGGAAATGGACAGACTTTATATGCCTGAGATATAGAAATGATGAATGATAAACTGCATGACAGACAGTCAGGAGTAGGAAAGATGACAGATAACTCCTAGGTTTTGGTTGAGCTATTTTCTTTTTATTTATTTATTTATTTTTTTTTTGAGATGGAGTCTCACTGTGTTGCCCAGGCTGGAGTGTAGTGGGGCCATCTCGGCTCAATGAAGCCTCCAACTCCTGGGTTCAAAGAATTCTCCTGCCTCAGCCTCCTGAGCAGCTGGGATTACAGGCGCATGCCACCACGCCCGGCTAGTTTTTGTATTTTTAGTAGAGATGGAGTTTCACCATATTGGTCAGGCTGGCCTCAAGCTCCTGACCTCATAATCTGCCCGCTTCAGCCTCCCAAAGTGCTGGGATTACAGGCATGAGCCACTGCGCCCAGCCTGGTTGAGCTATTTTCATGATGTATTCATTTACTGGAGATGGGGCCCACTGGAAGAAAAGCAAATTCAAGGAAAAAGATCAAGAGTACAGTTCGGTTTAAATGCCTGTGAGCCATTCTAATAGGAGGTCAAGTAGGCAGTTGTAATATATAAATCCAAAGGAGGTCTGGTCTGGACATACATTTTCGAATCACCAGCAAAATCATTTAATAATCTATTCAAATGGTCTCTTTTTTTTTAATGTTTTTGGAATTTACCTGTCGATCCCTAGTAAATGTTACCAACAAGGACACTTGGCTGTCCACACGAGATCTTTTTACTTTCTGCATTTGCATACCTTGCCCTGTTTCCACTGCATCTACTGAAATGTGGACTCCAAGTATATGATATAGATTTTTTACAGTATGTTCTCCTCCCCTTTTGCTTAAGCCCCAGCTATTTTGGGCCTCTTCCACTGCCTGCTTCTAGGAGTCAAGGAGAAAATAGGAAACCATGCAGTAGGCCAAACATATATATAAAAATAATTGTTTTAAGGATGAACAGAGTATTCAACCCTGGTGTAAATTAATTGGTAAATACACCTAAGTCTTTATTTCAGTTTTAAGGATTTAAATCTATTGATCTGTTAAATCTATTGATATGTTTGAGTGTCTTCATTTTACTCTGAAGTCATGTTTGGTTCTTAAGAACATATTATTGACTGGCCTTTTTTTCTTGTGGCTTATATTTTCAATTTCCTGTGCTCACTGTAGGTTCATCAGGATTAGGCAGCCCTCTTGGCCGAAGTCGACATAGTAGTAGTCAGTCAGACCTGACCAGTTCCAGCAGTAGTTCATCTGGCTTGAGCTTCACTGCATGCATGTCTGACTTTTCCCTTTATGTATTTCATCCATATGGAGCAGGGAAACAAAAAACTGCTGTTTCTGGCCTTACACCTGGATCAGGAGGATTAGGTATACTTTGCATGTTCATGTGTTTTTCAGATTTACGGCATGTTTTCAAACTTCCAAGCTTTATTTTCATAAATCATAAGGGACATACCCAAGATCACTTTTATATTTTTCCTCTTTGATAATACCTATCTCATATTTACATAAGTATACATATACAATAAGTAATTCAGGTGAATTAATTATACAAGAATTTTAAAATTCAGAATATTTTCTAAGTGATATACACAGCACAGTAATCTCTGGATATCAGAGATTACTTATGTCACTGAAATGTTTAAATGTCTTAGCAAATCACTGTCCATTTACATAACAAATTGTATATAAAGTAAAATTTTAAAGTGCATGGGTCACATTTGTTAATTTAAAAAGAGACTATAATTTAAGTCAGCCATTTAGTGAAATCAAATTTCATTGTCACTTTGAAGTGCAGATGAACCACTGCAAATGCATAAAAGCTTATTAGTAACTAACTCTTGACTTGTATTTAAATAAATGATGAAAACATATATTCCATGTCAATTCTAGTTGCTATTGTTGGAGAAGGGCTGTAAAAATCACCAATTATGTTTATGGGTTTGAACCTCTTAAACTGTTGTTAGGAAAGCTAATGCTCATTAGATCACTCTGCTTAAATTTTTACCTCAAGTGATTTTAATTCATGGCATATTACAGTGTATTAGATAATTTTCACCTAACTAGACAGCTGTGTGTATATATGTATACATAGATGTGGGGGTTGTGTTTGTTTGTTTTAAAGGCAATGTGGATGAGGAGCCCACTTCAGTCACTGGTCGAAAAGATTCACTCAGTATAAACCTTGAGTTTGTAAAAGTGAGTTTGTCACGGATCAGGCGTTCAGGAGGTGCCTCATTTTTTGAAAGTCAGTCTGTAAGCAAGTCTACAAGCAAAATGGACACTACATTAATAAATATATCTGGTACTCAATTTTACAGTTTTTAAATTAAAATATTGTTTTCCAAAATAATGGCCTCTGTTTTAGTAGTGTTTAAACATTAAGTCACTTAATGTTAAGCTTTCAGTGATAAGCTGATATAAAGGAGAGGAATGCCCAGCCTATGGTACTATCTCAATCCAAGTAATCAATGTTAGGAATATAATTTCTAGATAAATAGACATATCACCCAAGGTCCAAATATGCCCAATTACATCAGTAAAAGTTGCTTCTTTTCTTCACTTTTCCTCCACCATGAATTGGTACAGTTTCTTTGTGTTTTTCTAATTATAAATGCTTAAAACACTAAAACGGGATGAGTGATGTTTAAAAATGTTTACTTGACGTCAGAAGACCTTGAATTGTGTGCATGTATATTGCTGGTTTTATAAACAGCTATATAACTATGGGCAAATCATTCATTTCCTTTACATTGTGATTTGAGTATTTAAAATTAAATGCAAATAGACATTCTGAAGAATCCAGAATACTGAGTAAAAGCTTTCATAATTATGAATCAAATAAATACAGTATGTTCACTTAACCCTATATTCTGCAAATATATATTAAGCCTGTGTTTTAGGGTAAACTTTTACCTCAGATTGCTAGGTGATTGAGGGGAACAGGCATGAATAAGACAAGGTCTTACGTGTAGACAAATGAATGAGTCCAGGATAATGAATGCTATAATGGAGCTTTATATAAAGAGGAGGAAACAATAAATTCTGTCTTGTATGAGAAATCAGAAAAGGCTTCACATAGGAAATGTTATTTGGCCCACATTTTGAAAAATGAGTAGGAATATTCTTGGAGGTAGCAACATGGTATTCAATGGCACAGAAGCATCAAAATGTATGCTTCTGGATCATATACTTTGATTTGCTGTGACTAAAGCATAGGGTATTAGTGAACATTTAATTGGTTGTACAAAGTAGATGGAGCCAGAAAGAGAGAGGCTAGAGGCAAAGCTGATAAAATAGGACCTGATTGTGTAAGGACTCATATCATATGGAAGCTAAAGAATTGGGTTCTGATTATTTCGGCATAATCAGAATTGCTGTGTTAAAAGCCATTAGAGAAGCCACTACAGGTTAAGAAATGGGGTGATGCTTCAGAATGGTGTTTTAGAAAGAGAGTTGATGGTAGCCTGAAAGATAGGAAAGAAAAGATGCTTGAGGAGGCTGCTGAAATAGACCATGCAATAGCAGATGAGAGCATGAACTGTGGCAGTAAAAAAAGGAGAAAAGGGAATGAGGAGTGGGTTGAAGAGAGAGAGAAGAGAATCCATAAGCTTGAGTACAAATTGTATTAGGGGCAATAGAGGAGACAAGAATGCCTCAAACTTTTAGCTTAGATGACTGAAGGAGCAGTGAAGCCATTAATTTAGAAAATAAGGAAATGTCTATAGGACATTTAGGTGGAAGGTTCTGGTAGACAATTGACTTAGGGACTATGGCTGTGTAGGTATGGGCTCAGACAAAAACAAGTTTTAGCTGTGGGAGTCATTGGCATGTAAACCCTATAGAAACTATGGTAGAAGAATAGAAGAGCACATACAACAGGAGTAGAAGAATGCTCCAGAGCAGAACTCTGGAAGAAGGCCATCAAAATGTTTTTTGTCTAAAGTCACTGCTATCAGTCTGATAGGAAAATAGTAGTCCCTGCCACACAACTATTTGGTTTACAATTCCTTTTGAGAAAATTTGTATATCAGCTCATCCTGATTATTCATTTTCCATAATAGAAAAGACTGTTGTATTAAAATTGAAAGCTGGCTATCAGACTGATCTTTAGGACTTCTCTGAGGAGTTCATGATAAAGTGATAATAGAATTCCAACTTGCCATCACCTCAAAAAAGGGAAATGGTACTAACAATGTTAGAATATGCTGTTTTTGTAATTTGTGCAAGAACATGTCACTTACTAATCATAATACGTAACTTAAGTATAATTCAGCTTTATAATAACCCTGTCTTATACCTAGCATGTGAAAACCTTAAAGGTTTTAGAAATCTGTACTAACAAATGTTATTTATGTATCAGCTGTTTGTGATATAGGGTCTGCCTCGTTTAAATATGATATGCGCCGACTCAGTGAAATTCTGGCATTTCCAAGAGCATGGTATAGAAGAAGTATTGCAAGACGTCTATTCCTTGGAGACCAAACTATAAATTTGCCAAGTAAGCTTGTTATGTAATTTTAATTTTGGTTACAGTAGCAGCAAGACCCACAATTGATAACACAAATGTGATCTTACTTGGTAGGGTGTATCATGTGACGCATTCAGTCATTCAAGAAATGTCCATTGGGCCCCTCTAGTATGCCAACCACAAGGAATATATTAGCACTGAGGATATATCAGAGGACTAAACAGACAAAAAGTCTTGTCTTCTTTGAGATTCCATTCTAGCTGACTTTTTTCTATAACTATCCTAACAAATTAGTAAATTTGTAAATTAGTAAATTTGTTAGTACATTTATTCTATAATGATTACTCTGTAATCCTTTTAAATATCCAAGTTAATCATGGTTAATTAAGCATGGGAAACAGAAGATGCTAGGGACATGTTACTATCTTGCCTGCATTTGTCTGCTGGATTTAGATATTGTTGTAGGTAATAAAATCAAGAGATTCTTGGAAATGAAAAGTAGAGTCAGTTACATACTGAGGTAAATATGAGAAACCCTAAGTCTAAGTGTATTCCCTCACCTGTAAACTGGGACCAGAGCTCCTGTTTTGCTCTTTTCATGGAGTTTAAACAAAATACTGGAATGTTCTTTGCAAACTGTAAATTGCTGCACAGCTGCTAAATAGAGAACTAGAAGGAATATGTAATGTGATTAGAAATGATGGATGGGTGAAATTATTTTATAACTTAGGGATTTTACCCTGTTACTTTGGATTTTTTGTTTGTTTTGTGTGTTTTCTACTAGCATCTGGCCCAGGGACACCAGATTCCATTGAAGGTGTAAGCCAGCACCTTTCCCCTGAATCATCAAGAAAAGCTTACTGCAAGACCTGGGAGCAGCCAAGTCAGTCAGCCTCCTTCACCCACATGCCTCAGTCACCTAATGTGTTCAATGAGCATATGACAAACAGTACCATGTCACCAGGGACAGTAGGACAGAGCCTAAAATCCCCAGCTTCCATAAGATCAAGGAGCGTATCTGATTCTTCAGTTCCTCGAAGAGGTAACACTGCTCTTTTTGTTATCAGTAGCCCTACAGTGTTCTCAGGATAAAGTTTTAGTTACTCTCAGATTTCAGCCCTAACTATAGGCAAATATACTCTTGAGGTTTTTATGACACGTCAAAAAAAAAAAAAAAATCCCCAAACACAGTAAAAACAACAAAACAAACATTTCAAAGTATTGCCATCAAGACAGCTAGATGGCCAGTAGGTTTGCAAATGGATAAGGGGAGAGTAATTAGCATATTGTTTGTGTGCTCCATATGGGTTTGGCCTTGGGCTAGTACTTGTGCCTGACTGTATAAAAATGAATGATGTAGTTCTTGTCAAAAGATTAAAATATAATGAGCAAATGCAGGATTCAAGATACATACTAAGTCCATAAGAACACAAAACAGGTACCCCAACCGGCGTCTGCATTTCTGAATGGTTTCTGCCTTTGAGTCCTGTATTTGGCACCTTATGATTTTCTTCTTTGTTAAACAAACAAAATCCTAGGGTGATGCATGATCTGTGCTGCTATATCCCGTGCACACCAAAATTTCCTCATATAAAATGGGGGCCATACATAATTTTATGAGCTTTCAAGAGGTAAAGCTGCCAGCACTTATAAACATTTAGTAAATGGTAACTATTATTTTAGAGGCAATATAACTATTAAACATTAGATTCTCATACAAGAATATTATATTTTACTTTTGGATTATAGCGATAAAATAGTTTTGCTTTGTAAGTAGCTTGGCATTTATGTGAATGAACATGTATTTGATTTTCTATTTTAGATTCACTTTCAAAACATCAACTCCTTTTAACAAATCAAACAAAGCAGCAAGCCAACAAGGGACCCCATGGGAAACACTTGTCGTGTTTGCTATCAACTTGAAGCAATTAAACGTTCAAATGAATATGAGTAATGTAATGGGAAATACAACGTAAGCTATTCAGATACAAAGGAAATATATTTAATCACTTTTTGTAATTTTTCTTCTATTGTAGTAAAGATATTCAGAACCTTTTTTGAATGCTAAATATTTGAAAAAGATAGTAGATAAACGGTATGTTTTATCCTGAAAACGGCTTAATTCTAAGGATACTGCAATATAAAACAGCATGAAATATATGTTCTATAAAAAGGGACTCAAAGAGAACAGGGTAATTTTCTAGCGAGGAGTAAAGCTTCATTATCAATGTTAATATTCAGATATTTACCACATAGTTTTTATAAAAAGTATGTTGTTTCATTGTCAAACTTGACCTTTTAAATAAACCGATTTAACTCCTTTTTAATTTAAATCCTGTTTTAATTCATGACCCAGGAAACTATATATCTAATAACCTTTTTTTTCATTTTTTAGTTGGACAACTAGTGGTTTGAAGAGCCAGGGCCGTCTGTCAGTAGGAAGTAATCGTGATCGAGAGATTAGCATGTCTGTTGGTCTGGGAAGATCACAATTAGATTCTAAAGGAGGAGTAGTTGGAGGGACCATAGATGTCAATGCTTTGGAGATGGTTGGTATGTTGAAATTTTACAACTGATCTAACATATCCTTAAGAAAGAAAGAAAGAAAGAAAGATAGATAGATAGATAGATAGATAGACACCAAAAAAACGCTTTTGGAAATTGACTCTCATGAGTTTTTCCTGTGGACATGTCTGTGAAAATTATTGTTTCTATTTTAGCTCATATTTCTGAACATCCAAATCAGCAACCCAGTCACAAAATTCAGATTACTATGGGTTCTACTGAAGCTCGTGTTGATTACATGGGCTCAAGTATCCTCATGGGCATCTTCAGTAATGCTGATCTTAAGCTTCAGGATGAATGGAAAGTAAACTTGTATAATACATTGGATTCAAGCATAACTGATAAAAGGTATTTATTAAGGATTGCTTTTTGGACAATTTACATGACTGTTCTCAACATATTGTCTATCATCTGGTGAGAAAACAGCAATTTTTCTTACAAAACTCTTATTTATTATGCAATTAATACAAATTAAAAGCTGGGTGGGGAAGAAAATGTTTCTTGTACTTTTGAGTACCTTCCGTAAGACATATGACAAAGATTCTGTTTTATGCTCTAGTGAGATTTTCGTCCATGGAGATTTGAAGTGGGATATTTTCCAAGTAATGATATCAAGATCAACCACACCAGATCTGATAAAAATAGGAATGAAACTCCAGGAATTTTTCACACAACAATTTGATACCAGCAAACGAGCTCTGTCTACCTGGGGACCAGTTCCTTATCTTCCACCAAAGACAATGACTAGCAACCTAGAAAAAAGTTCACAAGAACAATGTAAGAATTAGAATTAAGCTTTTATATATGCTTTATCTTTCACTAAATATGTTACATTCTTAATTTAAAATAATAATCTGTATGCCCGACTTAGAAAATAGCCCACAGGCTCTTTATCCCACTCAGTTAGCAAAGGGCCAGATTTTCTACCTGCCAATGGAATTAGAGGCCATTATTTAGGAAGACATCATTTGTTATCTCTTCCCTCTGCTGCAGTGCATCTGCATCCATACTCACTCCACACTCTTGAATACTATTTATGACAATATCATGTTTTGGTTTAGAATGTCTATGGAGTCAGAATATCTCAATTTGGATTTACTAGGTGAGTGGTATTAAGCAGATCATTATTTTCACTTAGTAATTCAATTGGCAAATATTTATTAAGCTACAACCATGTGCTTAGGCACCATTCTAGGCACAGGAGATCTAGTGATGGATAAAATCACTACCCTCATGAAGCATAGATTCTAATGGGAGAGAAAGACCCTAATAAATTTACTAACTAAATATGTAAGATAATTTCAGTTAGAGAGAAGTGCTAATAAGCAAAAGAACAAAACAGGGGAAGAATACAGAGAATGATTAAATGTGAGGACAGCTATTTTAGAAAGTGTGATCATTTAGGCCTTTTCTGAAGTGACATTTTAGTGGAAATGTGAATGAGAGAACAAGGCTAAGATGTGGGGGAAGAGAGTTCCAGGCATAGGGGGATATTGAGTCCAAAGTTCCCCTAGTAGGAACAAACTTGGCTTGAGGATCATTAAGGTTGCCACTGTAGCTGGAACAGAAATGAGCAAGTATGAAAATGTTGGACATGAATTCACAGAGGTATACCCCAGATAAGATTTTTAATATGATGGTCAGCTATCAGAGAGTTTTAAACAGATCTGATATCTGATTTACCTTTTTTAAAAAATACTCCCTTTTAAAGCTCACACTGGCTACTGTGTGAAGAACAGACTATAGGCAGTTAAGAATGGAAGGAAACCACTGCAATAGTTACCATTACCATTGTTACATACATAGTTACATCATTATTGTAAGGAAGCCATTGCAAGAGTCCAGGCAAGAAATGATGGCTTTCACTAGGATGATAGAGGTGTAAGTGGTGAGTAGCAGTCAGAATGAGGATAGCTTTTTAGTAACTTTATTATCACAAGTAATATGTGTACACTGAAAAGAAACTAGAATACACAAGAGAAGCAAAAAATAAAACCATCATGTTCCACTCTGACATCACTGTGAACACCTTAGAGCATATACCTCCAGATGTTTTTCTATGTATCTGTATATATGTGTACATTTTAAGAAAATATCAAAATCATACCATTTTGTATGTCAACAATCTCCAACTTTCCATTTTGCTAATTATCTCCTTTAGCTTTCAAAACACATTGATTTCCATGATTGATCTAAAAATGTCCTCTATAATGGTTCTGTCCAAACCAGTTTATCCAATCCAAGATCACAGGTTAAATGTGGTTATGTTCCTTTGCCTTCTTTTAATTTAGCACAGTTCATTTTTTATATGAATTGACTTGTTGAGGAGATGTAGCCAACTGTCCTAAAGAATGCCCTGCCTTCTAAATCTTTTTCAGTTACTTCCTGTGTTGTCATTTATGTTTTTCCTTTAGTCCATGTATTTCCTTTAAACTAGAATTTATATTAGGCATATAAAAATTGAGGGATGTTCTGCAAAATGCCTGGATTCTTCAAAAAAACTCCTCGTCACAAAAAAACAAACATAAAGGCTTAGGAATTGTTTAAAGGAAAACATAATAGTTGAATGCAATTCATGATCTTTGGTTGGATTATGGGTGAGAGGTATGGAAAACAGCCAAAAGGAATGTTACTGGAAAAAATGGAAAATATACCTTGTATGTTTGATTAGTGCTTCTCAAACTTTAACATGCATCTGAAACCCCTGGAGATGTTACTGAAATATAGATTTTGATATAGTAGGCACAGGTGGACTTAAGAGTTAGCATTTCTCACAAACTCCCAGGTGATGCTGATTCTGCTGGCCCTCTGACCTTGCTTTGAGTAGCAAAGGAATATAAGAGTTTAAAAGCAGTACTTAAAATAAGGGGGTATGCATTTGATTTCTAGGTCTTCCAGTTACTGGTTCACTTAACTTCTCTGTTCTTCTGCTTCTTCACTTGAAATCAGTCAAGATGAAATATCTAGTTTACAGAGTTATAATAAGAAATTACATAAAATTTCATGCAAGTACTTTGTAACTCAATCATTACAGACATATTAGGTTTTCGGTTTTTTCTTCTTTCCTGTTTTTTTTTTTTTTTTTTGAGACAGGTTCTCTGTCCCCTGTCACCCAGGCTGGAGTGCAGTGGCATGATCTCAGCTCACTCACTGCAACCTCGATCTCCTGGATTCAAGCAATTCTCCTGCCTCAGCCTCCCAAGTAGCTGGGACTACAGGCGTGCACCACCGCACCCAGCTAATTTTGGTATTTTTAGTAGAGACAGGGTTTCACCATGTTGGCCAGGCTGGTCTCAAACTCCTGAGCTCAAGTGAACCACCCGCTACGGTTTCTAAAAGTGCTGGGATTACAGGCGTGAGCCACTGCACCCAGCCTCAGATATATTAGTTTAAGTTATTTTTAGAAAGTTACTGCTTTCCTTAGTTATATCCATCCTCATGCAGCGTCTTTTCCTAGAATGTCTTTTTATTAGCTATTTGCTTAAACAGGCACTGGACACTGTTTTCATCCCTTACCTGAGACTATAGAAAGTAGCCACTTGCTGCCTCACTCTACCCTATTCAAGGGTACCCATTAGGCACTTCAGGTTATGTGTTTTTTGGTTTTCTTACAGTGCTTGATGCAGCACATCATCGACACTGGCCTGGAGTATTGAAGGTGGTATCAGGATGCCACATATCCTTATTTCAGATTCCATTACCAGAAGATGGAATGCAATTTGGAGGATCAATGAGCTTACATGGAAATCATATGACACTGGCATGTTTTCATGGTCCAAATTTCCGTTCAAAATCTTGGGCCCTTTTTCATTTAGAAGAACCAAATATTGCTTTTTGGACTGAAGCTCAGAAAATCTGGGAAGATGGTAAACTGACGCATTTCTAGCTTTTACTTTCTCCTATCTTGTTATGACTATAAATGACAATTATATTTCTGAAGTCCATCTCTGATTGTTCTCATGTATCTGACATGTTAAGGAGTTCACTGCCAATGACTTAATATTTATAATGTCTGGAACATGTTAATTTCTGAACTTGCCATCTTACTCCATGTTTCTTAGGCAATTAAAGTTTCTGCTGCTGTGGCTAAACATAGTCATGGTAATAATTACTGTAATCTTTCTTATAAAAACATGAAGTGAAGGCAACATAGTGGTAGTGTGGAAATTATTTGCCAGTCAAGACTGTCTTATAAAATATATAGGCAAGGCTGTGCTTTTATCTCTACAGTGATAAACCCATTTCCTTTGAGCTTTACTTTTCCACTTGGTGGTTTCTACATTATGAGGGAAAAAAATGTTTGATGCTCTTCATCTAACTAGGGACAAATCCAGTTACCACTAATAGAATTATTTGTGAATTATTTGGTTTTAATCCTCATTTATTCTTCATTTTTATAGCCTTCCTATATATGACAACTGAATTTATAGCTCTGAGGCCACAGTTATCATCTTGAATCTAAATATGGTTTATTGCTTTAAAAAGTATTTTTATTTTGTTGTAGGCTCCAGTGATCATTCTACATATATTGTACAAACACTAGATTTTCATCTGGGTCATAATACTATGGTTACCAAACCATGTGGTGCTTTGGAAAGTCCTATGGCAACAATAACCAAGATAACAAGGCGTCGCCATGAAAATCCACCCCATGGAGTAGCAAGTGTGAAAGAATGGTTCAATTATGTTACAGCCACAAGGAATGAAGGTTAAAATTTTGAGTCTTTGGAGAGATTTATTTTGTTTTTTCCATTTTGGATTCTGTTGACTGTGTTTAGAATTTAAATGGAGACGGTGTTTTCCTTTCCTTAAACAATTTTCATTTTAATCTTGCTGGCTGACACAAGTAATAATTATTTAATACCACCCTGGTAATGCGGCATCTCATGGACTCAAATTATTTTAGATGTAATTGAAAACATTCTAAATAAAATTGGCTTTGAAATTAAGTTTATTACATTGAGAAATAGAAAATATTTAGGAAATGATTCTGGAAAAATATTATCCTAGTAATGCTAAAAAATGGAGGTTTGGGGAGGTTGTTAAACAATTAAATAGTGGAATACCACAAACTTAAAGTTCAGATAGCTAGAACAAAATGAAACCAAATATTATGATTCTATCAAGTTGTAAGTTTAAAAGAAAGTGCTTTTGATAGTTGTTGTTGTTGTTTTTTTTTTTATTTGATTAGATAGATACAACAGTCTTGTGATAGTGTGGTCATGATAACTTATTTTGTGGCGCTTTTGGGATTTGGGTTTATAGTATTGCTTTTACCAATTATCTCTGTGTATTGGAAAACTGACTAGAGTGAGAGGTGTTGAGACTTTTCAGTGTTTTACATAAAAATGACCTTTTTTCTTTTTATTTGAGACGGAGTCTTGCCCTGTTGCCCAGGCTGGATCTTGGCTCACTGCAACCTCCATCTCCCAGGTTCAAGCGATTCTCCTGCCTCAGCCTCCTAAGTAGCTGGGATTACAGGTGTGTGCCACCCCACCCGGCTAATTTTTGTAGTTTTAGTGGAGACGGGGTTTCACCATGTTGGTCAGGCTGGTCTCAAACTGCTGACCTCGTGATACACCCGCCTCAGCCTCCCAAAGTGCTGGGATTACAGGCATGAGCCACCATGCCCAGCTAAAAATGACCTGTTTTCAAAATGGAAAAGATGATGATTAGGCCCCATGAGAACAGTTACCATGGAATAGGCCATCTCACAGATTGAATAGAGACTGTTAAAAATGTTCCTAGAACAAAGGAGAATAAGAAAGTGAATCAGAAGATTATGCCTGTATTGACTATTTTACCTTCCAAACAGGGATTTGGGGGAAGGGGGATCTTTATGGCTGGAGTGTTCTAAAGCATCTATTAGCATAATGAACTGCTGTCTGAAGAAAAATAATTATAATTCTAAGATCTATAAAAGATCTTTATAAAACTAAGATCTATAGTTTAATCATAGCACATATGTTGGGGAAAATCAGTACTTCTACCTGATTTCAAGACCAGGATCCTATTTAATCTCAAATTCTGTAAGAGTGAAGTGTTCAATCTATGGAGCCCTTTGGGCTTAGTGAAATTCCAACTTCAGACATGAATTCAGTTGAGAATAATATTCATTTTAAAATCCCAGAAACCAAAGCTAGAATGTATTCGGTTTATACAAATCCCATTATAAAGCTTTGGTCTTGACAACATTGAGATACTGATATTGATATACTCCATATATCTATATACATATATATGTGTGTATATATACATATGTATCTATGTATATATCTGTATACATATATATGTAGTGTATCTATATCTCTCTCTATATATAATGTGATTCTTTCCAACTTTTGAAATAATAGTTCTGTATATTATAGTGGTCTTGAAAGCTATATAGGCTTGTCAATGCCTATTAATTTGACTCTCTATCATTATGCATGTAGAGCTAAATCTACTTCGTAATGTTGATGCTAACAACACTGAGAATAGCACTACTGTGAAGAATTCTAGTTTGTTGAGTGGATTCAGAGGAGGTTCTAGCTACAACCATGAAACAGAGACTATCTTTGCATTACCAAGGATGCAGCTGGACTTTAAATCCATTCATGTTCAAGAACCACAGGAGCCTTCATTACAGGGTATGTAGAAAAACAATTGAAAGTTAATAAGAAAATTCTAAAGCCACTTCAAACTACTGCTTTCTTCCCATGGATTTTTTTAAATATTAATATCTAATGAAATTGATTTTCTAGGCAAAACTGATTTATTTTCTTATCAACTATATGACCTCTGGAAAATTATTTAACGAACTTATACCTCTCTCTCAGTAAAATGAAGAATAATAATTGGACTTCATTTATAGGACTATTATGAGGAATAAATGGCATATATAGGTTGAGCACCCCAATCCAAAAATCTGAAATGCCCTAAAATCCAAAATATTTTGAACACTGACATGACACTCACAGGAAATGCTCATTGGAGGATTTCAGATTTTTGGATTGGAATTCTAAAACCAGTAAGTATAATGCAAATATTCCAGAATCCAAAATTTGAAAGACATCTGATCCCAAGCATAATTGGATAAGGGATACTCAATCTGTACTAGGAAAGTACTTAATAAACTATCATCATCCTAGGAATCACATACAGATATTACTCATTTCTTTACAGTTGCATTTCATGTGGATGCATTTACGCAGACCTATGTAAATCCTTATTAATGGGAAGAAGATGACTCATTTTATTAAATCTTTTACCATATTATTGCAGATGCCAACCTGAAGCCAAAAGTAGAATGTAGTGTGGTGACAGAGTTCACTGACCACATTTGTGTGACTATGGATGCTGAGCTCATCATGTTTCTTCATGATTTAGTGTCAGCTTATCTTAAAGAAAAAGAAAAAGGTGGGTGGAATACTCTTTCTTTCAGGCTACAGGAATGGCAACTGTCAGTGCCATTTACATGAATTGTTATGGTCTAATGAGAAAATGAGTGGAATATATCTCCTTCTGTGAGTTGAAGATATCAGTAAATAGCGTTAGTAAGACTATCACAGACTTTCTGAGTACTTGCTATATATACAGCACCTATGGTGTTTTATACTTTACAAAGTGTAGGCCGGGCGCGGTGGCTCAAGCCTGTAATCCCAGCACTTTGGGAGGCCGAGACGGGCGGATCACGAGGTCAGGAGATCGAGACCATCCTGGCTAACACGGTGAAACCCCGTCTCTACTAAAATACAAAAAACTAGCCGGGCGAGGTGGCGGGCGCCTGTAGTGCCAGCTACTCCGGAGGCTGAGGCAGGAGAATGGTGTAAACCCGGGAGGCGGAGTTTGCAGTGAGCTGAGATCCGGCCACTGCACTCCAGCCCGGGTGACAGAGCAAGACTCCGTCTCAAAAAAAAAAAAAAAAAAAGTGTTTCTGTATACATTATCTTATGTACATTTTCAGTTAGACCTTATAGGAGATTCTTGAAAAATAGGAAAATGTGAGGAAATATTGCAAATCAAAGTGAAATGACTAAAGAAACAACTACATAATAAAGAAGTATGAGTTATTTACCTAATTGTGAAAACTGAATTAAGCTGATAAATGTTTGGAATGCAGAAAACCTTTTCTTTTTAATACATAAATTATTTAAATCTCAGTGGTGGTATCTGAGTTCATGAGCTTGCTAATATTGGTTTACACACTGGTAACTTAATGTTTACCCATTAAGAAATGTATGGTGACTGGGGGCAATGGCTCATGTCTGTAATACCAGCACTTTGAGATGCCGAGGAGGATGGATTGCTTGAGCCCAGGGCTTTGAGACCAGCCTAGGCAACAAAGTGAGACCCCATTTCTACGAAAAACACAAAAATTAGCCAGGTGTGGTGGCATACACCTGTAGTCCCCAGCTACTCGGGAGGCTGTGAGGTGGGAGGATCAATGGATCCTGGGAGTTCAAGGCTACAGTGAGCTGTGAGCCATAATCGCACCACCACACTCCAGCCTGAGTGACAGAGTAAGATCCTGTCTCAAAAAAAAAAAAGTATGGCAACCGTAATATATGGAATTAGCTAATATATTACAGTACTCTGTAACTGTTGAAAAGAATGAGGTAGTGTGAAATGTAATGATTTGGAATGCTTACAAAATATATAGTCATTTATTCATTCAATAAATATTTATTGCACCGTTATAAATATACAATGGTAAAATCACAGATGTGCTTCCTAATAAATAGCTTGGAATAAATGTAATTTGTTTAAGTCACACTATAATACTGTTTCATTTTCTTCATGAGGAAAAAATATAGAATTTGTCCTGAAGATATTTTAAAAATAAAAATTATCAAACGACCATGTTGAAAGAGTACAAAGGTAGCATAGCATACATTGAAATGCTGTTTTATTAATATTCAATCGAGATGTGCCCAAAATTCAGTGAGAGAGTAAAATCAATAATTATGGCTGGTAGAAATCTATATGACCTCAGTAGAAACTTCAAGTAAAATGACAGAAACTGTATAATAGGCAATCTTATATATTATATATAAGTAGATAAAATCTTCACATACAGCCCCAACAGATACCAGTCAGTGGTAATCCTTTTGTTTTTGTGCCTTAATATTTAAACTTAATGTAGAAAAAAACAGATTCAAGATAAACCTGTGAAGTTCAGAATTATTTTCTAGTCTACCTATATTTGAAAACCTGACAAATTTGTTTCTCTTGGGTATGATGTGAAACATTTGTCATTTTAGGAAATAGTGTGTTAATCTTGGTCTGCCACAAACAATGTGTGTTTCTAAAAAACAACAACAAAAAGACTGTTTTAATATAAACTGTTATAAAACATTTCAATGGGAAAAGGGGATGGATTTACAATAACAAAATATATCTGTGAGGATTTCAATTATAAATAAAGTTATTACAAACAACAAGCAATTCGTTTTGGCCAAATACTCAAACATACCTAAGAAAATTCTTAACAGCATGTCAGACTATACCAGAATCAACATATTTAGAGAACATCAAAATAAATTGCAGCACTGTAACCACCACCAGTAATAAAGACCCAGCAACTGAGCAGGCCTCAACTGAACAGGGCATCTGTGTTCTTATGTAGTGGGTTACTACAGCTTCATTTTGAGGCTCATTCCCAATCAAGTTATAACCAGAGCTACATAACACGTATTACCTAATTAATCAATTATTTTACATTCAGTTTGTGTACTGAAACTAATGCCCTAAGAGGAAAGCTGTATTCATTAAATAAGATCATATGAAAGTATTAATGGCAAAAACTGCAATTACCTTTGCACCACCCTAATACCTATGTCTCAGATTCCACTTTATATTTAATTATTATAGCCAATTAAAAGACTTGTCTTAAAGTGAAAAGCTTGCTTACATAAAAACCTCTTTAGTACCACTGTTCAAATATATATACATCTAGCCATTAACATGCAAAAACCATTGAATTACACAGCTCAAATTAATGCATGGTATGGTGTATGAATTATATCTCAAAGCTGTTAAAAAACAAAACAAAATTGCCTACAGCCATTCTTTAGGAAACCTGCAGCTATCAATTACAGTGCCATAGGCTTGCTATCAAGTCACTGATCTCAGCATTTTTTATCATTAATGTTGACACTGTTTATCTCCAAGAAATATCAATAATTGGTACTTACGGCTTATTTTAAACTATTTTTTTTAAGAAATGCAATTAAATGAGGCTTTGGCCAGGTCACAGATAAAATGAGAAATGAAACCAATTCTGATGTTCTAATTCTTATGGTGATTTAAGATAAATGTATAATACTAATCAAAATTTTCCTTATAGCCATCTTTCCACCTCGGATTTTATCTACTCGACCAGGACAGAAAAGTCCAATTATTATACATGATGACAATTCCTCTGATAAAGATAGAGAAGATAGCATCACTTATACTACTGTGGACTGGAGAGATTTTATGTGCAATACATGGCATCTAGAACCTACTCTTAGGTAAGTAATGAGTATATACATTTTACCCATATGCTAAGGGATTACTACGAGAAAAGTTATGAATAATGTAAGTTACATATGATTATCAAAAAATGTATTCAGAAGTTAGTCTCCTGTAATGTCTATAGCTTCTGTGTGCTGTCTTTGCTGCTGCTTTCTGCTTTTGTGTTTCTAGGTAAGGTGAATGAAGTACAAACGTTGAGAATAGCTCAGCACTGATGAGTTGTTCAATGGGTGACATTCTGTCAGTCACTAAAATATGAGAAAATTATCCTTCCACTGTTGCCATTAGTTTTTCACCTTCTCACCAAGATGTTATTTTCAGGGTTTGAGGTAGCTACTGTAAACTGTTTTGTTACTTAGTATGACAAGATGCAGTAGAAGTCATATTTAATTGTTAAGGAACTATTTTAATTTCTCGCTGGATATATGTTATAACACTGTAATAAAACCTGCAGGGTTACAGTGCCCCTGTTTGCATACTAAGCATTATAAAACCATGCCTAAAATCTCAAATTTAACACTATCAGATTAAGGTTCCCTTATTGAGTCATGGTCACTTTCCTGTTTTTTTTTCCTTTCATCTCATCTGCTTTGCTGTAACTGTCTGAATCTTGAAATAACAGTATTAAAAAAAATCCATTACATCCCAGCACAACATTCCGCAAAATGATATAGATTTTATTTAGATAAGGTTTTTATTCAGACATATTCATGTCACAAAATAATTCCAAAATAAAATCTCCATTATGCAGTGAGGACTCTTGTATAGGCAGAAAGTAGTAACTTCGTGTGTTAATAAATAATTGGTATACAGTAAAATTGGTTGTAACTAAATAAGAAAAACACTTTGATACTAATAGTGCATATACCCATGAGAAATATTAACTGTTAAAATACTGCAGAGGTCCTAATGCAGAAAACGGTTTGTAAAATCTGTTTTGTATTTGCAAATCTAAATAATATATTTAAATTGAATACAAAATGAATTTAGTTTCAAGTGAGCATAAAAATAGTCACTATATTCCTTTTTTTTTAGCAAACTATCAAGAGTAACTAGTTAAGTAATGTGGTGTAGTGGTAGACAGCATGGTTTAAGAGCTCTGGCTGTAAGCCCAGCTCTTTTGCATAGTAGCTGACTGAGCTAGGCCAAAAGACCTGACCCCTCTGTTCTCTCTGCCTCAGTTGATCATGAAAAATTTGGAAAATGGTATTACCCACCTTGTAGGATCATTACACTGGTTAAATGAGTTAATTCACGCAAAATGCTTATAACTATTTGAGTTTGAGGAGATAAATGCCTAACCACCCCCAACCCCCACCCTGAGTTCAGAACCAGCTGAAATAGTGGGAGAGATTAATATGGATAAAGCTGATAACAAAAAAATGTGGTTTAGCTATATGGCAACAATAGCTTTCTACAAAGTTCGGGTTTGGTCCTACCTGCAGGGCATCGATGCAGAACTTCAGGGAAGGGCGGGATAGGGAGTTGCAGGAGTTGTACAATCAGCAGCTCCATGTATGTACTCAGCCACAAACAACACAGAATATACTCTAGGGCTAATCTGTTTAGGGACTTGCTCCTGAAAACTTGTGGCATGAAGGAACAGACTAAAATGAAGGGCTCCCAACAGGGAGGAGGGTACTGAACTGTTACTTCCTCTGTTAACTTTGCCTATTGGATAAATCATCCATACAGGGGCAGAAGGTGGCCAGGAGTGTTTCAGTAACAGCTGTTTCTCCACGTATAAGGAAATAGCAAGAATGGGAAAAAATGGTTCTCCCTTCAAATATGTTTAGCACATAGCACTCAGTAAATTTTAGCCTTTTTCTCCCATTATGCCACATGCTTATGAAATCTACTAAAATTAACCAGATGTCTTTTTATATGTTTAAGATAACTGTATAACAGGCCTAAAATAAATTATTCAGGATGAAATATAGTAAACACTATTGCTGTGTTTAGGTTGTCAAAGATAATCATATATATATTATTTTTTGAATACTATTATTATGGTGAATCCAGGAATTATGGGCTCAATTATACAAATGTACCTACTGAAAATATTTTGTCTTGAGTATATTACAGAGGCTTAGTGATGTTCTTTTCCTACCATTAGAACCGTGCTCTAGGGCATTGTTATACTCCTTAATAATAACTGTAATTTTTATTTTAGGTTAATTTCTTGGACTGGAAGAAAGATTGATCCAGTAGGTGTTGATTATATTCTTCAAAAATTGGGCTTTCATCATGCTAGGACTACTATTCCTAAATGGCTTCAAAGAGGAGTCATGGATCCACTGGACAAGGTTTTGTCAGTTCTTATCAAAAAGCTCGGTACCGCACTACAGGATGAAAAGGAAAAGAAAGGCAAAGACAAAGAAGAACACTAAAAAGTAATTTGATCTTTGAACAAATTATGATTGTGTCTGTTAAGTTTTATTACACTGGAGTGTTTTTTTAGTATAATAATTTTAAATATAACTTTAAAATAATTCTAAATATTGTGGCTATTATAATTAAAGTTTGTAAGTTAATCCAGGTTTATTTCAGTCTCATCATTCTGTGTACAGTGAAGTATTGCATGATAATGTAAATTTTGTGAAAAACTAGATTAAAATATATAAATCTTGTTATGGTTTATAATTATATAATGTGCAATACAATTCCTGCATCTTTAAAATGTTTGCAGAATAACTGAATTTTTTTTGTGACTGGCCATAACTTTTAGAAAAAAATCTTGTTGATAATGTGATTTTTGGGGAGGTCATTAATTGCTTTTTCTTTTTTTAATGTAGACTTGTATAATACCTGTCTATATATAGCTTGAGTAATTGTGGTATGATTGTATACCACTAAAATATTGTTAACTATTGTAATAAAGTCACAATAATGGTTTAAGTCTGTAGTCGTTTTGAATCTTTTCTCCTTTTATAATTAATAGATACCCATCCCGTGTCACAGCTGATCAGATGCTTTCATAGAAGATGATTTATACCTATATTAGAGTCGGGCCATAGGTTCTAACCTCTGTGGATTCAATCAACTGTAGATCGAAAATATTCAGGAAAAAAAAAATTCCACCCAAATTCCAAAAAGCAAAACTTGTATTTACGAAGTACTGCATTAAGTCCACATGAATGATGTGTAGGCATTGTATTAGGTATTGCAAATAATCTACAGATGATTTAAAGAGTATCCAGGAGAATGTGCGTAGGTTATATTCAAATACTACACAATTTTATATGAGGAACTTGAGCATCTACAGATGTTCTGGAACCAATCCCCCATGAACACGGAAAGACGACTATGTTTACAAAAAATTAGCTCAGGAAGGATGCAATTAGGGACAGGCACACAAGAGGTATATTAATAATACCTAAGAGAAATATTAGGTATTGTTCTTTCTTAAGCTAATGGTAAATTCACAGCAAGTAATTTTTGTTATACTATATTCCTTACATGTTTGTATTTTTTGTGTGTATGAAGTTATATATAATGTATGTTTTATATTACATATATATGTATTATGTACACACATTAAGTATAAAAAAATTAAAATAGCAAGATCTAAAATAATATTCAAAAGTAGCTATAATTACCTCAGGCTCGAAATCTAGCGAAGTCAGTATGGCCAGTTTAAAGATTGGGTAAACAGTGGAATTGAAGAGCTAGAGTTACAAAACACCTAAAGCAAGAGCTTTCATTTAGGTAGGTAACACAGTTTTATCTCTAACAGATTAAACAACAAAAAGCTCCAGAAGAGCTGAGGTACTTAGCCAAGGGTATAGATCTAGTAAATGTTAGTAGGGGAATTAAGACTTGCTGTCTAATGTCACACAGCAACTTAGTCACACAACCAAAACCCTAGTGTTAACAGTCCTAATTTTGTATTCGTTCTGCTAGGCCATTGTAGCTGTCATCTGTCTGATCTCTGAATCCCACCCCTATATCTCTTAATTGGTGCCTATAAAATAACAAGTATAAACTTACCCTATTTCTGGCACTAACTGTGATAATGTTATAAAAAGCAAAAGGACAAATTAAATCTGTAAGTACTTAAAATCTCTATGACTCTGTTGGACAAAGCTATGAGAAAACTAGCACATCTGTGCACTACTGATGAGAAATTAAATTGGTACAACTCCCATGAAGGACAATTAAGTAACAGCTATCAAAATAACAGGCATATAATTTTTACTGGACATACATACAGTACTTCTGTGTGTGAAATAATTATACAAGCATGTATATTTGCAGTATTCTGCAATAGTGCAGTATTGTGGCAGTATGTTGCGGTAATGTTGCAGTATTCTTTGTAATAAATGGCTGGAAACAATTCAAATGTTCATCAGTGTAAGACAGGTTAATTAAAAGTGACATCCATTCAGTAGCATAGTATGCAACCATGAAAAAGGGAAAAAAGATGATCTTTAAGATTTATTCCTAAATAAAAAAGCATGGTCGGCCACTTAGATTACAATGTTTCCAAGTGATCTACTATAGTTATTTTTTGAGTATCATGTACCTTGTTCGATTCCAGTACATCACATGGTGCATCCAGATAACTTGTAAAATTTCAATAACATGTAAAAAAAATGTATATAAAGGATTTTGCTTCCCTATCTGTAAACGCTGTACTTCTAGGCTTACTAGAGATCTGTTATTTGCAAACTGTCTATAATGAAGAACCCTTTTTTAAAAAAAGTTGAACATGATATAAATCAATAATCTTGTAAAATATAGTAACAATTATTCAAAATGAAAAAAATTAAAATACACAAAATAAAGCTCAAATTTTTAATTATTAGGTTTGATTTATTAGATTCAAATGTTCCATCAATTGCTATAAGAATTTCTAGGGGATTTCTGGCAACATGGCCCAATAGAAACAGCTCCAGTCTATGGCTCCCAGCGAGACTGATGCAGAAGAGGGTGATTTCTGCATTTCCAACTGAGGTACCTGGTTCATCTCATTGGGAATGGTTGGACAGTAGGTGCAGCCCACAGAGGGCAAGCTGAAGCAGGGCGGGGCGTTGCCTCATCCAGGAGCACAAGGGGTGAGGGGATTTCCCATTCCTAGCCGAGGGAAGCCGTGAGTGACCATACTTGGAGGAAAGCTACACTCCTGCCCAAATACTGCACTTTGCCCACAGTCTTTGCAACTGGCAGACCAGGAAATTCCCTCTGGTGCCTGGCTCAGTAAGTCCCATGCCCACTGAGGCCAGCAAGCTAAGATCCATTGGCTTGAAATTCTCGCTGCTAGCATAGCAGTCTGAGATCGACCTGAGATGCTAGAGCTTGGTTGGGGGAGGGGCGTCCACTATTGCTGAGGCTTGAGTAGGCAGTTTTATGCTCACAGTGTAAACAAAGCCTCCAGGAAGTTTGAACTGGGTGGAGCTAACCGCAGCTCAGCAAGGCTGACTGCCTCTCTAGATTCTACCTCTGTGGGCAGGGCATCTCTGAACAAAAGGCAGCGGCCCCAGTCAGGGACTTAGAGATAAATCCCCCATCTTCCTGGGACAGAGCACTCAGGGGAAGTGTAGGTTACATTCAGTTGTGGGCACAGCTTCAACAGACTTAAACGACCCTGCCTGAAAGCTCTGAAGAGAGTAGTGGTTCTCCCAGCACAGCGTTTGAGCTCTGATAACGGACAGACTGCCTCCTCGAGTGGGTCCCTGACCCCCATGTAGCCTGACTGGGAGACACTTCCCAGTTGGGACTGACAGACACCTCATACAGGAGAGTTCTGGCTGGCATATGGCGAGTGCCCCTCTGGGACGAACGTTCCAGAGGAAGGAACAGGCAGCAATATTTGCTGTTCTGCAGCCTCTGCTGGTGATACACAAGCAAACAGGGTCTAGGTGGACCTCCAACAGACCTGCAGCCGAGAGGCCTGTTAGAAAGAAAACAAACAAAAAGGACGTCCACACCAAAATCCCATCGACAGGTCAACAACATCAAAGACAAAAAGTAGATAAAATCACAAAGATGGGGAGAAACCAGCACAGAAAGGCTGAAAATTCCAAAAACCAGAATGCCTGTCCTCCTCCAAAGGATCACAATTCCTTGCCAGCAAGGGAACAAAACTGGACAGGGAATGAGTTTGACAAGTTGACAGAAGGAGGCTTCAGAAGGTGGGTAATAACAAACTCCTCCGAGCTAAAGGAGTGTGTTCTAACCCAATACAAGGAAGGTAAGAACCTTGAAAAAAGTTAGACGAATTGCTAACTAGAATAACCAGTGTAGAGAAAACATAAATGACCTGATGGAACTGAAAAACACAGCATGAGAACTTCGTGAAGAACACAGAAGCTTCAATAGCTGAATGGGTCAAGTGGAAGAAAGAATATCAAAGACTGAAGATCAAGTTAATGAAATAAACAGAGAAGACAAGATTAGAGAAAAAAGGGGGGGGGGGGGGGGGG
>NW_016814921.1:841134-859489 GCF_001698545.2 Rhinopithecus bieti
ANAAAAAAAAAAAAAGTGGGGGTTGCAATCCTAGTCTCTGATAAAAGAGACTATAAACCAACAAAGATCAAAAAAGACAAAGAAAGGCACTACATAATGGTAAAGGGATCAATGCAACAAGAAGAGCTAACTATCCAAAATATATATGCACCCAATACAGGAGCACCCAGATTCATAAAGCAAGTTCTTAAAGACCTCCGAAGAGACTTAGACTCCCATACAATAATGGTGGGAGACTTTAACACACCACTGTCAATATTAGACAGATCAATGAGACAGAAGGTTAACAAGGATATCCAGGACTTGAATTCAGCTCTGGACCAAGCTGACCTAATAGACATCTACAGAACTCTCTACCCCAAATCAACAGAATATACATTCTTCTCATAACCACATCATACTTATTCTAAAACTGACCACATAATTGGAAGTAAAACATTCCTCAGTAGATGTAAAAAGGCAGAAATCACAATAAACTGTCTCTCAGACCACAGTGCAATCAAATTAGAACTCAGGATTAAGAAGCCCACTCAAAACCGCACAACTACATGGAAACTGAACAACCTGGTCCTGAATGCCTACTGGGTAAATAACGAAATGAAGGGAGAAATAAAGATGTTCTTTGAAACCAATGAGAATTAAGACACAACATACAAGTATCTCTGGGACACATTTAAAGCAGTGTGTAGAGGGAAATTTATAGCACTAAATGCCCACAAGAGAAAGCAGGCAAGATAAAAAATCGACACTCTAACATCACAATTAAAAGAACTAGAGAAGCAAGAGCAAACAAATTCAAAAGATAGCAGAAGACAAGAAATAACTAAGAATAGAGCAGAACTGAAGGAGATAGAGACACAAAAAGCCCTTCAAAAAATCATTGAATCCAGGAGCTGGTTTTTTGAAAAGATCAACAAAATAAACAGACCACTAGCCAGACTAATAAAGAAGAAAGAGAGAAGAATCAAATAGATGCAATAAAAAAAATGATAAAGGGAATATCACCACTGATCCCACAGAAATACAAACTAGCATCAGAAAATACTATAAATACCTTATGCAAATAAACTAGAAAATCTAGAAGAAACGGATAAATTCCTGGACACCTACACCCTCCCAAGATTAAACCAGGAAGAATTTGAATCTCTGAATAGACCAATAACAGGTTCTGAAATTGAGGCAATAATTAATAGCCTATCAACAAGTCCAGGACCAGAAGGATTCACAGCCGACTTCTACCAGAAGTAAAAACAGGAGCTGGTACCATTCCTTCTGAAACTATTCCAATGAATAGAAAAAAGAAGGAATCCTCCCTAACTCATTTTTTGAGGCCAGCATCATCCTGATAGCAAAACCAGGAAGAGACAAAACAAAAAAGGAAAAATTTTAGGCCAATATCCCTGATGACAATTGCTGTGCAAATCCTCAATAAAATACTGGCAAACCAAATATAGCAACACATCAAAAAGCTTATGCACCATGATCAAGTCAACTTCATCCTGGGATGCAATGCTGGTTCAACATATGCAAATCAATAAATGTAATCCATCACATACATAGAACCAATGACAAAAACCACATGATTATCTCAATAGATGCAGAAAAGGCCTCCAACAAAATTCATCAGCTCTTCATGCAAAAAATAAATAAATAAATAAAACTCTCAATAAATTTGGTATTGATGGGACGTATCTCAAAATAATAAGAACTATTTATGGCAAACCCACAGCCAATATCATACCGAATGGGCAAAAAGTGGAAGCATTCCCTTTGAAAACTGGCACAAGACAGGGATGCCCTCTCTCACCACTACTATTCAACATAGTATTGGAAGTTCTGGCCAGGGTAATCAGGCAGGAGAAAGATATAAAGGGTATTCAATTAGGAAAAGAGGAAGTCAAATTGTCCCTTTTTGCAGATGACATGATTGTACATTTAGAAAACCCCATCGTCTCAGCCCAAGATCTCCTTAAGCTGATAAGCAACTTCAGCAAAGTCTCAGGATACAAAATCAATGCGGAAAAATCACAAGCATTCTTATACACCAATAACAGATGAACAGAGAGCCAAATCATAAATGAACTCCCATTCACAATTGCTTCAAATAGAACAAAACACTTAGGAATCCAACTTACAAGGGATGTGAAGGACCTCTTCAAAGAGAGCTACAAACCACTGCTCAATGAAATAAAAGAGGACACAAACAAATGGAAGAACATTCCATGCTCATGGATAGGAAGAATCAATATCATGAAAATGGCCATACTGCCCAATGTAATTTATAGATTCAATGCCATCCCCATCAAGCTACCAATNCATAGCCAAGACAATCCTAAGCAAAAGGAACAAAGCTGCAGGCATCACGTTACCTGACTTCAAACTATACTACAAGGTTACAGTAACCAAAACAGCATGGTACTGGTACCAAAACTGATATATAGAACAAAGGGACAGAACAGAGGCCTCAGAAATAACACCATACATCTACAGCCATCTGATCTTTGACAAACCTGACAAAAACAAGAAATGGGGAAAGGATTCCCTACTTAACAAATGGTGCTGGGAAAACTGGCTAGCCATATGCGGACAGCTGAAGCTGGACCCCTTCCTTACACCTTATACAAAATTAACTCAAGATGGATTAAAGACTTAAATGTAAAACCCAAAACCATAAAAACCCTAGATGAAAACCTAGGCAATACCATTCAGGACATAGGCCTGGACAAAGACTTCATGACTAAAACACCAAAAGCAGTGGCAACAAAAGCCAAAATAGACAAATTGGATCTAATTAAACTAAAGAGCTTCTGTACAGCAAAATAAACTATCAGCAGAGTGAACAGGCAACCTACAGAATGGGAGAAAATTCTTGCAATCTATCCATCTGACAAAGGGCTAACATCCAGAATCTACAAAGAACTTAAACAAATTTACAAGGAAAAAACCCCATCAAAAAGTGGGCAAAGGATATGAATAGGCACTTCTCAAAAGAAGACATTTATGCAGCCAACAAACTTATGAAAAAATGCTCATCATCACTGGTCATTAGAGAAATGTAAATCAAAACCACAATGAGATATCATCTTATGCCAGTTAGAATGGTGATAATTAAAAAGACAGGAAACAACAGATGCTGCAAAGGATGTGGAGAAATAGGAATGCTTTTACACTATCGGTGGGAGTGAAATTAGTTCAACCATTGTGGAAGACAGTGTGGTGACTCCTCAGGGAACTAGAACTAGAAATACCATTTGACCCAGCAATCCCATTACTGGGTATATACCCAAAGGATTAGAAATCATTCTACTATAAAGATACATGCACATGTATATTTATTGTGGCACTGTTCACAACAGCAAAGTCTTGGAACCAACCTAAATGCCCATCAATGACAGACTGGATAAAGAAAAGGTGGCACATATACACCATAGAATACTATGCAGCCATAAAAAAGGATGAGTTCATGTCCTTTGCAGGGATATGGATGAAATTGGAAACCACAATTTTCAGCAAAGTAACACAAGAAGAGACAACCAAACACTAAGTGTTCTAACTCATAAATGGGAGTTGAAGAATGAGAACACATGGACACAGGGAGGGGAATATCACACAACGGGGCCTGTCGGGAGTGGGGGTGTTGGGGGAGGGACAGCATTAGGAGAAATACCTATAGTAAAATAAAAATAAAGAATTTCTAAACATGTACTCTCAATTTCTGTACTTGTCACAGAACAGTAACAATTTATGGGGTATCCTCAGTCCATGCACTACACTCTAAGTAGAACTGCTTTAGCATGTTCTCCATTTTCACTACAGCATGATATCTTTTAAATTTTAATAGGAAACCTGATTATCAGTGTAGACTGGCAAATTTCTATGCCAATTAATAGTGCCATACCCAGAATGCTTATATCTTCTGCACACAGAGCTAGACACCCACACACCTTTCTGTGTCACTAGCACATATTCTAAAATCAGTCAAGGCAGACCTCTATTTTTTTCTCATTTGGGACCTCAGGCATAGAGTATATTTAGCCAAAATTGTCTGATAGATGGCTATATGAGCACTAAGCTATACTCAGTACGTTCTGGTTTGTGAGTTTTGTCTGCTTCACATGTTTAGGTCAAAGAGTCATGCAACTCAAAGTCAGAAAAGGTTTGCACTCAAATTCAAACAACTTGTTCAGTCAATGATACGTAATAAACCCTTAGGAAAACGCTCATAGAACTATCAGATGTTGGGAAGCATTTCTGGAGTAAAGTACTGTTAAAGAACATAAAAGAGAAAATGCTTCCAGTTGTAACAGCAAATAGACCTGCGTTGTTAGGTGTATACCTAGTGGTCTACATGAAGAGAGTGGTGTTAAGTGGTAATAACAACAAAGTTGGGCTCTCAGAATGAATACAGCTTGACTGGTCAGATTACCAAGTCATGCACCAAATGAAATGGTACAGGATAGACAAAAGTTGCTAAATCAATCCTCCCTGATAAGCACCTTCACCCCCCTTCCCCGCCGCCACCACCCATCTCATGTTTCCATTTAGAGGGACTTCCACCAAAATAACAATGTAATTTTTCTCCCAATCCCTTACTCACTCTTCCCCAAAAGTGACTTAATCTAGTTATCTGGGACAAGAAAATGAGCTCCGCCTCTTCCACTTCTTACCTTTTGAAACAAGCCTCCTTGAGAGGAGGATGCCTGCAAGGAGGATACAACTCTGATTTCCTTTCTTGTAATGGTGTAAGGAGCAACAGGATTTCTCTAGCTTGCAATGAAAATTATCTATTTAGAAAGCATCAGCAATCCCATTTGGCTACACATCTGAGCCATATCTTCCAATTTAGATTCTTTAAGCAATAAAGCTTTTTTTTTTTTTGCATCCATTATCTCTGATAACCTTAGTCTCTCAGTTAGTTTCAACCTATGGAGAAGAAGCAGGTGCTATTTATTGACCCCTTAAGCATCAAATATGAATTTTCTTTACTAATACTGGTTCCTGTTAATAGTTTTATTCTTTAACAGAATGAAAACTTACCTATCTTACAGTGAAAGAAAGCTGATGCCCATGGGTTTTACTAGTTTTATCATTATCCAGATGCAGCTGGACTTACAGAATGATGTAATAGCCTACTGAAGATTCAGTGGTTCCTCAAACTGGGAAAGACATAGCTCAGATCTTGCTCTATAGGATGTAGATGTTCTAAACTAGTGATCAATATCTCATATCATTTTTCCCATAAACAGAAAAGATGGGTCCAGTAACTGTGGGTCGAAAAAAAAAATACCACCTCTCACTATTATACCTAATTAATTCCTTCAAAATGTATGCTTTCTATCCAATTATGGAACACAACAAACATTCCATTAAATCAGAATCCGAGGTTGCCACCTAGTAATTTGAGTTTACAGGTGTCAACTAATTAAACTGTTAAAAAAATGGCTACAGTGACAGGTTTTAATCATCGGAGAAGATAGTGTTAGTGCTGTAAGACATAGGCATGCAGGTCTGTGGATGCCTCAAAGGTGATCCCTGAAGAAATCTCTTAGTGTTCCTAAATTAGTGGCTCAGTATGTATGGCAATCACATGCATGTCCAGTAATGTTCAGAGCTCTCAAAAACAAAGAGAGTATGTTGGAAGATAATCTCCACACGTCCATCACATTTCTGTCTTGCAAGTGACACACCATCTGCTCTTTGTTCAGAAATATTTTGAGGCTATTTGTATAGTGAACAATCTTAGAAAATAGAGATAGTATCTCCTCCCAGAGCAAAGGAAGATTTCCCTACATCCTTGGAAGATACAGTGTCTCTCTCTGTATTGTAAAAGATTAGGGTTCCCTAAGTACACAGTTCTCCTGTAATGCAATCCACTGTGTGTGTGGCATTCATCTGGAACCACACATTTTCTCCATGTAATTTGGTAACAAGGGGAACCACACAAACATGTGGGTGATGTGGGTGGGTTTCACTAGTTGTATCATCACCCAGATACAGCTGGACTTACAGAAAGGTGTAACAGCCTACTGAAGATTCAGTGGTTCCCCAAACTGGGAAATATATAGCTCGGATCCTGCCCTACCACATCCTGTATACAGCTCAGATCCTGTAGTAGGATGCAGTAGGGCAGGATCTGAGCTATATCTTGGATTATAGATTCTTTGTCTCTGACACAGGAGTCTCATGTCTTCTGCCAGCAATCATGAAACTAAGGCAAATTTTAAAGCTTTTAAATAAGAGTAAAATCTCAAACCTTCACAATTATTGATAGATTATTTCACTAGATAAGATGCTTTAATCATCTCAGACACTGAGGGCAAACTAGTATGAAATGGGTAGTGCAGGAAGTAAATCATAAATTCTAACCTCAGAAATGAGTGTTCTACCATCTATTCAAATTTTCCTCAACTTTGGTCATAGAAGTTTTATTTGTTAAATTCTGTGACAAACATTTAGCAATTACCTTTAAAACTTAAGCAGTACTTATTCATATGTGAAATAAAATATTAAGCATTTACTGATTAACAGGTACTTCTACGCTGTTTATTACTATCAGTATATTCCTCCCAGTGATGGTCTGAAGTGGGCAATATTGTGCTCATTCTGCAGATAAAGAAATTGAGGCTAAGAGAGCTAGGCAATTTGAGCAACTTTAATTTTTTTCAATCCTTTGGCAGTAGCCTTCTCAGTCCGGCATTCCTTAAGTATCCTATCTAAAATGTAAGCCCTCTTCCCTAAATATTATATATACCCCTGCTCTGCTTTATCATTTCTTTTTTAGCACTTTTCACTAACATACTGCATAATTTTACTTATTTTTTGCATTGTCTGTATCTCACCAGGTTGTAAGTTCCATGAAGGAAAGGATTTTTTTTCCATTTTGTTCACTGTTGTATCCCTAGTGTTTAGAACATTGGCACATGGTAGATAATATATTTGTGGATAAATTAGTGAATGAATAAATGAATAAATAGCTAAGCCTGAATTAAAACACTACACTAAATCTAAAAACCCAATTACTTAAGTACTATCTAACATTGCCTCTCAAATATATTTCTATCTTTGCCCACTTCTTTCTCAGATATAATTATTTTTAATAAATGTGATATAGCATATAAACAGAATTAAGGACAAAAAACATATGGTCATCTCAATAGATGCAGAAAAAGCATTTGATAAAATTCAGCATCCTTCATGTTAAACAAACTAGGCATACAAGGAAAATACCTTGAAATAATAAAGGACATAATATGAAAAATCCATAGTCAACATCATGCTGAATGGAGAAAGTTGGAAGCATTCCCCCTAAGAACTGGAGTAAGACAAAGACGCCCATTCTCCCCACTCCTATTTAACATAGTACTCGAAGTCCTAGCCAGAGCAATCAGGCAAGAGAAAGAAATAAAGGGCATCCATACTGGAAAACTGGAAGTCAAATTATCCCTGTTCACTGATGATATGATTTTATATCTAGAAAATACTAAAGATTCCACCAAAAATTCTCTTAGATTTGATGAATTAATTCAGTAAAGATCCAGGATACAAAATCAATGTACAAATATCAGTAGCATTTTTATACACCAATAATTATCACATTATACCAGTAATTATCAAGGACCAAATCAAGAAAGCATTCCTATTTACAATAGCTAAGAAAACAATAAAATGCCTAAGAATATATTTAACCAAGGAGGTGAAAGGTCTCTAAAAGGAAAACCACAAAACACTGTTGAAAGAAATTGTAGACGACCCAAACAAATGGAAAAACATCTCATGCTCACAGATTGGAAGAATTAATATCATTACAATGACCAACTGCCCAAAGCAATCTACAGATTCAACACAATCCCTAACAAAATGCCAAAGTCATTCTTAACAGAATCAGAAAAAAAAAAAAAAAAAAAATCCTAAATTCATATGGAACCAAAAAGGCCCAAAGAGCCAAAACAATCTTAAGCAAAAAGAACAAAGTTGGAGGTATAGCATTGACTGACTTCAAATTATACTACAAGGCTATAGTAACCAAAACAGCATGATACTGGCATAAAAACATATACACAGATCAATGGAACAGAATACAGAACCTAGAAATAAAGCCACGTATGTATGAACAACTGATCTCTGACAAAGTTGAAAAGAATATACACTGTGAAAAGAATACTGTTTTCAGTAAATGGTTCTGGGAAAACTGGATTGTCATATGCATAGGAATGAAATTGGAGCCCTAACTCTCACCATACACAAACTCAAGATGGATTAAAGACTTAAAATGTAAGACCTCAAACTATAAAAACAATGCTAGAAGAAAAGCTAGGGGAAACTCTTCTGAACATTGGTCTAGGTGAAGAATTCATAACTAAGACCACAAAAGCCAAGACAATAAGAATAAAAATGGGACATCACTAGGCTGAGTATGGTGGCTCATGCCCATAATTCCAATACTTCGGGAGGCCAAGGTGGAAGGATCGCTTGAGCTCAGGAGTTTGAGACCAGCCTGGGCAACGTGGTGAAACCCCATCTCTACAAAAACATACAAAAATTGGCCAGGTATGATTGTGTGTGCCTATCGGCCCAGCTACTCTAGAGGCTGAGGTGGGAGGATTGCTTAAACCCAGGAGGTAGAGGTTGCAGTGAGCCAAGATCGCATCACTGTACTCCAGCTTGGGTGACAGAGTGAGACCCTGTCTCAAAAAAAAAAAAAAAAAAAGACATAAAAATCTGCTGTACAGCCAAAAGAAATAACCAACAGAGTGAACAACCTGTAGAACGGAAGAAAATATCTGCAAACTATCCATCTGACAGGAGACTAATAGCCATAATTTACAAGGAACTCAATTCAACAACAACAAAAAGCCTACAAATAACCCCGTTAAAAAAAACAGGCAAAGGACATGAATAGACATTAAAAAAAAAAAACCTATAAAATGGTCAATGAGCATATGAAAAAAATGCTCAATATCACTAATCATCAGAGAAATGCAAATTAAAACCACAATGAGGCTGGGTACCGTGGCTCATCCAGCCGAGGCAGGCGGATTACTTGAGGTCAGGAGTCCGAGACCATCCTTGCCAACATGGTGAAACCTCATCTCTACTCAGAATACAAAAAATTAGCTGGGTGTGATGGCACACACCTATAATCCCAGCTATTCAGGAAGCTGAGGCATAAGAATCACTTGAACTGGGAGGTGGATGTTGTGGTGAGCCAAGATCATGCCACTGGATTCCAGAGTAAGACGGTCTCAAACAAACAAACAAACAAACAAACAACAACAAAAACACCACACAGTGAGATATCATCTTTACACGAGTTACAATGGCTCTTTATTACAAAGACAATAACAAATGTTGGCAAGGATTCAGAGAAAAGAGAACACCGTTTCACTGCTGGTGGGAATGTAAATTAGTACAAGCTCTACGGAAAACAGTGTGGAAATTTCTCAAAGAACTAAAAATAGAACTATCATTCGATCCAGGAATCCTACTACTGGGTAGTAGAGGATTTCTTTTCCTCTTTCCAAAGGAAAAGAAATTATTATGCCAAAAAGGTATCACATCACTATTCACAATAGCAAAGATATGGAATCAACCTAAGCACCCAACAATGGATGACTGGATAAAGAAAATGTGGTATATATACACAATGGAACACTACTCAGCCATAACAATGAATGGAATCCTATTCTGCAGCAATATGGATGGAATTGGAGGCCATTATTTTAAGTGAAACAACTCAGAAACACAAAGACAAATACTGCATCTTCTCACTTATAAGCAGGAGTTAAATAATGTATACACATGGACATAGAGTGTGGAATGGATAGACAATGGAGACTCAAGGGTAGGGGACTGGGGAGAATGATATTTCCCAATTGCTTAAAGGATACAATGTACGTTATTTGGGTGATGGATACACTGAAAGCCCTAACTACATCACTGTGCAATATATCCATGTAACAATATTACACTTGTCTTTTAAGAGTAAAATGGGGAACATTTACTGGACGGTTAAGAGGGTCAAGAGTGGGAAGCAGGAAGACCTGTTTGTAAGCTATCACAGAAATCCCAGGAAAAGGTAACAGCTGTTTCGACTAGGGTGGCAGCAGTGGAAGTAGTAAGAAGTGGATTCATTCCGGCAATGTTGTGGGGACAGCCAACAGAACTAACATAGAACGGGAGTTGGGGGAAAGAAAAGAGTCAAGGATCATTCTTGGGCATGGTCAGATAACTTATATTAATTAGATTAGAAATTAGGAAGCACATCCACTCCTCAAGCCAAAGCAGCCCCAAACCAAGGTATATGTATTGCTTAGCAGAGTAAAGCTGCACTTCATCCCCACTCACTCCCTTGGCTTGGTGTTCTTGTTCACAACCTTATACTCTGGTCTTGCTTCTGAGGTTCTGGCTTTAGCAACTGAGTTAATGAGCAACTGAGTATCATGTACTGAGATGAACAATTCACTATTATGCCCAATTGCACACTTCCTTGCCAAATCTTAAGAGTCACATCATAAAAAGATGAGAGTAATATAGTTCAGCAGTTGCCAAAACATCCTGCAACTCACTGGGCCATTTGATGTCAAGTTAAACTTACATCAGTATTCAGAAATATGTGAAAGGAAGTATCTAAAATCTGGTATGTTTTCATGTATCCAACAGACAATCAGTCATTTGTTAATAGATAATATATAGTATCAAATCTGAGACAGTTTACTAAAACCAATACAGAAACAACATTCAGTGTGGTCTTGAAATATGAAACATATTTAAATTACACTGAGACATCTTAAACACTAAACTACTAAACACGTCATTTTACAACATAACTCATTAGGAATTGTTATGCAAATTATGTGGATTACCTGCCCCATAGCCTAAATTGGGTAAACCTCAACCAAAATTATCAGGCTATGACTGTATGAAAATTTTAATCATATTTTTAAAATAAGAACCAAAACATCATACATATCTCTCCAGTCTTCACATGCTAAACTTAACACATTGTGGCTGAAACAAAATGGAATAGGCCACTATGTATTTAATAAACCTGACAGGGCTCAGGCAGAATGTATGAGCTGATAAACATTTTGGCCCAATCAAAGGGCTGGTCATTTTCTAAGCATGTTATTTATTCTTTATTTTACTGTAAGCTCCAAGATCAGGGCTATGTTTTAACCTGCCTTGTGATATGGTTTGACTCTGTGTCCCCACCCAAATCTCATGTTGAATTATAATCCCCAATGTCAGGGGAGAGTCCTGGTGGGAAGTCACTGGATCATGGGGGCAGATTTCTCCCTTGCTGTTCTTGTAATAATGAGTGAGTTTTCATGAGATGTGGGTTTTTTTTTTGAAGTGTGTAGCATTTCCCCCTTCTCTGTCTCTCCTGACACCATGTAAAGACAGACGTGCTTGCTTCCCCTTCAACATTCCTCCATGAATGTAAGTTGCTTTGGCTACAGTAAGGAAAAGAGAGTTTAGAGGAGAGAGTAGAGGGATGGGAGCAAACAGTGAAACAGGAAAACAGTTAGGAGGCTCCTTAGTAATAAACTCAAGAGAAGATAGTTGTTTACATTAGAGTTGTAACACTTAGGGTAGTAAGGTCAGATTTTAATATTATAAAGTATAATATCAAAGATTATGAAAGATTTTTCTAAAGGAATTTCTAACACCAAAGATTCATTCTTATTTCTATGCCAAACATTTTATAATGCACTTAATTTTATTATCATATATTGACTTTTCTGTCATATTCTTTTTTTTTTATTTTTGAGACAGCATCTTTCTCTGTTGCCCAGGCTGGAGTACAGCGGCATGATCTCGGCTCACTACAACCTCTACCTCCTGGGTTCAAGCAATTCTTCTGCCTCAGCCTCCTGAGTGGCGGGGATTACAGAAGCATGACACCATGTCCGGCTAATTTTTTGTATTTTTAGTAGAGATAGGGTTTTACCACACTGGCCAGGCTGGTCTTGAACTCCTGACCTCAAGTGATCCACCTGCCTCGGCCTCCCAAAGTACTAGGATTACAAGCGTGAGCCACTGCACCCAGCCTTCTGTCATATTCTTGATGTGATTTGCATTATTAGTGTCATCAAGGTTATGGGTTACTTAATTACAGCTACCATATGTGTATATCTCTATTTAGCACCTAGCAAAGCAGCATGGGCAATAATCCCTACTTAAAATGTTTGGTGATGTTGAACATGTTTTATCTTCTACAAATCTTTTAGGAGTTCCCTTGCACCATAAGGGCTTATCTCCAAAAGCTCACCACCATTCTACACATTTGCTTTGATGAAAGAGTTTGGTTTTGATGGTAGACCTGAATTTGAATACCCGCTCCAATATATGCCAAGCAAGACTTTGACAATAAATAGTTAAAATATACTTCACAAAGCAGATGTACAGTTTCCATAAAGTAATAGCTAAAAAAAAAAAAAAAAAATAGTAGTTCCCTTTCCTCATCCTACCTTGCAGCAGTGCCAGAATTAGGGTGAAGGGAATAGGGTGTTATATCATTCTTTGTAAATGTGTCCATTGAGAATATTGTAGGGATTTGAGATCCAACATCATTCATTTAAAAACCTATGAACAAAAGACTTAAAGTTTCAGCTTGGAATTAGGGTAAGTGCAAGGTTAAATGATATCTTCATTTGAAATTTTGACTTACTGTTAATCAAACTTTTGGCAATAATTTTGATTTTTTAAAATACTGCAATAAAGTATTTGTCTAAATTACTAAGTTTTTTGATGCACCGTTCAAGTTTGAGCATGAAATGAATGTCTCAGTCTTCCACTCCAGTAAGTGACTCTGACTTAAAAGGTGATGCCAGCAGGAATGCATTCCTATAGAACAAACAGCCCAGTGGATGAAATAGGGTCAGAAAAAGTGAGTAATGTCCTACCTTTCTCCCAATCTAATTAAGCACTGGTCTTCAAACATGTCCCTCATTTTCTAATTTTGAAAAATTATTCATAACATTTTACATATTTTAAAGCTAATGTATTTTTTCCAGCATAAGTTTAATTAGTTGCAAAGGATGTAATTTCTGGCATACTGGAAGTATTGACACTTAAGTACATCTTGATTTATCTTCATTTTAATGTATCCAGTTGATTCCAAGTATCCTAGAGATGTGAAGCCCACCATCACTCATTTAAAGACATATGAACAACCTGAAAAGGTAGAGATGATAAAAGCACTGTGCTCACCCTTAGAACAATTTTAAAAGCTGGACAAACTGTAACATTTTTTCTTGAACCCATCAGTAAACAAGGGTCATAGCACAAAAAACTAACTTGAAATCTGGAGAGAGATAGGCATAGGAACACCTGGGCCAGATGTTCAGCTGTTGCCCTTCTGTCTGCAGATTAAGGTTTTTATTCCTTGGAAGACATAAAGGACATGGGTGCTCACAGGGTAGACAAAGATGAATCCAGAGAAAACTTTCCCCCATGGCACTGGCTGAACAGGGAAGAACACCTAGCAATGAAATTCTGCCCAGACCCTTGTGAGAAAGCAAAAATGATACAATCACTTTGGAAAAGTTTGGAAGTTTATAAAGTTAAACATACACTTACCATATGACCCAGCAATCCCATTCCTAGGTATTTGCCCAAATGAATTGAAAATTTATGTACATAAATGTTTATAGCAGTTGTATTCATAATTGCCTCAAAACTGGAAGCGACCAAGATATCTTTCAACGGATGAACATATAAACAGTGGTACAATGGAATATTATTCTGCAATAAAAAGGAAGAAGCTATTGATCCATCCAACAACGTGGATGAATCTTAAATGTGTTTTTCTAAGTGAAAGAAGCCAGATCCAAAATGTTACATATTTTATGATGCAATTTATATGGCATTATGGAAAAGGAAAAACTATAGAAACAGGAAACAGATCAATGGTTTCCAGGAGTTAGGAGAGAGAAGAAGGGTCAACTACAAAGTGAACACACAAGGGAAATTTCGGGGTGGTGAAACTGTTCTGTACACGGTACTGTAGTGGTGGATACTTGACCATGTATTTGTCAAAACCCACAGAACTGTAAACAAATAACCTGAGTAACTCTGGGAAACTGTTTTGACTAGATAATGAAAGATTAAAGAAAAAAATGAAAGAAATAGCCTGGTCAATAAGGTTAAAGAAATAAAAATGAAATAACTAAATGCTAAACTCTTCTTGGTGGCAAATTTGTTTCTCACAAATGTAAAAGTTAACCAATATGCATCTACTATACACTGAAAAATAAAATACATTTTAGATATTGCCAGATTTCTCATTGTCAGAGAAAGAAATCACAAATAAAGGGAAGCAGGAATGACTGCTCGGGTGTCAGATTACAGTCAAAGGTGTAAGTATAAATTTGTTTTTATATATAAATACAGATGCGTCTGTATACAGGAGTTAGTACATACAAATGTATTTCCTAGCTTCGTCTGTCCTCTGTGTAGGCATAGAAGCAATGACACCCCAGCAGCAATAAGCACTCCTAATGCTCAGAGCTTAGTTTCTAAATACCATTCTCCCGTAAAAGTAACCACAGCTTTTTGTTAGATATAGGGCAGGAAAAACACCTTAAAAAAAAAAAAAAAAAAAAAAAAGATGAGGACATGTCAAGAGGACACAAGAGCCAACCTGAAAGAGTTCCCAATGACCAAAGCTGGAATAATTTGAACAACAAAATCAATAATGGTAGTGCCAACCCCAGTGGCTCATGCCTGTAATCCCAGCACTTTGGGGGGCCCAGACGTGTGGACTGCTTGAGTCCAGGAGTTTGTGACCAGCCTGGGTGATATGAAGAAGGCCTGTCTCTAACAAAAAAAAAAAAAAAAAAAATAGCTGGGTGTGGTTACACATGCCTGTAGTCCCAGCTACTCAGGAGGCTGAGGTGAAAGGATCACCTGAGCCCAAGAGATGGAGGCTGCAGTAAGCCACAATCACACTACTGCACTCCAGCCTGGGTGACAAAGCAAGACCTTGTCTCAAAAAAAAAATTAAAACGAAATTTTAAAAAATAGGTAGTATTGGATCATACTCAAATGACAGAATAAATACCTAAGCCTCCATACTGATATAGTCAAATAAATGAATAAATATAAAGGAAAGGGGCAAGTCTTTCTTACATAATTCCAAATAATAAATGTAGAAAGAATGAGGGATATTGAAAAGAATCATTAGAACACCGTACTAATAACTGCTTTTGGGTAAGACTACAAATATGAATGCTAAAATTAGTGGGTGAAACTCTAGGGTGAAACAGTGCATATACATAACCTTAAAATATTACCACCCCCAAATATTCATTAATATGTGGTTTGAACATATGTCCACAAATTCTGTGATACTCCTCTCTCTAAGAGGTGAACCTTCTAACAAACAGAGACTAGAAAAGGAAAAGCAGAAATTGTGCAGTGGAGAAAACTGGCAGACACAACCTTAACCAAGTCAGCAAAGTTAACATCACCAGTTATACTCATTATGTTACTCTCTAATATGCCCTGAGAAGTGAACTTCATCTATGTAGTATTCTTCCCAAATACCATAACTCTGTAGTCACGAGAAAACACGCGACAGACCCAAATTGAGGGCGATTCTACAAAACACCTGACCAGCACTCTTCAAAATTATCTAGGTCATGAAAAATAAAGAAGGGCTGAAAACCTATCATAGACCATGGGATGCTTAGGAGATATGACCAATAAATGCAATATGGCAACCTGAATCCTGGAACAGAAAATGGGCATTGGTTGAAAAACTGGTGAAATCCAAATAAAGTGTTGTATAGTCAGTAGTGTTGTACTAATGTTAATTTATTAGTTTCCATCAATGTGCCACAGTTACATGAGACAAAGTAGCAAACATCTGCCTCTGGCCAGCCAGAGTCCACTCTTGCTGTGACAAAGCCATATTTGCTCACTCTGCTTGTGAGCATAACCTCACAACCCCCTGACTCGGAGACTGAGTGCAGCCAGAAAGAATGCCCTGGAGCTCATAAGCAGGGTAGTGAACAGGTTCCCATGTCTCTTGCCTGAATCACTGCATTTCTAGAAAAGAAGTTCAAAGATCCTAGCCTTTGTCTTTTCCTGTACATGAGATAATGTCTGACAGGAATAATTATTATGACTCTGTAATCTATAACGAATGTACTCCTCTCCCACCCAAACTTTGATGAGATGTTGCTCTACTGTAACTTCTGAGCACATGCTGAACATCCACATCACCTGAAATATAAGCTATGGACTGAAACACTGCTTTGGTGCAGTGAAACAGAAACGCTTTGGTGCAGTGAAACAGAAAGACTCTCCTGGGTTGCAATCCTAAGACTCTGAATGAAACTAACTTTAATTCTTTAAAAGCCGGATTTCTTTGTCTTTAGTTGACAGTTACATAAGATAGTATTAGGGGAAAGTGGATGGAAGGAATGGAAAGATTGTACTATCTTTGCAATTCCTTTGTAAATCTAAAATTACTTCAAAATAAAACATAATTTATATATTTGCATATGCAGTAGGGAAATTTTGTACCTCATTCCTTTCACTCCTTGAGCTTTTATTTCCATTCCATGCCTCCCCTCAAATTTGATCCTAATGTACTTAGAAGTTGTGTTATCATCCTTTTACTTCTTGACATTTGAATTTTTTAATTTCCTGTAACCAGAAGTCTCTAAATGTTAATTTTAAAAATCCAGATTGAGTTATCATTGGGATCATTAATGGGCACTTGATCGAAGCAACATAATCAACACACATTTTAATAACCACTAAGGAAAAATACTTTTATTGAAAATGCACTGCTTAACGACGGGGATGGGACTATTTTTTCCGATAAGCCCATCTACTTCCGGATGCATATTACGTCTATTTGTTCTTTTTTCCTTTTTTTTTTTTTTCTCTTTTTTAAAGAGATGGCAGTCTCACTAATGTTGCCCAGGCTGGACTTGAACTCCTGGGCTCAACTGGTCCTTCTGCCTCAGCCTCTCCAGTATCTGGGACCACTGGTGCCCACCACCACGCCTGGCTTCCTTCTTTTTTAAAAAAAGAGATTTACATCTGACTTAATTACTGAGAAAACTTATCCCTATAAAAAGGTAGATGGGCACTGAAATTTTGTTATAACAAAGTCACTCAATTCTTTGGATTACTTTTTGTTTACATGCCGAAATCTGTTGGGTGACTTAGTATTCTTATTTTCCACGAACTACTACCTAACACCTCGAGTAGGGCCTCCTTCAACCTTTAGGAGAGCAAAGAATTGAAAACATCCACACTGCATTTGTCATCCGGAGAGCAGAGCCATTTGCTCTCAAAGACCCCATCTGTTTTCACGATTGTTCGCTCACTGGCCAAGCTTCAGGACGTGTGAGGTAGTTTTTCTGTAAACAGGAAGGCCACCGTGGAGGTCAAGCTTCCCCATGGGCACCTTCTCAGATTGCAATTGGGGATGAAATGAGGGGTTTTCTTGAAACAACCCTCACGCAGGTACCCCTTGGGCAGCCTTCAACTGCTCTGAGGAAGGAGGCCCCAGGCACAGACAACTGAAGTATAAACAATCATCGCTATAGTGCTCTGTCAGGGCTACTGCGGGGCACGGGATGGTAGGGAGGAGGCCGAACTGCGCGATTTTACCTGGCTTCTCCAGAAGGGGAAGGCGGTCAGTTAAACCTGGTCCTTGTGTTCGGAGAACAGAGTCGACGTCACTCAAGCCTCGAACGCGTGCGAAGGTCGGCGTCTCTTCCCGAGGTAACGCAGGACGCGGAGGGCGGTGGCAAGACGCTGGCGCAAGCGCGGCGCAGGAGCGCCGGCCTCCGAGACGGTTAGTGATTGGACGAAGCAGGGCGCGGGGGCGAAGGCCCAGGTCCTGCAGGGGCAGCGCGAGGCCTCTTTTGAAAGATGCGGCCCTGACGCTGTGGACCTCGCGCAGAGCTGCCTGAAGCAAGAAGTTGAGGCTGGGAGGTGGGAGCAACGGCGGCGGCAGCCGCCTGCGAGCCCCGGGTCTGAGGCGCGGCAGCAGCTTCCCGTCTGCCCACATAGAGGGCAGGAAGGACAACTTTGGTGGGTAGAGGTTGGTCTAGGACTAAGGAGGCCACCGACGAGCTGATTTTTTTTTCTTCTCTTCTTTTTTCCTGACCTTGCTAATATCTTCCCTAACTCCCGAGTAGTTTTAAGGTATTTTACACGGACCTCTCTATTTTCCTTCTTTCCTCCTTTGTAGCAGAGGTTTAGGGAAGGGATTCAGGAGAGAAGAGGTCCGTGTCTATGAAAACTCAAAACGTAGTCATGAGATCAGTTCAAGAGGGATTTGACTCCAGTCATCCGAATATGTGCCAAGGCCATTGATGGAAATAGC
>NW_016814921.1:859762-870033 GCF_001698545.2 Rhinopithecus bieti
TGGTTTGGAGAAAATATTTTCAGTTTATATAGTGTTTTGTCTTGTTTTCTGCCAATTTTATCGTGACCTCTAGGTGAGAAAATGGCTAGCAACAATCATTGGTTTCAGAGTTCGCAGGTCCCCAGCTTTGCCCAGATGCTGAAAAAGAACCTGCCAGTTCAACCAGCGACACAGACGATAACTACACCCACAGGATGTTCCTCAGAAAGTTACAGCCTGTCCAAGATGGCATCCAAGGTTACGCAAGTAACGGGTACGACTTTTTTCATTTGTAACAATGAATCAGTTCTTTAAGATTCTGGGATGGCCAGTAAGTTCTGTCGAGCCTCTGGTTTAAAAGTTTCCTGGTTGTATAGACATTTACCCATGGCCGTGTCCCACCTGGAGCTGGCATCTGACTCAAGACTTGGAGGAGGCCTGTAGAGCTCTTTACCTGTGCCACTCGTTTAACCATCTGTTACCACCTTGACTGTTCACCCCCCTTCAAGTGTGGCTTGCCTTTCTAAGGTGAGGCGTAAGGGAAGACACTGGACTTACACTGTTCTGTATTCCACATAGCACTTACCATAGTGTTAGGTATAAAGCAGGGGCAAACATACTTTAAAATTCGATTGAATCCAGTGAGAAAAATAGTGGATGGGAGCCAGAAGTCACGTTTTTAGTCCCAGATCTGTGTCTTTCTGTATTCTAGGCCTTAGTGACATTATCTGTAAAAATGGCTTGGTTTCTGAAGGACCTTGACATCAGTAAAATTCCATGACCCTTGGTATCACTTAACAATGACATGTCAATATTACTTTTTTGCAAAATAGTCTTAGTACTCGATAGATGCAATAACATGTGGTGTTTGTCATGTGTGCCAAAATTGTTTAATAGAAACTTAAGAAAAACATATGACGAAGTGTATCTGGGATAACCTTCCATTTTGGGGAGGATTTAGTGCTTTTGCTCATTTTTTTTTTTAAACCAAATTGACAAGTATAACATTTGTTTCTAGGCAATTTTCCAGAACCATTGCTTTCCAAAAATCTTTCATCTATTTCAAATCCTGTGCTTCCTCCAAAAAAAATACCTAAGGAATTTATAATGAAATACAAACGTGGAGAGATAAATCCTGTGTCAGCCTTGCACCAGTTTGCACAAATGCAGCGAGTTCAGCTTGACCTTAAGGAAACTGTGACAACAGGCAAGTGTAAAATTGTATTTGTCTTAAAACCAAAACCAAAAGTATAGCACAAGAATGGTGCTAAATTTAGTTCTTTCATCTAATATTGGGGTTAGGTAACTGATTGTATGTTTTCACAAGAATACTTAAATGTTTGTGTCCACACCTCTTTAGCCATTGCTGCCTCTACAAATAACTCACATATACCAAAGTTTTATAATCATTGAATTGTAATTTTTTTATGTGTGGCTAGCTGAATGGAAATTAGTCTCATGGACTATTTTGGGGTATAATTACTTCTTGTATCATAAACATGCTTTTGTAAAGATGTTAAATATTTGGACTATAATTATTTTATGAGAAGGATTCTGTGAGGATGATGCCTAAGAAAAGTTAAGGTCAAATTTGCCTTCTGAAACTCAAGCATTCGATGACATGATTAGTACTTTGTCTGCAGACTGGTCTGTTACAGTTTTCTCAATTCTCCATTAAACTCCCCAACCAGAATAATCTGTAACCTTCCTGTGTTTGCGAAAGGCTACAGGAGTACAGATAAGGAAAATGTAGAAAGTAGTTTCTGATCTCTTCACATTATAGCCAATGATTAGGAAGATTTTAGGAAAGTGGAGGAATAAGTGCTCTTAAGAGGCCTTGACAGCTTTAAATTTTAAATTTTAAAAACTCTATGTATATGTATGTGTGTGTGTTTGTACACACATACGAGTAGTTAGGTTTTTTCTTTAATTTTCCTGGTGCTAACTTGCCAGTATGGATCTCAAAGCTAACATCTTTGCTAAATAATTTTAACTTGTCAAAATTTTAGTAAAGATAGTCACAGCGACATCAAGTTTCAGTCTGATGTTTTGGATGAAATACCCATAAACTAACAGGTGACAGAAATAATATCTTAACATAGATGGTGGTGGTAATGTAGGAGGTGAACTTAATTTCCGTGTAACTAGTTAGCTTTCCTCCAGTAATCTCAGATTACTCTTGGAAAATGTAATCTATTAGTCATTGTAAGAAAAAATAAATGATCAGGACAAATCTTCACTGCTCTGAGCAAAAACTACTAAAAAACATGACCTGTTGGTTAATGGTATACATTTTATGCTCAAAGTATAGTTCAATAATCCAGTGTGTTTGGTAGTGAAACCACAGTGTCAGAATTTTTAAATAGCTCTACATGTGATTTAGATTTACACTAAAGTTTGAGAACCTGAGTTATAAACAGGCTAAAGCTTAAAGGTCCCGCATTCTGACACAGGAGACTTACTAATAAATTTTAGGTGAAATATCTTTTTTTCTTTAGATAGAGGCTCTCACTCTGTAGTCCAGGCTGGAGTGCAATGGTGATCCTCCCACCCCAGCCTCCCAAATAGCTAAGACTGCTGCAGGTATCCACCACCAGGACTGGCTAATTTTCAAAATGTTCCGTAGAGAAGGAGTCTCACTATATTGCCTAGGCTAACCTCGAACTCCTGGCATCAAGAGATCCTCCAACCCCAGCCTCCCAAAGTGATGGGATTACGGGTGTGAGCCAGTGCACCCAGCCAAGATGTGTGACATACATAAGAATCATCTGGGCCACTTGTTAATTATACAAAATGATCTCTGATTTAGTAAACCTGGATTGGAACCCAGGTGATCATGAAGGAAGGAACTTGGGAAACTGAAGTCTGAGATGTTATGGGGAAAGCAGTTTACCCAGAAGCAGTCAGGAGTTGCTTGTAAAACGTTGATGTACATATTAAAGAGTTAATGTAACATACTTGTGAGTATGTGAGGAAATAAGATAGTGGGGTTTGTGTGTGGCAGCATTGTATGTAGCCATCCGTAACCAAAGAGTGGACAGTCAGATTCCTGAAGGCCTGCTAAAGTCTAAATACTAACAAGCAAAACTTCAAACAGAAGAACCTTTGACCTGTAAATACAGGAGACAAGACAATACCATTTCATTTTTCATCCAAATATAAAAGCTAGGTAAAGAAATTGTGATGACTAGACATTCTGTTTAATTCTTTAGTTTATCATTATGTTTTGGTTTTCTCTTCCTCTCTCTCCCTCTCCCTGCCTCCCCTCCCGCTCCCCAACCTCCACAGCTGTAATGAGTTGAGTTGCTTCTCATAATGCCCTGATAGGTACACAGAGTTTCTTCAAAGGGATCTCTTATATTCTGGAGCTTGAAAGTGTATTAGGGCAATCCAAGGGGTAGGAGAATTTCAGCTTTCTTTGTATTAAAGTTTTAAAGACATTTGTATTTAAGTTTTAAAGACGTGAGATGTTACCTGAAATCTCCACGTTTTATCTCTCATTGGCCGTTTGACAGGTAGTGGAGTGTTTACCATTGCCAGGAATTATACTAGACACTCCATATGTGATCAGTACTCTATTACTGGCCCTATTGCTCACACTGAATCTGGAGCCAGCCTAGCTGCTTGAATCCTCAGTTAGTTCAGACACCCATTCAGCTTTAGCTTTAACGCCTATTGGTCCTACAAAAAGACTTGTAAAGTTAGTGTTTAGAAGGTAGTTTTGAGAATTTTGTACTGGAATGTTTTCCCATGTACAGACATTGTTTGCAAGAATGCAGTAAAAATTATTGTGGCATTCATTCTGAGTTCTTTTTCAAGGTAATGTTATGGGACCGTATTTTGCCTTTTGTGCTGTGGTGGATGGTATTCAGTACAAGACTGGACTGGGACAAAATAAAAAGGAGTCTAGATCCAATGCAGCAAAATTAGCTCTTGATGAGCTTCTACAACTGGATGAACCTGAACCACGAATTTTGGAAACATCAGGTAAATACTTTTGATTATAAAGTATTTATAAAAGGTATAATTTTTCAAAAGGAATCACCTGAAAGATTTATGTTAATGAGTTACTTGGCAACTACAAGATAGAAGTTGCAGGATTTGAATAATTTATTTCAGCTGCTGTCCACTGATGTATTTAATAGTAGTTAAAATGCTCTTGCATATTTCAGCACTGACAGGTATAATCATGTTGCTAAACTGTCCGGTAACTTGTCAGATTGTTAATGGGTTTGAGTCCTAAAATATAGTTTTCTTTGTAATTTGTTAGATTCTTATTATGAATGTAATATTGTACATTTAATACTTAGAGGTTTTAAATGCAGCGTTTGTGAAGTTTGTGTTAAATTCAGTAAATGGTAGAATTACTTGAGAAAATGACCTAAGGTAGCATAGCCAATAGATTAAGTGTGTAAACTCCAGAATTAGATTGCTCATATTGACCCTATGCTGGCAAGTTGTTTGCCCTCTAAATCTGTTTCATTTGGAGAGGGGGGACAGTGATAGTTGCTACCTTCTATGGTTGTCACTAGGATTAAACAATGCATGCAAAGTCCTTAACCAGTGCATACTGAAGAATGCACAATCAAATTACAAAATATTTAAAATACTTTGTTGAACTCAAGTTAAAACATACCTATAGAATTTCCTAAGCATCCAATTGAATTATCAGAAAATATATTGATGATTAGTTTCTCATACTTTTTCCCTAATAGCTTTCAAAATGTTTATGTATGGCTAGCAAATGTTTGGCCCAGTGGTCTGCAAACTTTAGTTTCTAAACGTTTATTTTTTTCCCTCCATAAAAATTAAGGTAGCATTTAACCATGTCTACTGCCACTACTTTGAAAATTAAGGCAGCATTTACCCATCTCTGCTATCGGCACTTCTATATTCATTATTGTTTTCTCCAAAAAGTGCCAATAGTGCCTTAAGGACAACAAAAGTTCTTTAACAATATATTCTATCTTGGGCTAGAGCCTGGAAAATAATAAGGTCGTCTTTTCCCTAAGTGAGCTACAGTTTCTGTTACAGGAAGTCAGGGATCCTGAACAGAGGGACTGGCTGAAGCCATGGTGGAAGAACATAAATTGTGAAGATTTCATGGACATTTATTAATTCCCCAAATTAATACTTTTATAATTTCTTATGCCTGTCTTTACTGCAGTCTCTGAACATAAATTATTAAGATTTCATGGACACTTATCACTTCCCCAGTCAATACTCTCGTGATTTCCTATGCCTGTCTTTAATCTCTTAATCCTGTCATCTTTGTAAGCTGAGGATGAATGTCGCCTCAGGACCCTGTGATGATTCCGTTAACTGCACAAATGGTTTGTGTAGCATGCGTATTTGAACAGTATGAAATCTGGGCACCTTAAGAACAGGATAACAGCAATTTTCAGGGAACAAGGGAGATAACTTGAAAGTCTGGCTGCCTGTGGGCTAGGCGGAACAGAGCCATATTTCTCTTCTTTCAAAAGCAAATAGGAGAAATATTGCTGAATTCTTTTTCTTAGCAAGGAACATCCCTGAGGAAGAGAATGCATTCCCAAGGGAAGGTCTCTAAAATGGCTGCTTTAGGAACATCTGTGTTTTACGCTTGTAGATAAGGGATGAAATAAGCCCTGGTCTCACGTAGTGCTCCCAGGCTTATTAGGATGAGGAAATTCCCACCTAGTACATTTTGGTCAGACCGGTTGTCTGCTCTCAAGCCCTGTCTCCCGATAAGATGTTATCAATGACAATGTGTGCCCAAAGCTTTATTAGCAATTTTAATGTTGCCCTGGTCCTGTGATCTTGCCCTGCCTCCATTTGCCTTGTGATATTTTATTACCTTGTGAAGCATGTGATCTCTGTGACCCACACCCTATTCGTACACTCCCTCCCCTTTTGAAAATCAATAATAAAACCTTGCTGGTATTGTGTCTTAGGGAACATCACAGAACCTGCCGACATGTGATGTCTTCCCCCGGGGCTCCTTTTGTACTCTTTCCCTTTATTTCTGAGACCAGCCAACACTTAGGGAAATAGAAAAGAACTTATGTGAAATAATGTTGAATTATCGGGGGCTGGTTTTCCCCCCAATAAGTTTCTTCTTTAATTTGTCTACTCTAGACAACTGAGTTTAAAACATCTGTTTGTCTTATGAAAGGATGTAGAAGATAAGAGTTCAGTATTGATTTCTTTGCTTTTCTCTATTGACAGTTTTTCTGGTCTTCTTATTCACAACATAGAACTTTTAAAACTTTAGTTTTTTTTTCAAAATGTTGAGCTCATCACTGTTTTAAAATTATTTTTCATGTATGTCTTCATTAATATTTTGCACATGGTTTTTTTATGTAGTGTTTTTTGTTTTGTTTTGTTTGAAACAGAGTCTCACTCTGTCACCCAGGCTGGAGTGCAGTGGTGCCATCTCTGCTCACTGCAACCTCCGCCTCCCGGATTCAAGTGATTCTCATGCCTCAGCCTCCCTAGTAGCTGGGATTATAGGTGCCTACCACCACACCCGGCTAATTTTTGTATTTTTAGTAGAGACAGGTTTCACCATGTTGGCCAGGCTGGTTTGAACTCCTGACCTCAAATGATCCTCCCACCTCAGCCTCCCAAAGTGCTAGGATTATAGGCATGAGCCACTGTGCCTGACCTGATATAGTTGTTTTTTTTTTTTTTTTTTTTTTTGGAATTAAAAAAGGATACATGGGCAGAACATGCCAGTTCGTTGTACATAGGTATACATGTGCCATGGTGGTTTGCTTTACCTATTAACCCATCCTCTGTTCCCTCCGCTAACTCTCACCCCCTAAAAGGCTCTGGTGTGTGTTGTTCCCCTCTCTCTGTCCATGTGTTCTCAATGTTCAACTCCCACTTATGAGTGAGAACTGCAGTATTTGGTTTTCTGTTTCTGTGTTAGTTTGCTGAGGATGATGGCTTCTGGCTTCATCCATGTCCCTGCAAAGGACATGATCTCATTCCTTTTTATGGCCACATAGTATTCTATGTACCACATTTTCTTTATCCAGTCTGTTGTTGATGGCCATTTGGGTTGGTTCCATGTCTTTGCTATTGTAAATAGTGCTGCACTAGACATACATGTGCATGCATGTGTCTTTATAGTAGAATGATTTATATTCATTTGGGTATATACCCAGTAATGATATTGCTGGGTCAAATGGTATTTCTGGTTCTGATCCTTGAAGAATCACCATACTGTCCTCCACAGTGGTTAAACTAATTTACATTCCCACCAACAATATAAAAGCATTCCTATTTCTCCACATCCTTTCCAGCATCTATTGTTTCCTGACTTTTTAGTAATAGCCATTCTGACTGGCATGAGTTGGTATCTCATTGTGGTTTTGATTTGCATTTTTCTGATGATCAGTCATGTTGATCTTGCTTTTTTCCATATGTTTTTTGGCCACGTAAATTCTTCTTTTGAGAAGTGTCTGTTCATATCTGTTGCCCACCTTTTGATGGGATTGTTTTTTCTTGTAAATATGTTTAAGTTCCTTGTAAATTCTGGATATCAGACCTTTGTCAGATGTGTAGATTGCAAAAATTTTCTCCCAATTTGTAGGTTGCCTGTTTACTCTGATCATAGTTTCTTTTGCTGTGCGTATGCTCTTCCGTTTAATTAGATCACATTTGTCAATTTTGGCTTTTGTTGCATTGCTTTTGGCATTTTTATCATGAAGTCTTTGCCCATGCCTGTGTCCTGAATGGTATTGCCTAGGTTTTCTTCTAGGGTTTTTATGGTTTTGGGCTTTACATTTAAGTCTTTAATCCATCTTGAGTTAATTTTTGTATAAGGTGTAAGGAAGGGGTAGAGTTTCAGTTTTCTGCATATGACCTGCCAGTTTTCCCAGCACCATTTACTGAATAGGAGATCCTTTCCTGTTTGCTTGTTTTTGTCCAGTTTGTCAAAGGTCAGATGGTTGTAGATGTGTGGAGTTATTTCTGAGGTATCTGTTCTGCTCCAGTGGTCTATATATCCATTTTGGTACCAGTACCATGCTGTTTTGGTTACTGTAGCCTTGTAGTATAGTTTGAAGTCAGGTAGCATCGTGCCTCCAGCTTTGTTCTTTTTGCTTAGGATTGTCTTGGCTATATGGGGTCTTCTTTGATTTCATATGCAATTTGAAATAGAGTTTTCTAATTCTGTGAAGAATGTCAGTGGTAGTTTGGGAAAGTAGCATTGAATCTATAAATTACTTTGGGCAGTATGACCATTTTCACAATATTGATTCTTCTACCCATGAGGATGGAATGTTTTTCCATTTGTTTGTGTCCCTTCTTATTTCCCTGAGGAGTGGTTTGTAGTTCTTCTTGAAGAGGTCCTTCACATTCCTTGTTAGCTATATTGCTAGGTATTTTATTCTCTTTGTAGTGATTGTGAATGGGAGTTTATTCATGCTTTGGCTTTCTGCTTGCTTACTGTTGGTGTAAAGGAATGCTTGTGATTTTTGCACATTGATTTGTATCCTGAGACTTTACTGAAGTTGCTTCTCAGTTCAGGAAGTTTTGGGGCTGAAAAGATGGGATTTTCTAAATACAAAATCATGTCTACAAACAGAGACAACTTGACTTCCTCTCTTCCTGTTTGAATACCTTTTATTTCTTTCTCTTCCCTGATTGCCCCGGCCAGAACTTCCAAAACTATGTTGAATAGGAGTGGTGAGGGAAGGCATCCTTGTCTTGTGCCAATTTTAAAAGGGAATGTTTCCAGCTTTTGCCCATTCAATATATTGGCTTTGGTTTGTAATAAATAACTCTTATTATTTTGAGCCATGTTCCATCAATACCTTGTATATTGAGATTTTTTAACATGAAGGGATGTTGAGTTATATCAAAGGCCTTTTCTGCATTTATTAAGATAGTCATGTGGTTTTTGTCTTTGGTTCTGTTTATATGATGGATTACATTTATTGATTTGTATATGTTGAACCAGCCTTGCATTCCAGGGATGAAGCCGACTTGATTGTGGTAAATAAGTTTTTTGATGTGCTGCTGGATTTCATTTGCCAGTATTTTATTGCAGATTTTTCCATTGATGTTCATCAGGTGTATTGGCCTGAAGTTTTCCTTTTTTGTTGTGTCTCTTCCTGGTTTTAGTATCAGGATGATGCTGGCTTCATAAAATGAGTTAGGGAGGAGTCCTTCCTTTTCCATTGTTTAGAATAGTTTCAGAAGGAATGGTACCAGCTCCTCTTTGTATTTCTGGTAGAATTCAGCTGTGAATCCATCTAGTCCTCAACTTTTTTTTGGTTGGTAGGCTATTAATTACTGCCTCAATTTCAGAGCTTATTACTGGTCTATTCAGGGATTTGACTTCTTCTTGGTTTAGTCTTGGGAGGGTGTATGCATCCAGGAATTTATCCATTTCTTCCAGATTTTCTAGGTTATTTTTGTAGAGGTGTTCGTAGCATTCTCTGATGATAGTTTGAATTTCCGTGGGGTCAGTGGTGATATCCCCTTTATCATTTTTATTGTGTCTGTTTGATTCTTCTCCCTTCTTATTAGTCTAGCTAGCAGTCTATTTTGTTAATTTGTTAAAAAAAAAAAAAGTTGCTGTATTCGATTTTTTTGGATGGCTTTTCATGTCTCTGTCTCCTTCAGTTCTGCTCTGATCTTAGTTATTTCTTGTCTTCTGCTAGTTTTTGGATTAGTTTACTCTTGCCTCTCGAGCTCTTTTAATTGATGTTTGGGTATCAATATCAGATCTTTCTAGCTTTCTGATGTGGGCATTTAGTGCTATAAATTTCCCTCTTAACACTACTTTAGCTGTGTCCCAGAGATTCTGGTACATTGTCTCTTTGTTCTCATTGGTTTCAAAGAACTTCTTGATTTCTGCCTTAATTTCATTATTTACCCAGGAATCATTCAGAAACAGGTTGTTCAGTTTCCAATAAATCGTGTGGTCTTGAGTGAGTTTCTTAATCCTGAGTTCTAATTTTATTGCACTGTGGTCTGACAGTCTGTTTGTTAGGATTTCAGTTCTTTTGCATTTGCTGAGGAGTGTTTTACTTCCAATTACGTGGTTGATTTTAGAATTAAGTGCCATGTGGCACTGAGAAGAGTGTATATTCTGTTGATTTGGAGTGGAGAATTCTGTAGATGTCTGCCAGGTCCACTTGATCCAGAGCTGAGTTCAAATCCTGAATATGCTTGTTAATTTTCTGTTTTATTGATCTGTCTAATACTGACAGTATGGTGTTCAAGTCTCCCACTATTATTGTGTGGGACTCTAAGTCTCTTTGTAGATTTCTTTTTTTTTTTTTTTTTTTTTTTTT
>NW_016814921.1:870221-904240 GCF_001698545.2 Rhinopithecus bieti
TACAGGCGCCCGCCACCTCGCCCGGCTAGTTTTTTGTATTTTTTAGTAGAGACGGGGTTTCACAGTGTTAGCCAGGATGGTCTCGATCTCCTGACCTCGTGATCCGCCCGTCTCGGCCTCCCAAAGTGCTGGGATTACAGGCTTGAGCCACCGCGCCCGGCCTCTTTGTAGATTTCTAAGAATTTGTTTCATGAATCTGGGTGCTCCTATATTGGGTGCATATATATTTAGAATAGCTCTTCTTGTTGAATTATTCCCTTTACCATTATGTAATGCCCTCCTTTGTCTTTTTTGATCTTTGTTGTTTTAAAGTCTGTTTTGTCAGAGACTAGGATTACAACCTCTGCTTTTTTCGCTTTCCATTTACTTGGTAGATTTTCCTCCATCCCTTTATTTTGAGCCTGTTTGTGTCTTTGTACATAAGATGGATCTCCTGAATACAGTACACCAATGGGTCTTGACTCCTTACCCAGTTTGCCAGTCTGTGTGCTTTAATTGGGGCATTTAGCCCATTTACATTTAAGGTTAGTGTTGTTACATGTGAATTTGATCCTGTCATCCTGATGCTATTTGGCTATTTTGCACACTACTTGATGCACTAGTTTATTCATAGTGTCGTTGATCTTTATATTTTGGTGTGTTTTTGCAGTGGCTGGTTCCAGTTTTTCATTTCCGTATTTAGTGCTTCTTTCAGGAGTTCTTGTAGGGCACATCTGGTGGTAATGAAATCCCTCAGCATTTGCTTCTCTGGAAAGGATTTTATTTCTTCTTCACTGATGAAGCTTAGTTTGGCGGGATATGAAATTCTGAGTTGATAATTCTTTTCTTTAAGAATGTTGAACATTGGCCCCCAATCTCTTCTGGCTTGTAGAGTTTCTGCTGAGTGGTCCACTGTTAGTCTGATGAGTTTCCCTTTGTAGGTGACCTGGCCTTTCTCTCTGGCTGCCCTTAACAGGTTTTTCCTTCATTTCAGCCTTGGAGAATCTGATGATTATGTGTCTTGGGGTTGATCTTCTTATGGAGTATCTTAACGGTGTTCTCTGTATTTCCTGAATTTGCATGTTGTCCTGTCTTGCTAGGTTGTGGAAGTTCTCCTGGATACCATCCTGAAGTGTGTTTTCCAGCTTGTTTCCATTTTCCCTGTCTCCTTCTGGTACTCCAGTCAGTCACAGGTTCGGTCTTTTTATGAAGTCCCATATTTATTAGAGTCTTTGTTCGTTCCTTTTCTTTTCTTTTTTTTCTTTCTTTTTTTTTTTTTTTTTTTTTTTTTTTTTTTTTTTTTTTTTTTTTTGTCTATTCTTGTTTGCATGTCTTATTTCAGTGAGGTGGTCTTCAAATTCTGATTCCCTTTTTTCTGCTTGGTCGATTCAGCTGTTGATAGTTGTATATGCTTCACAAAGTTCTCGGGCTGTGTTTTTCAGCTCCATCAGGTAGTTTATCTGAACTGGTTATTCTAGTTAGCAATTCCTCTATCCTTTTATCACGGTTCTTAGCTTGCTTCTTTGCATTGGGTTAGAACATGCTCCTTTTAGCTCAGCGTAGTTTTTTATTACCCATCTTCTGAATCATACTTCTGTCAGTTTGTCCATCTGATCCTCCGTTCAGTTATGTGCCCTTGATGGAGAGACATTGTGATCATCTGTAGGAGAAGAGGCACTCTGGCCTTTTGGGTTTTCAGTGTTTTTTCATTGATTCTTTATCATCTTCGTGAGATTGTCTAGTTTCAGTCTTTGAGCCTGCTGACCCTTGGATAGGGTTTTTGGGGAGCTTTTTTGTTCTTATTGATGCTATTGTTGCTTTCTGCTTATTAGTTTTTCTTTCAATAGTCAGGTCCCTCTTCTGTAAGGCTGCTGCAGTTTACTGGGGGTTCACTTCAGGCCCTATTCATCTGATTCTCTCCCGTGCCTGGAGATGTCACTCAGGGAGGCTGGAGAACAGCAAAGATGGGTGCCTGCTCCTCCCTCTGGGGCCTCTGACTTTGAGGGGCACCAACCTGATGCCGGTAGGATCACTCCTGTATAATGTGCGTGACAATCCCTGTTTGAATGTCGCACCCAGTTGGGTGGCACGGGGAGCAGGACCCGCTTAACAGAGCACTTTGTCCTTTGTTGGAGAGGGTGTGCTTCACTGGGGAGAAACCCACTCCTCTGTGCTGCCCGGATTCCTCAGGACTATCAGGAGGAGAGGCTAAGTCTGCTGGTCCACAGAGATTGCTGCCACCCTTCCCACTTAGGGGCTCAGGACCAGGGAGATTCAAATTCTGTCCGTGAGCCTCTAGCTGGAGTTATTGGAGATCCTGCAGGGAAACCCCACCCAATGAGGAAGGATGGGTCAGGTTTAGGCCTGAAGACGTCCTCCCGCCACAGACTGCCACAGCCAGTATGTTGGGCTGTGGGGACAAGTCTTGGGACTTCTTTCTTTTGTTTGTTTGTTTTTGTTTGTTTTTTGTTTTGAGACAGAGTCTCTCTGTCACCCATACTGGAGGGCAATGGCGCAGTCTCAGCTCACTGCAACCTCCATCTTCCAGGTTCAAGTGATTCTCGTACTTCAGCTTCCTGAGTAGCTGGGATTACAGATGTGCGCCACCATGCCCAGCTAATCTTTGTATTTTTAGTAAAGATGGGGTTTCGCCATGTTGCCCAGGCTGGCCTCAAACTCTCGGCCTTAAGTGATCTGCCCAACTAAGCCTCCCAAAGTGCTGGGATTACAAGCGTGAGCCAACATGCCTGGCCTTGTACTTGGTGTTTTAAAATGCAAAACATCTTGTACAGTCTTTCTTTCTTTGTTGAAATTATTTATGCCTAATATATAGGATTTAGTATCTTTAATTTTCATTCCATGGAATGAAATCTATCTTTCTCTGAGTTTTAAAGTTCTGCTTATCTAAAATCCAGAATGTCAACAACTCTATTACTGGGTTTATAACCAAAATAAAGTAAATTATTCTATCAAAAAGACACGTGCACTCTTATGTTCATCTCTGCACTATTCACAACAACAAAGACATTGAATCAACCCAGGTGCCCATCAGTGGTAGATAGGATAAAGAAAGTGTGGTATATATACAACTGTGGACTACTATACAGACATTAAAAAAAATAAAGTCATGTCCTTTGCAGCAACATGGATGGAACTGGAGGCCATAATCCTAAGCAAATGAACGCAGGAACAGAAAACTAAATACCTCAAGTTCTCAGTTGTTGTTAATGTTAGGAGGTATGATTAAGCATATATAGCCATAAATATTGGAACAGTAGACACTGTGGACTGTTGTCCCCCCACTGTGGGGGGAGGTGCGGGTAAAAGAAAAACTACCTTTGAATACTATGCTCACAATCAGGGTGATGGAATCCATATTCCAAACCTCAGCATCATGCAGTATTCCCAGTTAACAAACCTACACATGTACCTCTTGTATCTAAAAAGTTGAAAGTTTTTGAAAAAAAAAAATTTATGCTTTATAAATAATGTTACTATATGGTATGGGGATGTAGTGCTCTAAATAAAACTGGAATTTCTTATCAGATAAAATAATAAAAGTCCAGAGTGTATGTATCTAAACCATACTTAGTATTTTTCTTTTACTGGTATGAGCTCTAAGGTGACATTGTCATCTTTGTTCATTTCTGTCTTCCTCAAAATTAATTCCAGAGAAGCAGTTCTGTTTGCTTTCTTTGTCTTTATGAATGATTCTTAAGAGAAACTGACTATTTTAATTGGTACCTTGGCTTCTGGAGCTTCTTCCTTAAGTTTTCCTGATTATTGTTATTATTATTTTGTCCGCAGGTTTAGTGGTTTTTAAACTTTTTTCTGTACTCCCTAACTTTGGAGACCAAATTGAAAAGCAGTTGTAAAGAGTAGGGCTAAAAGCATTGAAAACTGTGAATGTAGCATTCCCTTAGAAAAATGTCCTGATAAAATAGTGTTATTTATAAAATTATATACTTTACTCATTAATTTTTAATAGAACATTAATTTAAAATGTTTTTCACCATATTGTAAATAGAAAGTTGTTTACATGTATCTAAAATAGGACTTCATTTTAGCAGCTTTTCAGGATGTTTCATCTATTACAAAGCAAGCAATATTGTAGTATAAGATTAGGAAACTCAGAAATTTGTTTGCATAAACAATTTCAAAATAAGAAAGACATTTATCAGGGCTGAGCTAATGAGTATTTGATGGCCCAGAGTTGGCAAAATACAGAAAAAAAATAATTTTTGGATTGCTGTTTCATTACAGAACAAAAGAGAAATACCAGCTCTTTGGAATGTTGAAGTTTCATGTTTCCTTATGTTTTTGTTTTGTTTACAGGTCCTCCTCCTTTCCCTGCAGAACCTGTTGTTTTACCTGAACCAGCATATGTTTCAAAAGTACATTATGGTAGGAAAGTTTTTTGTGATGTTCTTCTTTAGAAGAGTAGCCCAATTACAGATAGTAACAACATAATTAAAATAAGCATAGGTGCGAAAATGTACATTAACACTTTATCATCCAAACCTTTCACACTTCTACAAAAGGAGAATTTTTTTCTATACTATGCTAAAATGAAAGAAATAAGGAATGGAGAGGAAAGACTGAAGAAAAGGTTTTTTTTATTTTTTTATTTTTTTTCCTGTAAGGAGATGTTTTATCAATTTCATACATCTTTTTTAGAATTTTTTGTTTTGGTGGGCTTGTCATAAATGAAAACCAGTGGCTTTCTGGTACTTGGAGATCATTTGAAACATTCATTTCAAATAATTTGTTTATTTAGTTTTAATGGCCATTATTTGTCACTCAAGCCCGAGAAAGCTACAGCTTCAATTGAAGTTACTAGTTGTGTGACCTAGTGTGGCCTAGTTGTGTGACCTGTTACTTCTCTGTGTACCTTTTTTACTCATCTGTAAAATAGTTATTACAGTAATTATCTCATAGGGTTATTATGAGGATTAAATGAATTCATAAGTGTAAAATTCTTACATCAGTGCCTGGCACACCATAGATGCTCACTAAATAGTAACTAATATTATTTTATTTTAACAATCACATTTCACATTGTATAGTAGTTATTATATACTTTGCCTGTTAGATTATGAATATCCTGAAAGCTAGACAATTATTCTTAATTTTTACATTTACTACCTAGTGAGCACACTTCAGACTTTAATGAGTATTTTAAGAGGAAAAGAAAAGGAACCTTTATTTTCCATTTTCCTGGCCTGCAGGCTAGGATCTGAAAAGTTCTATGCCTATTCAGCATTCACTGTCTTTCTAAGACAGAGTAAAAGGCCTTGCACATTTGTGTTCTTGCTTGAAAGAAAAAGACCAGACCAGGGAAAATAGGCCCTTTCAAAAGACAAAATCCACCAATAGTTAGATATAGTGTCTGGCCTAACAGTTGTAAGAATTGATGAAGTGAGGGCAATGAGGGATCAGTCCTACAGCAGTGATCTCTTAATATGAGAAGAGGCTCTTATCTTTCCTTTCAACTTCTGTGGACATTTTTAGTGAATAAGAGGATAGAATCCTAAGTCAAGGATGGCAAATAATATAGATTGCTGTTACTTCAGGAAAACAAGTGATAATCTGTGAGAAAAAATATGTAGTTTTTATATATGTATTTTTAATACCAGGCTTGGTAGGCTCAGGTCAGGAGACATACATTTGTCAGAAAAGGGAAAGCAAATTCTTTAAATTTATGGGTAAAAACAAGTTTTGAATGTTATAACTTTTGAAGAAGAATGATTTGAGACCCACAAACTATTGGGCCAGTTACGGAAGTAGTCACTATTTCCCAGCCTGTCTGGTTTGCTGTATGCATATACATATATGTGTGTGTGTGTGTGTGTGTGTGTGTGTGTGTGTGTGTGTGTGTATTTATTTATTTATTTATTTATTTGAGATGAAGTTTTGCTCTTGTAACCCAGGCTGGAGTGTGGTGGCACAATCTCAGCTCACTGCAACCTCTGCCTCCCAGTTTCAAGCGATTCTCCTGCCTCAGGCTCCCAAGTAGCTGGAATTACAGACACCTACCACCAAACCCTGTCTCTACCTCTATTTTTAGTAGAGACAGGGTTTCACCATGTCGACAAGACTGGTCCCGAACTCTTGACCTCAAGCGATCTGCCTGCCTCAGCCTCCCAAAGTACTGGGATTACAGGCGTAAGCCACCACGTCCAGCCTACTTTGCTATATGTTTCTAACTGGACCATATCTTCATTAAAAATAATGAGGCCAGGCACGATGGCTCATGCCTATAATCCCAGCACTTTGTGAGGCCAAGGTGAGTGGATCATGAGGTCGGGAGTTCAAGACCAGCCTGGCCAATATGGTGAAACCCTGTCTCTACTAAAAATACAAAATTATCCGGGCGTGGTGTCGCATGCCTGTAGTCCCAACTACTCGGGAGGCTGAGGCGGAAGAATCGCTTGAACCCAGGAGGCGGAGGTTGCAGTGAGCCAAAATTATGCTACTGCACTCCAGTCTGGGTGACAGAGCGAGACTCCATCTGAAAAAAAAAAAAAGAAAAATCCATAGATAACTTTTGATGTATATTCTTGGTTATAAACTGTTCTATGGTAATCCTAGGTTACTTAGTACTATCTTCCTCTTCTTTCAAAATTTCTAGCTTTTTTAGTGAGAACGTGGAACTGTATCAAGAATCTAAATGCTTAGTGGTTTGTAGCGGTTCTCAATGGGACAAATAATAAGAGAATGTATTTTGGTTGTCACAATGATTAGGGCATTCAGTGGGGTGCTGTTCATCTTGCAAAATGTGTGACACATACCTGTACAACAAAGAATTGTCTTGTGTCCAGTATGACTTTTGAATATATCATCAGACAAACTCTACAGATATAAATCAGTAGTCTGCTAGTATGTAATACTGACACATCTTTTTATAAGTTATCCAAAAAGCTCAATAACTCATATTCTTTTAGAATTGAAAACTTTGAAATCTCAGTCATGACCTAAATTATAAATTTGCTTACAGATATCTATAAATTATTAAATAATTTGATTGTAAGGTTATGATAAGAATAATAAGACAGCTCTGGGAGGAGGACAATGTTCTTGAAATTTATGTTTTGATTTTTTTCTAGAAGGGAGACATATTCAGTATGCAAAGATTTCACAGATCGTTAAAGAAACTTTTAATCAACTAATTTCTAATCATTCAGAATACCTGAAATATTGCAGTTCATTGGCTGCTTTTATAATTGAAAGAGGTAAGTCCAAATATTTGGGAAAAAGTAATATTGTAATAATCTAATAGTAATATTTTAGTTAACTATCTTTGCCCCTGTACACAATGGTGTTGCATTGATTTGAAGTGACTTTTTCTGGTAAGTGTGGGTCATTAAACACAAAGCTTCTCCAGAGCAGAAATAAAGCACACTGACCAGGACCCAACAGAGAACTGCAAAATGGTAAAAGTCCTAACATTTTAAACGTTAGCCCTGCTGGCACCACTACCCTCCTGAAATCTAGTCCTCAGTAACATTAAGAATAGCATCTTTTCTTCTTTTACAAGTAAGAAAAGATTGATATATGGAATCTTATTCTTGTGGACATATAAAGTTGTGATTCTAACTATGTTTTTATCTTCTGTTAACCCTTCAATGTTCTGAGTTCATCATTAATTGAAACCATTTGAGTCTTACATTCGTCTCTGATTTAGATATTATAAATTACATAGAAACAATTTGAGATTTGATTCCTATTCTTAAGGAGTTATGATCTAAGTAGGCACGGTAGATAAATATACTAGTTGAAAGTCTAAGATGATAAAAGTTAAAACTTGTTTTCCATAATGCAAAAAGTGTGTGAGAATTCATAGATAGAAAAGAAATGATAGAGTTTAAAATCTTTTGGAATAGGCATGACTTAAGCTGTAACTTTAAGGGTTGATAAAATTTGGATAAATAGAAGAAAGGAAGACATTTTTGCATAGAGAAAGGAATGAGGGAAGCAGCAGTGAGAAAACTGCAGGACAATGAGGTAAATTTATTGCTAGTACAGATTAGTCTATGTACAGGAGTAATACAAAATGCAATTAGATTGATAAAATAGTGCCAGATTATGAAGTGGTTTAAAAACAGATCAAAAGTTAAATTTAACAAGATCAGTTAAAGCTGTGATTTCAAACAGTGATAGACTGTGGGCTGTAATTGTTGGGAGCATTAATCAGACTCAGTTCTGCTATTTAAATTACTTTGGGCAAATTATATACTTAACATCTCTATGCTTTAATTTTTTCTCATTTCTTAAAAGTAGAGATAATAGAAACAATAACAACCCAACTTCATGGAGTTGTTAGGATTAGATATAATAATGTCAATAAAGTATTTAGCATAGTACTTGGCATTTAGTAAAAGTCTAATTTCATTTGTAATGATTAAGATAAATGAGTATTTAAACAATAATTGACAAATAATTTTTTTAAAGATTTCTGGGGTTAAACCTGAATTATGGAATCACAATTTATGTAGTTGTGATGGAGTGCCTACATTAGAGTTGAGATGGACATAAATGGGAAGGGAAAAATACAGTTTTAAAAAAAATTGATAAGGTAAAAGTGGACAATAAATGATAGATGAAGTGACATGAATAAAAAGTAATACCAACATTTAAAGTTGACATAGGATAATCATGTTTCCTCATCCATAGGGAATCTAGAAGCTAGTGTGAAGCTGATTGGAGAAGAGCATGGATAAGAATAATAAATGTAGTTTTAGATGATATGAGTATGAATATAAGCAGGAAAAGCCTGAGTGAAATCAGATGAACATTCCTGGAGTCACTCACACAATCAGTACATATTTAAGATGTATTATTAGAAACTTTGCCTCATCAAGTTTTTAAAAATTTCAGTAGTTTTGGGGGAACGGGTGGTGGTTGGTTACAGAGATAAGTTCTTTAGTGGCGATTTCTGAGATTTTGATGCACCCATGACCCAAGCAGTCTATGCTGTACCCAGTGTTATCCCTCATCCCCTCTACTACCCTTCCCCCAGGGCCCCAGAGTTCATTATATCATTCTTATGCCTTCGTGTCTTCCTGGCTTAGCTCCCACTTGTAAGTGAGAACATACAATGTTTGATTTTTCCATTCCTCATTACTTCCCTTAGAATAATGGTCTCCAACTCTGTCCAGGCTGAGTAGTATTCCAGGGTGTGTGTGTGTGTGTGTGTGTGTGTGTGTGTGTGTGTGTGTGTGTGTATGCCACAATTTCTTTATCCACTCATTATTGATGGGCATTTGGGCTGGTTCCATATTTTTGCAATTGCAAATTATGCAGCTATAAACATGTGTATGCAGGTGTCTTTTTCATATAATGACTTTTTTTCTTCTGGGTAGATACCCAGTAGTGGGATTGCTGGATTAAATGATAACTCTACCTTTAGTTCTTTAAGGAATCTCTTTACTGTTTTCCATAGAAATTGTACTAGCTTACATTCCCACCAACATTGTAAAAGTATTCCCTTTATACCACATGCACGTCAATATCCGTTATTATTTTAATTTTTAATTTATAGCCAGTCTTGCAGGAGTAAGGTGATATTGCATTGTGGTTTTGATTTGCATTTCCTGAATATTAGTGATGTTGAGCATTTTTTCATATGATTTTTGGCCATTTTATATCTTCTTTTGAGAATTGTCTATTTGTGTCCTTAGCCCATTTTTTTGATGGGATTATTTGTTTTTTTTCTTGCTGATTTGAGCTCCTTATAGACTCTGGATATTAGTCCTTTGTCAGACGCATAGTTTGCGAAGATTTTCTCCCACTCTGTGTGTTGTCTGATTACTCTGCTGATTTTTTCTTTTGCTGTGCAGAAGTGTTTTAGTTTAAGCCTCATCTATTTATCTTTGTTTTTGTTGCATTTACTTTTGGGTTCTTGGTCATGAACTCTTTGCCTAAGCCAAAATGTAGAAGAGTTTTCCAACGTTACCTTCTAGAATTTTATGGCTTAATGTCTTAGATTTAAGTCTTTGATCCATCTTGAGTTGATTTTTGTATGAGGTGAGAGATGAGGGACCCAGTTTTATTGTTCTACATGTGGCTTGCCAATTATCCCAGAGTCATTTGTTGAATAGGGTGTCCTTTCCCCACTTTATGTATTTGTTTGCTGTGTCAAAGGTCAGTTGACTATAAGTATTTTGTTGTATTTCTGGGTTCTCTATTCTGTTCCATTTTTCTGCATGCCTAGTTGTATACCAATACCAATACCATGTTGTTTTGGTAACTGTAGCTTTGTAGTATATAGTTTGAGGTCTGGTAATGTGATGCCTCCAGATTTTTCTTTTTGATTAGTCTTACTTAGGGTATGCAGGTTATTTTTTGGTTCTATGTGAATTTTAGGATTTTTTCTAGTTCTGTGAAGAACAATGATGGTATTTCAATGGGAATTGCTTTGAATCTGTAGATTGCTTCTGGCAGTATGGTGATTTTCACAATATTGATTCTACCCATCCTTGAGCATGGGATGTGTTTCCATTTGTTTCTGTCATCTGTGATTTCTTTCAGCAGTGTATTGTGGTTTCCCTTGTAGAGATCTTTCACCTCCTTGGTTAGGTATATTCCTTTTTTTTTTTAGCTGTTGTAAAGAGGGTTTAGTTCTTGATTTGATTCTCAGCTTGGTCACTGGTGGTGCATAGCAGAGATACTGATTTTTGTACATTGATTTTGTATCCTGAAACTTTATTGAATTCATTTATCAGCTCTGGGAGGTTTTTGGATGACTCTTTAGGGTTTTCTAGGTATATGATCATATCATCAGTGAACAGTGACAGTTTGACTCCCTCTTTACTGATTTGGACGTTCTTTATTTCTGTCTCTTGTCAGGTTGCTCTGGCTAGGACTTCCAGTACTATGTTGAATAGAAATGATGAGCGTGGGCATCCTTGTCTTGTTCCAGTTCTTTCTCAGGGGGAACACTTTGAACATTTCCCTGTTCAGTAATGCGGACTGTGTGTTAGTCATAGATGGCTTTTATTACCTTAAGTTATGTCCCTCCTATGCCAATTTTGCTGAGGGTTTTCATCTTAAAGGGATGCTGGATTTTGTCAAATGCTTTTTCTGTATCTATTGAGATGATCACATAATTTTTGTTTTTAATTCTGTTTATGTGGTATATCACATTTATCAACTTGCATATGTTAAACCATCCCTACATCCCTGGTATGAAACCCACTTGATCATGGTGTATAATCTTTTATGCTCTTGGATTAAGTTAGCTAGTATTTTTGTTGAGGATTTTTGCTTCTATGTTCATCAGGGATATTGGTCTTTAGTTTTTCTTTTATTTAATGTCTTTTGCTGGTTTTGGTATTAGGGTGATACTGGTTTCACAGAATGTTTTCGGGAGCATTCCCTCTTTCTCTATTTTTGGAATAGTTTCAGTAAGATTGGTAGCAATTCTTCTTTGAATGATAGAATTCAGCTGTGAATCTGTCCAGTTGTGAACTTTTTTGTTGGCCTTTTTAAAATTATGGTTTCACTCTTACTGCTTTTTATTGGTTTGTTCAGAGTTTCTATTTCTTCCTGGCTTAATCTAGGAGGGTGTCTGTTTTCAGGAATTTATCCATCTCTTCTAGGTTTTCTAGTTTGTGCATGTGAAGGTGTTCATAGTAACCTTGAATGATCGTTTGTATTTCGGTGTCATCACTTATAATATCTCCTGTCTTGTTTCTGATTGAGCTTATTTGGATCTTCCTTCTTCTTTTCTTGGTTAATCTCACTACTGGTCTATCAATTTTGTGTGTCTTTTCAAAGAACCAGCTTTTTGTTTCATTTATCTTTTGTTTTTGGTGTTTTTTGTTTTATCTGTTTGGTGTTCAGTTTTATCTGTTTCTGCCCTGATCTTTATTATACCTTTTCTTCTAGTGGGTTTGGGTTTGTTCTTGTTTTTCTAGTTCCTTGAGGCATCACTTTAGATAGTCTGTTTGTGCCCTTTAAGACTGTTGATATAGGCATTTAATGCTGTGAACTTCCCTCTTAGCACCACTTTTGTTGTATCCCAGAGGTTTTGATTGATTGTGTCACAATAATTGCTTAGTTCAAATAATTTTTTAATTTCCATGTTGATCTCATTGTTGATACAAAGATCATTCAAGAGCAGATTATTTAATTTCCATATATTTGTATAGTTTTGAGGGTTCATTTTGGAGTTAATTTCCAAATTTATTCCACTGTAGTCTGAGAGAGTACTTGATATAATTTCAGTTTTCTTAAATTTACTGAGACTTGTTTTGTGACCTCTCATATGGTCTATCTGGTAGAATATTCCATGTGCTAATGAATAGAATGTATATTCTGCAGTTGTTGGGTAGAATGTTCTGTAAATATCTGCTAAGTTCATTTGTTGTAGGGTATAGTTTAAGTTCATTGTTTGTTGACTTTCTGTCTTGATGACCAGTGTAGTGTTGTTAGTGGAGTATTAAAGTTCCCCACTATCATTGTGTTGCCATCTATCTTTTTTCTTAAGTAGTAGTAATTATTTTATAAATTTGTGAGCTCCAATATTAAGTGCATATTTATTTAGGATTATGATATTTTCCTGTTGGACTAATCCTTTTATCATCATATTATGTCCCTCTATGTCTTTTTTAACTGCTACTGCTTTAAAGTTTGTTTTGTCTGATATAAGAATAGCTACTCCTGCTTGCTTTTGGTTTCCATTTGCATGGAGTGTCTTTTTCCACCCCTTTACCTTATGTGAGTCCTTATGTGTTAGGTGAGTCTCTTGAAGACAGCAGAAACTTGGTTGGTGAGTTCTTATCCATTCTACAATTCTATATCTTTTAAGTAGAGCATTTAGGTCATTTACATACAATATTAGTCTTGAGATATGGGGTACTGTTCTATTAATCATGCTAGTTGTTGCCTGAATACCTTGGGTGTTTTTTTTTTTTTTTTTTAATTGTGTTATGGTTTTATAGGCCCTGTGAAATTTATGCTTTTAGGAGGTTCTATTTTGGTGTATTTTGATAATTTTGTTTCAAGATCCATAATTCCTTTTAGCATTTATTTAATACTGGCTTTGTAGTGGTGAATTCTCTTAGCATTTGTTTGTCTGAAAAAGACTATCTTTCCTTCATTCATGAAGCTCAGTTTTGCTGGATGCAATATTCTTGGCTGATAATTATTGTTTAAAGAGTCTAAAGATAAGACCCCAATCCCTTCTGACTTGTAGGGTTTCTGCTGAGAAATCTGTTAATCTGATAGGTTTTCCTTTATAGGTTACCTGATGCTTTTTTCTCACAGCTCTTAAGATTCTTTGCTTCATCTTGACTTTAGATAGCCTGATGACTTTGTGCCTGGGTGGTGATCTTTTTGTGGTGAATTTCCCAGGTGTTCTTTGAGCTGCTTATATTTGGATGTCTACATCTCTAGCAAGGCCAGTGAAGTTTTCCTCAATTTTTCCCTCAAATACGTTTTCCAAACTTTTAGATTCTTCTTCTTCCTCAAGAACTCCATAGTTATTATGTTTGGTCATTTAACATGATCCCAAATTTCTTGGAGGCCTTGTTCATTTTTTTAAGTTCTGTTTTCTTTGTCAGATTGGGCTAATTCAAAAGCCTTGTCTTTGAGCTCTGAAGTTATTTCTTCTACTTGTTCTAGTCTATTGCTGAAACTTTCCAGTGCATTTTGTATTTCTCTAAGTGTGACTTTTCCAGAAGTTGTGATTTTATTTTCGTTATGATAGCTTTTTCTCTGGAGACTTTTTCATCCATACCCTATATATATATTTTTTAATTTATTTAAGTTGGTTTTCACATTTTTCTGGCACCTCTTTGAGGAGCTTAATAATCAAGCTTCTGAATTCTGTATCTGGCAGTTCAGTGATTTATTCTTGGTTTGGATGCATTGCTGGAGAGCTAATGTGATCTTTTGGGGATGTTATAGAATCTTGTTTTATCATATTACCAGATTTACTTTTCTGGTTCCTTCTCATTTGGGGAGACTGTTTCAGTGGAAATATCTGGAACTCAAGGCCTGCTCTTCACATTCTTTTTTTCCATGGGGTGAGCCCTTAATGTGGTGCTCTTCCCTTCTCCTAAGGATGGGTCTCCCTGAGAACCAGACTGCAGTGATTGTTACTGCCCTTCTGGGTGTAGCCACCCAGCAGGGTTATCAGGCTCCAGGCTGGTATTGGAGAATGTCTGCAAAGAGTCCTGTGATGTGATCCATCTTCAGATCTCCCAGCCATGAATACCAGAACCTGCTCTGGTGGAGGTGGCAGGGTAGTGAAGTGGACTCTGTGAGAATCCTTGGTTATAGTTTTGTTTAGTGTGCTGGTTTTCTCAAATGCTGGCTATGCTAGCAGTGAAATTGCCACATGGACAGTCTCAGGACCTCTGGTTAGCCAGCATATTGCAGGAGGTGAAATTAGCTGTTGTTTTCTCCTTCTTTGGAGCAGGGTGGTTCTGTTATGAGTTGCTGTAATGACTTGAGTTGGTTGGCCTCCAGCCAGGAGGTGGCACTTTCAAGGGAGCACCAGCTGTCATCAGAGAATGGGGGGATATAAGCTTGCCCTACCTTAGCCAGGATAAGTATTCAGGTTTCTCTGGCAATTGATGGGGCTGTAGAGCTCCCAAGAGTGCCTTTTGTCTTCGGCTACCAGGGCAGGTAGAGAAAAACCATCAGGTAGGAGCAGGGTTAAGCGAGTCTGAGCTCAGACTCTCCTTGTGCTGTGGCCACTGTGGGGGATGGCAGGATGGTTCTCAGGCCAATGGAGTTATGTTTTAGGGGGATTATGGCTGCCTCTATTGTGTCATACATGTCACCAGGGTAGCTGGGGAGAGCCAGCAGTGACAGGCCTCACCCAGGCCCCACACAGCCAACAAGGCCAGTCTAACTCCTGCAGTGTCCCACCAACAGAGCTCAGTTTATATTCAGGCAGCAGCAGGCAGGGCTGAGATCTGGCCCGAGGCTATAATCCTCCCCACTGAGAAAGCAAGCAGGGCTTTCAGGCCTGCAGCCTGTCATAGGGTGTGGCTTCTGCACTGCTATCTGCACTTCCCATTCGCCCCCATGGATTTTGCTCAGGAAAATTTGTACTCAGTCAAAATTATTACAAACTTCAGCTAGAAGCTTCCTTTAACCTGTGGCCCGTTCCCAGTCCCACTGGCTGCCTTATCCAAGGACCCCTATGAGATAAAGCCAGGGATGACTTCAGTGGGCTGGGGACTGGGATCTCCTACAGGGCTCTTCGTGCTGTTTGTCTTCTATTTTGCTTGGCTCCCTAAATTTATTTCATCTCTAGGTAAGGTTAAATCCTTCTCCTGTGATCTGGATTTTTATGTTCCCCAATGTGTGTTCAGAGGTAGGCTTTTCCCCACCTCACACTTTGGGAACTCACAGTTTTTCAGCTGTCTCACAGAGTTTGCAATGGCAAGCTACTTCTTTCAGAGGGTCTGTGAATTCCTTTGGTTTTCCTGATATGTTCCTGCAGTGGTTCTTGGAGCAGAAGTTCATGATGTGAGTCTCCACACGCTATTCTGTTCGTCCAAGTGGAAGCTGCATGTTAGTCCTGTGTCCTGTCTGCCATTTTCCCCGTCAAAATCACCTTATCATTTTAATTGGGTCTATAAGAAAGTATCAAATCTAAATATCCTTCCCTCCCCTGACACCAAATCTATATACTTTCCTGCACTTGTATCCATCTTCTCTACTGTGACAGTAGAGGAAGCATCACTCCTCCTATAGGCTAATTCTTCTACTTGAATTCTGATTCCATTCCTTCTCACATCTTGATAAATTCCTTCTTTCGGTTAACTCTTCTTTTTCTGGCAATAACAAACTTGAGTATCGCCCTGAAGCATTGCAAGTTGAGTTACAGAGCCGAGAAAGAAGCTGAGTTACTTGCTACATTATTACCCTTTACAACTCAGAGCTTATATCACCATTCTGGAACTTATACTGACACTATATAATTCTATTTAAGGGAAGGTTTAAGACCTGGTTATTGAGTCAGATTCAGCATTCATAGCGTGACATCCCTATCCTAGGAATGAAAGCAGAGTCTGTGCCCAGGTGTCCCTGAATAATACATCTTTGCTTTCATCTCTTCAGTATTCTAGAAAGCCTGGCTTCCCAAATTTCCATCCTAAAAATAAAACAAACCCTCCTTTAAACCCATGACACCTTTCTACTTAATCCAGTCATTATTTATTTGACTTTGTAGCCAGACTTCATCAAGAAGCTCCTGACAGCCACTATGTTTACTCCTTGCTTCAACTTAGTTTTTTCTTTTTTCTTGGAAATTAGCCCTTGCCGAGGTACCCACTACCTGCATGTTGCACAATCCAGTGGATTTTGTTACCTATTCACTTGACTTTCCAGAAACATGTAACACAGTTTACCACTCCTTGTTTTTTCTACCACAATACCCTCCTGGTCTACCTGCTCTCCACCCTACCACCCACAATATTGACAATAAATTTCAAATATATAATACGTTACTATTAACTGTAGTCTCCATGCTCTACATTAGGTCTCCAGAAGTTATTAGTTTTACAACTCCACATTTGTACCCTTTGATTAATGTCTCTCCATTTCCCCTTCTTTCTAACCACTAGTAACCACCGTTCTCCTCTGTTTTTATGAATTCAACCTTTTTAGATTCCACATATGAGTGAGATTATGCAGTGTTTGTCTTTCTGTGTCTGGCTTACTTCACTTAACATAATGTCTTCCAGAATCATTCATATTGTTGAAAATGGCAGAATTTTCTTTTTGGGGGTGCTGAAAAACATTCCATTATATATATGTCATAGTTTCTTTATCTGTTCCTTTATTGAGACATTTAGGTTGTTTCTGTATCTTGACTATTGTGAATAATGCTACAGTGAACATGGGAGTGTAGATACCTCTTCAGATCTTAATTTCACTTCCTTTGGATATATACACAGAAGTGGGGTTGCTGGATTATATGGCAAGTTATATTTTTATTTTGTTGAGGAATCTCCATAGTTTTCCACAATGCCTATAAAAACTTACATTTCTACCAACAACGTATAAGGGTTTTTATCTACATCCTCATGAAAACTTACATTTTGACTTTTTTATAATAGACATCCTAACGGGTGAGGATATCTCATTGTGATTTTGCTAGCACTTCTCTGGTGATTAGTAATGTTGAGCACCTTTTCATATACCTCTTTGTATGTCTTCTCTCAAAGAAAATGTCTGTTCAGGTTCTGTTCCCATTTTTAAATCAAGTGTCTTGCTTTTTACTATTGAGTTGTGGGAGTTATATATATACTTTGGCTATTAACCCCTTATTGGAGATATGCTTTGCAAATATTTTCTTCTGATCTGTAAGTTGTCTTTTTATTTTGTCGATTATTTTGTTTGCTTTGTAGGAAGGAAATGTAATCCAAGATGGTTTTTACTTCAGTAGCTTACCCATAGCTCTTTGGTAAAAATCCATAAACTTCTCAGCATTGTGTACTATATAACACCTCTTTCTCCAACTTCATCTTACACCATTCTCTTCACCCCACTTATTAGATTAGCTATACTTCTCTCTTTGCCCAGGAGAGAAATAGTCTTCTGTCTTTGCCCAGGGTGGTGTGCACGTGTTATTTCTTTTGACTAGAATACCCTTTGTCTCGCTGGTGCTGAAGCTTAAATTTCAGCTCGTTAGGGAGGAATTCTGCAACTAGTCTGCACAAGATAAGCTTTTCTCTCATTATCTTCACATAAGCCTCATAATTGTTTCCCTCAAAGCACTTATCACACTTTGGGGTTTGTTTAGTGTTTTTTCTGTCTCTTCTGCTATAAGCCTAATGAAGGTATGTCTTGCTCAACATTTTATTCCTAACATCTACTTTAGTCCCCGGTACTTGGTAACACCTCAGCAATTGTTGCTGAATTATTAGGTCGGTGCCAAAAAAAAAAAAAAGAACTGCAATTACTTTTGCACCAGCCTAATAGTAAAAATCCGTTAGGTAGTTGTGAATGTAGAATTGAACTTTGTTTGAAAAACGAAAACTCAAGATTTTCTGAAGTAAGAGATAGAAAGAATGAGGAGGATATTCAAAGGGGAATATGGGGGAAAAGGAGTGATCTAGTCACTGGGCAATGGAAAGGCCTAATTAGAATGTGAGGGGAAAAACTGCCAATTTGAATTGTGTATTTTTGGAGCATAGAATTTCCAGAAGATTTCAAGCAGGGCACAGCAAAATGTAAATGGAACAAAGCTACTGGAAAAAGCATAAGGTTTTTTTTGTTTGTTTGTTTTTTGTTTTAAGAAAGCAGCTTCAGTAGAACAAAGAAAATTAATTTGGTTTATAGGGTTTGAGTGGATTAAGAAAATTAGAGGCATTAAATATAGATAAATTAGAGGCATTAAATATAGATAATTTAAGACAGAAGCAGAATGGCAAATGAAGTGTCTTAGAAGATCAAATACATCTAGATGTAGAAGAGATAGAAAGCCATATTTGAAAGCCAAGGACATTTGGTAATTCTGTTGATTGTGGTAAAAGTTTAGATGAAGTATTATAAAACATCTACCTTTTTCACTGAGATACTACTTTCCAATTTTGCTTCTTAGAAGACTCTAAGACTCTTATTTTAAATTGTGGAATTATTTTTTCATCTTTTCAGTTAATATATTCTACTAAATTAAAAATGGTGAGATAGAGGTAAGAGTTGAACGTAGAGAAGAGAAAGGTTAAATTAACCTGCTACTGTCTACCTTTTTCTTTCAGCTGGACAGCATGAGGTTGTAGCTATAGGCACAGGTGAATACAATTACAGCCAGGACATTAAGCCAAATGGAAGAGTATTGCATGACACTCATGCTGTTGTTACAGCAAGAAGGTCTCTTCTTAGGTAAGATAATACATGTATTAATGTTATTAAATATGAATGCTCTCAGCCCAAAGTAACTTCATATAAATGTCTTCATTTACAAATGGAATTTTATTGATCATAGAGCCAAGGATGTCACATTTTCTTATCTAAGTCATCAGAATAATTCCATGTCATCTTTGGAACATTTATCATAGTAACTCCAATGTCTACCCTGTGGATTTTAGTGGCTTCTGTTATTAAGACCTGAGAACTCAGTTTTTGTTGTTTTGTTTTGTTTTGAAATGGCGTTTTGCTTTTGTTGCCCAGACTGGAGTGCAGTGGCACAGTCTCTGCTTCCTGCAATCTCTGGCTCCCAGGTCCAAGCTATTCTACTGTCTCAGCTTCCCAAGTAGCTGGGATCACAGGCATGCACCAACATGCCTGGCTAATTTTTTGTATTTTATTAGAGACAGTTTCACCATGTTGGTCAGGCTGGTCTCAAACTCATGATCTCAGGTGACCACCTGCCTTGGCCTCCCGAAGTGCTGGGATTACAGGCGTGAGCCACCACACCTGACCAAACTCAGTTTTAAGAATCCTACAGTCAGCTAGGCACAGTAGCTCTCACCTGTAATCCCAACACGTTGGGAAGCTAAGGTGGGAGGATTGCTTGAATACAGGAGTTCGAGACCAGCCTGGGCAACATTGTGGGACCTAGTCTCTACAAAAGTAAAATTAGCCAGGTATGGTGGCACGCAACTATAGTCCCAGCTACTTTGGAGGATGAGGTGGGAAGATTGCTTAAGCCCAGAAGATCGAGGTTGCAGTGAGCCAAGATTGCTCCACTGCACTCCAGCATGGGCAATAGACTAACACCTTGTCTCAAAAAAAAAAATAAAAGAAAAGAAAATCCTACAATGTATTTTTTTGAAAGATAAAAATAACACTTTTTTATGACTGAAGTTACTGAAAAGTATAGCTTTTAATCCACACTCAGTAGGCTTGGTCTTATTTCACCCCTGAATAGCCATACTTATCCAAGGACAGCACCAGAAACCAACAGGTTTTCATTCATGAGGATTATGCAAAGTTTACCATAAAGCACAGTATAGATAAGGGATTCTTGAGGCTGGCGTATCTTGAAGAGAGAGAGAGAAAAGGGCTTAGGTGAGCATGCCTAGTTTCTTTTTCCAGACTCAGTCACTCTGTTCTTTACAAGAGGAATGAATAGCAAGTGGGAAAGAAAGGAATTTGCAAGTCACTTCATATGAAAGCATATAAAATGGGAAATGAGTGCTATTTCTCATAATATCCACCAGCTTTTGGTTATTTTTTGTTTATAATTCCTCTTTATTCCTACTAAATTAGGAATTCTTTCTTAAATTTTATAATTTCTTATTTTTAATTTTTGTGGGTACATAGTGTCTATGTTTATAGTGTGCATAAGCTATTTTGATACAGTGCACAATAATCACTTTAGGGTAAATGGAGTATGTATCAACTCAAGCATTTGTCTTGTGTTACAGAGATTTCAATTATACTCATTTAGTTATTTTAAAATGTACAGTTATTGACTATTGTCATCCTGTTGTGCCATGAAATACTAGATCTTACTCATTTTAGTTCTTTAAACCATTAAAATGACTTTTTATTTAACTTATGGATGTTTTGGGCATTTTTTTGTGTTTTTTGTTTGTTTCTTTGTTTGTTTTTGAGACAGAGTCTCGCACTATTGCCCAGGCTGGAGTGCAGTGGCGCTATCTCCACTCACTGCAACCTCTGCCTCCCAGGTTCAAGCAATTCTCCTGCCTCAGCCTCCTGAGTAGCTGGGACTACAGGCACCTACCACCAGGCCTGGCTATTTTTTTGTATTTTTAGTAGAGACGGGGTTTCACTATGTTGGCCAGGTTGGTCTTGATCCGCCCCCCTCGGCCTCCCAAAATGCTGGGATTACAGGGGTGAGCCACTGCACCCAGCCTCTTATGGATGTGTTCAAAGACACTCAAGTGAGAACAGGATAGCAAATTCTCATTCACCTTCAGCAGTTATTAGCATTCTGCTGTCCTTGTTAAATCTCTGCATTCTCACTTTTTGTGTTGGTGTTTTCTTCAGTAGAATATTTTAAAATAAATTTAGATACGTGTACCTGAAAAAATATAAATTTGTATCTCTAGTAATGAGGAATCCTATAATCCTAAAAGTTATTCAGCAAGACTATGAGGGTAATGCATCTCATTGCCCTCCACCCCCTGTCAGTGCTTATGGAATTATTTGACGTCTTTAAAAGCTACCTCTTTTGTGTTACTTATTCCTGTGCTTGGCATTTTTACATACTGTTGCTTAATTTTACTGTATATTTTGATGATGGGATTCAAGGGAGTGTATCTTAAAGTCATGGTTTATTAAATAAGCAAAATAGTATTTGTCCTTAATTTGATTAGTTGTAGTCTTTCAGGAGCTCTGCTTCCCTTTTTTAAAAAAAAAATTGAATTTTAAAATTTTTTATTATTGTGAATATATAATAGTTGTGCATATTTATAAGGTAAATGTGATATTTTGATACAACCGTTAAATGTGTAATGATCAAGTCAGGGTAATTGGGATATCCCTCTCCTCAATCATTTTTCATTTCTTTGTGTTTGGAGCATTCCAGTTCCACTCATTTAGTTATTTTGAAACATACAATAAATTATCAGTAACTATATCTGCTTCATTTCTTAATACAACTTATGGTGTTCATTGTATTGTTCCTATACTCTTGTATTTTTTCTTTAAAACCATTAAGGAGCAAGGAACCACAGTTTTGTCATTTTGTAGTAATTTGTTTGGGTAGGGAAGGGGAAATAGAAGTAAGGCAAAAGTTGGCACTTCATCTGGGAGACTGGGAGCAGAACTGTCTGAAGAAGAAGGGAGGAATCAGTAGAGAAATGAGTCTTTTGCAGAAGATGATAGTTGGAAGACCCTAATGTGGAACAGAAGTGGAGTAGTCGAGAAAAAATGGTGTTTTAGGTTAGGTTACAGGGCGGACTGGCCTCCAGTTAAGAACTTTCAAGAACCTTAATTTTTCATTAAATAAAGCTAAGATTAATTTAGGAGTTCTTACCTGTGTCAAAACTTTTGACACACAGGACATTGCTTGTGACACATATGGACACGATGCCCATTGAGATACATCTTTTATAAAGTTTATTACTTGACAAAATTATAACATTTATTTTAGGTACTTTTATAGACAACTTCTGCTCTTCTACAGCAAAAATCCTACTATGATGGAAAAATCAATATTTTGTACAGAACCAACTTCTGATCTACTCACTCTTAAGCAGAATATCAACATTTGCCTTTACATGAACCAGTTGCCTAAAGGATCAGCCCAGATTAAGTCACAGTTGTAAGTATTATAGAAGTTGTTTTTAAAAGCAAGTAGGATGGCCATGCCACACATTCTGACTTTCTACAGCAAATAGAACATGTAAATTCTAATTACCCATATTTTCTCTTCAGCTTTGAGTTGTTATTTGTGGCCTGCAGGAGACCCCAAATCCTTTTCCCCTCAATCTAATCTATTACTTCTACAGGTTGAGCTTCCCAAATCCAAAAGTCTGGGATTCAAAGTGCTCCAAAATCGGAAACTTTTTGAGCACTGACATGACGCTCAAAGGAAATTCTCATTGGAGCATTTCATATTTCAGATTTTGGATTTCTGTTCACCTGGTATGTGTAAAGCAAATATTCCAGTGTGAAGAAACCGAAATCTGAAACACTTCTAGTTCCAAGCATTTTAGATAAGCAACACTCAACCTGTACCTAAAAGTTGCATGTACTTCACCACTTTTTTTGCTATGCTAGTAAAAAAAATCTTCTGCTCCTTTCTGCTTTGAAGACCTCATAAACTTTAGGAAGTGTGGATTTATGCACTACTCACATACAAATACAAGAGTTAAGAAAAACTTTAACCTATGGCCAAAATATTATTGCTTTGGTGAATGAATATCAGGTAGCATAACATTTAAACAGTACAAACAAGAACAAAGAAGACGGTAAAAGTCACCTCAAGTCTGACCATCTAGTGGTAAGTAACCATGGGTAATATTTTTAAAAATATCCCTCTAGTAACACCTTTGAGAATGAGGTCAGGGTTCTCTAGAAAGAAACTTAAAGAAAAATAATTTTGCATTTTAATGAAGATGACAAAGAAAAGTAGTCAGTTTCCCTTTTTTTCGTTCTTTCATTTTGTAGTTTTAAAAAAATTTCATACAGAGGAAGGAACTAATTCATAAACTATGATAGGGATAAAAATTAGTGTTTCTTTGAATTTTAAGGGACATAAAATGGTAATAATATGAAAAATATCTCGATTGGAGGCTCTAAATGTGGTTCATTTCTGTTTTATATTACTATTGTGGAATGAAGGCACTCCATTCCTGCCTTGCTTTCTTGCATCTGTTTCTGTTACTGGAATTAAATGTACACTGGGAAGTTAAACATGTTAGAGAACAGTTCTTAGGTACAGGTAGATTTTGTTCTGTCACCTTTGTTTTTTAAAGGAAGAAACTTTCTTTTCTTTCTCTAGACGTCTTAATCCACATTCTATATCTGCATTTGAAGCCAATGAAGAACTCTGTCTCCACGTGGCTGTTGAAGGCAAAATTTATCTGACTGTTTACTGTCCTAAAGATGGTGTTAATAGAATAAGCAGTATGTCCTCAAGTGACAAATTGACCAGATGGGAAGTGCTTGGTGTACAGGGAGCATTGCTGAGTCATTTTATACAGCCAGTTTACATCAGCAGTATACTAGTTGGTGAGTGAGATTTCATAACCTCCTGGGCCTCTCTCTCACTAAGCAAATCCTCTGTACTTATCAGTATAAAATTAGTTTTTGCATATGTGAAACTTTATTTAAGATCAAAACACAGATCTGCTGTTTTGTAGAGCTGTTGGTTTCATGATAAATTATCAGGGAGAATGAATGAATCCCAAAGGTGGGAGGCAGAGATTGTGGGATAAAGATGCCATAAGTTGTAGTGACCATCCAGCTGGATAAGGAAATTTCAGAGAGAGCTCCTTCTGGTGCTTTGGGAAAGATCAGTGACACAGGGAGATGAGGGAAAGATCAGAGAAAAACCTTGGTTGTGAAGCTTATTTCTGAGGCCTTTCAATTTTCGAAGCACTCAGCATGCTGAAGTTTCATATTCTGAGGAGTTTTCTGTACCCCAACATTATTTTAAAGCGTTATTTTACTTTTCAAAAAGTTTGCAGAAACAAATTTTATGCTGTGGATGTTCTGTAGATACTCATTTTGTCATTTTATAGTGGTGGAATTTTTAAATTTAAAACATGGGATCTAGGCTTGCATTAAAAGGGCATTTACTATCTTTAAATAGAAAGTTATCAGAGTATTCTGGAAAAAAAATGTCTTTCTTGACTATTAAAAAAAGCTAGATTTGTATTCATTCTCAAACTTTTTACAATATATCTTTATTGTGCAGTTTGGGTAACCCCCCTGTTCATAAGTTTTTCCGTGCTAAGTACTTCAAAATGTCTTTGTCAGAAGTTATTTCCTCCAGAGTGCCCCTTTTCTGTTCTATTTATTGTATATGAGTGTAGAGAATCGCTTCCTGAGGGTGAGAATCCATTTTAATATAAGTTTGTGGATTCTAAAAGAAGCAGCTGTAACTTAGGGATTCTTATCAGTTCCTTCCTTTTTCTTTTCTTTTTCATCCATTCACAATGTTAATAAAATTACTTGCCTAAGTCGTGCAGTGTTGTTAGTTAGTGGTAGGCCTGATTCAACCCAGTTTTCATAACTTTTCATGCTGCTGCTGGTGGGTGAGTGAGGTTTGTGTGATTAGTAGTATACTATGAATTAGGTGCCAGGTCAGTCTGTCTATGTGTTTGATTAGATCTTAACTGTTGACTTCTACCTTGGAAGTTTCGTATTATTTCAGTCCTTTTGAAATGAAGTCAATCAAATTTTTCAATCTTATGATAGGGTTTTAGAGGATTGTATTTTCTAGCGACAAGATGGCCTGCAAGGATATAATTAAAAGCGATACCTCAGATATGTAATTATTGTGGCAACATAGGCGTGATGAAGGGAAAAAGTGAAAATTTGTAAAGAAATTATTTATAAACTTTTTTCTATGTAGTATTAGGACTTCCCATTAAAGCATCTAGGTAAACAATTTGATGTTTAAAGCATTTCATGAGGAGTTTGACTTACAGGTTTTTTTTTCTTCCTTTTTCCAAATGTCTTTTTTTTTTTTTTTTTTGCAACCACTGTCATTATTTCATTGCAGAGTGTAATAAATACATTAGGCTTTTAAAAAATCCTTATTATCTACTGTTCATTGTAGATATATTAACTATTCCTCACACCTTATATTTTCCAACTTTTATTCTGTGCCCAAGTATATTTTTTATTTGATTAGTTTTCTTTTGTCACTCTTCATTTGTCTTGATCATTTGTCACTCTTGATAAACACTTAAGGAAGTGTTTAGAAAAGGATGCCAAAAGCAGTACATGTCCTTTTACATCATTTTCTAGGGCCCAGATAGTCATAAAGCAGCCCTAGTAACCATCTCAACAATTTTAATGATAAGGACATAAAACTTTATTTGTGAAATATATCCAGTGGTTTACAAAGATTCTGTTGCAAGAACTTCTGACCTTCTGAGAAAGAAAGAGATATGCTTTAGAATAACTGTTTTTTAAATAAGAATGACTGCTTCCTAACTTCCGTTTTAAGTTTGATGCAACTCACTGTTTTTTAGTAGTAACATTGCATCTTTTTGAGATCTCTCCTTCAATAATTATTATAACTGAGAATTCAAAGCTTTTGGTATTGGCACAGTTTTAACCAGAAATGGTCACTCTTTAAATTATTTTGTGTTGTGAAATTGAAGCATTGTGGTATTGGAAAAGTTAAAATTTGTGGCCCTTAGATGTTTGAAAATGACTCACTTTCACCAATTGTTTCTCATCTAGATTTGTCAACTGCACTTGCAAGAAATCAGGCTACAATGCAGTCGACAAATCTGGACGTACCAGATTTCTTTCTGAGTCAGTTACAACAGTACCAGTTTCTGAGCAGCTGTGGCTCTTTGCTAATGCTCAGTAGAGGGACTTTTCATTATTTTCTGTATCAGAGTCTTTTTTAAAATGGAAAATCTGTTATTACCCTGTTCTGGTTCTAGTTAAGAATATGGAGTAGATGCTAAGATAATAGAACTAGGAAAGGGAAGGTTGAAAGATAAAGGATAGTGAAATGGGCTTTGGATGATTTCCAATCATTTCATTTATTTTTATTTTTGGAATGGTCTTTTAGTATTGAACTTGAGTGTTTTCTTATGCTTTCTAGGTGATGGGAATTGCAGTGATACAAGAGGCTTAGAAATCGCTATAAAGCAACGTGTTGATGATGCACTCACTTCAAAACTTCCAATGTTTTACTTAGTCAACAGACCTCATATTAGTTTAGTACCCTCTGCATATCCACTTCAAATGAACTTGGAATACAAATTTCTGAGTCTGAATTGGGCACAAGGAGATGTTTCTTTGGAGATTGTGGATGGCTTGAGTGGGAAGATCACTGAAAGGTTAAAATTACTAATTTCTTTAAACCATTTATTACTTAAGCAAAAGAAGACATTTATTGCAGTTTTTATTTTAACTCTTTTGGATACCATTTATTGAACTCTGAACAATAATTATTATCATTAGTCGAGTGTTGCAGGTGTTGTACTAATTTTAAAAATTTTAATATTTTAATATTTTTTTTTCTGATGAGAAGACAGACGTAGAGAAATTATATAGCTTACTGAAATGTATACTAAATGGCAGAGTCACCATTCAAACCCAAGGAATCTAGCTCCATAACCTATGTTTCTCCAACTGTAATTTAATACCTTTAGTATTAGAATCATGTAAATTTTTTAGAAATTCAATTTCTTCTGCTGAATCTGACTTTGAATCTGGGGCTCAGAAATTATATTTTTTATATACTCTTCCAAATATTACTTATGTACTCTTACATGTAAGAACTATGGTGCTGTGTTATACTGTCTTCTTATAATAACCCTGTAGGTTGAGTGATTTTATTTTATTTTTTTTTTATTTTTTTACAGTTTCTGAGACTCAAGCTAGGTTAAATATCTTGCCTAAGGTTACCCAAGTAGTTAATGACACAGCTTGGATTCTGACCCAGACATTTTATTTTCAAAGCCCTTGTTCTTAACTATGATGCTCTGTGGCTTCTAGACATTTCTTCATAATGTCTCTGCCATTGATTATTCAGTAAAACTGTTCTTTTAGTGTGAACATACATTTGTAATGAGGCAGTGAATACTGTTAAAAATTTAAATGCTTAAAATTGCTTTCTTTGTGAAGGACAAATTTAAATGAAGACCACATACAAATGTTTCTTAGCAGTCAAGAAGGCTTATACTTGTAATCCTAGCAGTTTGGGAGGCTGAGGCAGGAGCATGGCTTGAAGCCAAGAGTTCAAGACCAACCTGGGAAACATAGTGAGAGACCCAGTCTTTTATATAAAAAATAAAAAGTATTAACCAGGAGTGGGAGTGCATACCTGGAGTTCCAGCTACTTAGGAGGCTGAGACAGGAGGATCACTTGAACCTAGGAGTTTGAGGCTGCAGTGAGCTATGACTACATCACTGCACTCCAGCCTGGGCAACAGAGCGAGACCCTATCCCAAAAGGAAAAGAAAAAAGAAAAGAAAAAAGAAAAGACAAACCCATAAACATTTCTTAGTAGGAACTCAGATAAGCATAATACTGATATTTTAAATACGATGAATTACACTTTTATCAAATGACTTAGGCCAGCATAAACAATTGCTTTACTTTTAATAACAGACTCAACTAAATATATAGACAAACAGGTCTTCTGTGAAAGACATTAAAAAATTATTTACTGAAAACATAAAGTAATGGCATAACAAAGATGAAACTGTATAAAATGAGCTTAACATTTTTTACGGCCAAATACTTGCCAAGTAATTGCAAATGAAAAGAAAGCAGAGGCCGGGTGCAGTGGCTCACGCCCATAACCCCAAGACTTTGGGAGGCCAAGGCGGGCAGATCACCTGAGGTCAGGAGTTTGAGACCAGCCTGACCAATATGGCAAAACTTCATCTCTACTAAAAATACAAAAGATTAGCTGGGCATGGTGGCAGGTGCCTGTAATCCTAGCTAATTGGGAGGCTGAGACAGGGAGAATCACTTGAAACCAGGAGGCAGAGGTTTCAGTGAGCTGAGATCGTACCATTGCACTCCAGCCTGAGCAATAAAGCGAGACTCCATCTTAAAAAAAAAAAAAAGCCAGAATGTGTAGTCTAAATATTAGACAAGGTGTAATTCAGTCTCAAAGCATTACAGTAAGACCAACAACAACAACAACAACAAACCTTAGCAATATAAACAGTATAATTCATACAGAGGACAGAAGAATGTTTAGCAGAAAGTGACATAGCCACATTCACAAAGCAGAAATTATAGAAGACAAGGAAAGGAAACGTAGAAACACACTACTAGTAGAGACAACAATTCACCTCTTTCAGTTCATGGTAGATCAGGTGGACAAAACAGTAAACAAGGATATAGCCATTTTAAATAACAGTAAGGTAGATTTCATTACTTTAAACTCTGCATCTTAAAAATATAAAATGTACCTAGTCCTCAAGAAACTATAGACCACTAACAAAAAGCTGACTGTGTGTTAAACCACAAAGAAAATAACAAATTCCAAAAAGTAGAAGCAATGTAGACATATTCTCTGATTATGATGAGATAAAACTGTGAATAACAAACTTGGAATACTAGGAACTGCTTTTACTGGAAAAATTCTGACTCCTAGCTCAAAGGGGAAATATAAACTGAGATTGCAGAATATTTAGAAAATAGGGATATTGAAAATATTACACGTCAGAATTTGTAGGTTATACGGTTTAAACAAAACTGAAAAGTCAGGGCCTTAAATGCATATAACAATAAATGATAGAAATAATTTAGAAATATAAAGAAAAAAGCTTTAAAAAACAGAAAAGGCAAAATTACTTATAAAAGCTGATAAGAAAATCACCAATCTCATGTAAAAACAAGAGGATCATAAGCTATTTTGGGTAACCACACAAATATATTTTAAAACCTGAATGAAATGGATAAATTTCTAGGAAAACATTACTTGCAGAACTTACATATACAAGGAGGAAAAATATAAATGTTATTTTCATGAGAAAGTTACCAAGAAGCACCTTAACTGTTCCTCAGAGTACCATTCTGAGGTAGTTCAGAGGGTTTTTTTCTAAACCTTTAAAAAGCAGATCATTCCGGTGCTATCCAAAAAGATGGAAAGCATCCAAATACTTTTATGAAACAAGTATATGATTGATACTTAAATCTGATTTTTTAAAATTGCTAATCAAAGCCACAATGAGATACTGTCTCACACCAATCAGAATGGCTGTTATCAAAAAGTCAAAAAACAGATGCTGGTGAGGTTGTGGAGACAAAGGAACACATATACACTGTTGGTGGAAGTGTAAATTAGTTCAACCGTTGTGGAAAATAGTGTGGCAATTCCTCAAAGACCTAAGGATGGAAATACCATTTGACCCAGCAATCCCATTACTGGGTATCCACCCAAAGGAATATAAATCATTCTGTTATAAAGACACATGCATGCGTATGCTCATTGCAGCACTATTCACAATAGCAAAGACATGGAATAATTCCAAATGTCCATCAATGATAGACTGGTTAAAGAAAATGTGGTACATATACATCATGGAATACTATGCAGACATAAAAAAGAATGAGATAATGTCCTCTGCAGGGCCATGGATGGAGCTGGAGGCCACTATCCTTAGCAAATGAACACGGGAATAGAATACCAAATCCCGTATATTCTATTATAAGTAGGAGCTAGACGAGAACACATGGACACATAGAGGGAAACAACACACACTAAGGCCTTTCAGATGGTGGAGAGTGGGAGGAGAGAGATGGTCAGGAAAAATAACTAATGCATACTAGGCTTAATATCTGGGTGATGAAATAGTCTGTACAACAAACCCTATGACACATTTATCTATATAAAAAAACCTGCACATGTACCCCTGAACTTAAAAGTTTACAAAAAAAAGTTGCTGCTCCTCCTCTCCACCACACAAAATTACAGACCAAACTCATTTATATCCAAGAAAAATTGCTATATAAAAGATCAGGGAGCAGAATTTAGCAGCACATTACAATAATATATTTTATACAGTAACACCAATTGGCATTTTTTCTAGGAATTCAAAGATAGTAACATAATAGAAATAACACTAGACTAGAAACTCTTATTAATATGTTTTATTAATTAATCTAGGGAAAATACCAGATGTTTATAAATTCTAAGAAAGTGTATAAATAATTTAGCTCTTCAACTATTCTAGATGAAGATATTCAATAAAAAGGAATAGCTAGGTAGTATCTTTTTACAGGATAAAGTATATCTTTATTAGTCCAAAAATATTATCATGATTGATAAAATGTCAGAGGCATTCCCACTGACATTCAGAGTAAGGCATTATTTACTGTTACTGCTGTTACTCAACATTTTGCTGGAGGCATTAATACATTTGGACAAGGGAAATGAGAGAGAAAATATTGGAAAGAAGGAGTTATGTAACAATTATCACTCTTTGAAGATGGTATTTATATCCAAAAATCAAGAAAATTATCAAAACCACTGCAACAAAAGTATCATAGTGGGAAATTAATATGTAGAAATCAAATAGATTTTGTATACATGAGTGTATGTTAGCTATTGCTATGTATAAACCACCTCAAAACTTAGTTGTTTAAAACAACTATTTATTATTACTACTTGGAAGTTCTTGAGTCAGCTGAATGGTTTTTCTGAATTTTCTTGGGCTCTCCCACACATCTGGGGTCAACTGTTGGTCAACTAAAGGTCAGTTGAGCTGATCTTACCCTGTGTTCACTTACTCTCTAATAGGCTAGTCCTAGCAGGGTCACATGGGAGAGGCAGCAGTGCCAAGAAAATAAGAACCAAGGCATCTCCAGGCCTAGCTTCAGAATTATCACACTATCTATTCTGTTTGCTAAAACAAATCACAAGACGAGTAAAATTCAAGGGAAGGGAATATCAGCCATGCCTATTGATGTGAGGATCTGAAAAGTCACATTGCAAATAACTGGAAACTAGGAGAAATGAAGGATTTTGACTGTTTTTGTTATCTATCCTAAGAACAACTAATGAGAAGATACAATGAAGGGGAAAGTTACAGTAGCAAAAGGTTCATGATCTGTGGACCCACTTTCATTAGAAACCCAAATTACACATCTACATGCACATAATGTACACACATACGAAGGGCTGTGAAATAGATTATGTGTATATGTTACGCTTTTATTGAGCCAAAACTTCTTGCAGTGAAATACAAAATAGACTGTACGATTTCGTTAATTTTGGTATATTCATACACCTATGTAACCATCATTCTAGTCAAAATGCAGAAAGTATTTCCATGCCCACTTCCAGTCAATCCCTTATAGAACCACTGTTTAATTTGTATCATCATAGATTAATTTTGCTTCATACATTAGAAATGTTCCAAGGTCTATCTTCTGCATTAATTTTTGATGCAATACTAAATAATTTAAAACGTAATTTAAGAAATTTACTTCAGAAAGTAAATATTAAGAATGCCTCTTATGTAAAAAAGAGTTCACTATGTATACTGCAAATAATCAAGAAATATTTTGTAGATATATGTTGATTTTAATCCGTACAATTGCCAACATAAATTACTGAAAAAGAAATTAAAAAAAAATTTTATTTCTCTCTGCTTAGTTCCCCATTTAAAAGTGGTATGTCAATGGCAAGTCGGCTTTGTAAGGCTGCAATGTTAAGTCGGTTTAACCTGCTTGCCAAAGAAGCTAAAAAAGAATTACTTGAAGCTGGTACATATCATGCAGCCAAGGTAAGTCCTTAAAGGAATAAAGTTATCATAGGAATAAAATTTAAGACATTAATGTGGTCATTTTAAAATGAATCTCCTTAGCAAAAGTTTGTTGAACACTTCCTGAATATAAGATATTACCATGTAATGGTAAAATTGGTTTTTAAATGAACATGTCAGAAATTAGATAGGTACATAAGTATTGCCATTTAAAGTAGCCATTTTAGTATGGTATATACTTATTCTGACAGTGTAAGTTACATAGCACTCAAAACCTGCTATGTCATACCAGAGAAACAAAATATTAATAAAATTTATTCTGTATTTGGTATTAATTGTATTAACTATAGAATGTTAAGTATTCTAAAATAATATATTATTTAAGATATACTAATTTTTCTGTTTTAAAGTTGTGAAAAAACTTTAATTTCAGCATCTGATTTGAACTTGATTTAGTAGGCAATGTACATAGCCTTTTTCTCTCTTCCAAAATATTTTTTACATAAACATAATGTAAGTTTAAGTCAAAAATTTGAAAACATTTTAAAAATACAGAAAAAAAATTATTAATACTTGTAATCCCACTTACTATTCGAAGTTAATACTCAGTCTTTTAATGTGAGCATGTTATTTCAGTTCCTTCTCATATATAAGTATTTGTACATGTGTCTGCTTAAAAATAAGACCATATTGGGTATGGTATGTTTTAATCTACTTTTTCTTTCTATGTGATAATGACATGAACATCTCTCTCTTTTTTTTTTTTTTTTTTTTTTTTTTTTGATATGGAGTCTTACTCTGTTGTCCAGGCTAGAGTGCAGTGGCACGATCTTGGCTCACTGCAACCTCTGCCTCCGGGGTTCAAGCAATTCTCCTGCCTCAGCCTCCTGAGTAGCTGAGATTACACCACCATGCCGGGCTAATTTTTGTACTTTCAGTAGAGATGGGGTTTTGCCATGTTGGCCAGGCTGGTCTCGAACTCCTCACCTCAGGTGATCCGCCTACCTCGGCCTCCCAAAGTTCAGGGATTACAGGCTTGAGCCACCATGCCTGGCCGTCATGGACATAATTCCAGATTACCATTATTAAATATTAAATGTAAATTACTTTGCTATCCTAATGCCAATAATGAGATAGCATTATATGAAAGTCATTTAATTTTACCAATTTTACCAACCTAATGCTCAATCTGTATAGTCACAGCCTGTAAGGCAGTTACATTAATTACAGGTGTGTGTATATATAATCACACATTTTTAAGTATAAAAGCTTATCTAGACTATTTCTGGTTTTGTGGCATAAAAAAGTTGTAAATTGCTATAAAAACAAGTAGAAAACCAGACAAAATTGTGAAACACAACCTTTCACAACCCTGGACATTAACAGAAGACAGAAAAAACATTCAAAGGTGTGTATTCCTCACAAACTCTTATTATTAGCCGACATGGTGGCCCACAGCTTTAGTCCTAGCTACTTGGGAGGCTGAGGTTCGAGGATCACTTGAGCCCAAGAGTTCAAGGCTGCTGTGAGCTATAATCACACCACTGCACTTCAGCCTGGGGGACAAAGCAAGACCCTATCTCTCTTAAAAAAAAAAAAAAGAAAGAAAGAAAGAAAGAAAACTGCTATTTTTTTGAGCAAGAATTACAGGAGTATGTGGCTTTCTTGCCTAGGGCTTTTGTCATTCATTTTTCTCATTCTTTTCTCATTCTCATTTTCTTCCTTTCTGCTGGTTTGAATGGCAAGAACTGTAGTTTTTTGACCCAGTGAGGCTGCCACCAAAAGCAGCAGCTTTGCTTTCAGAGGAGGTATACTTGATTTGGGACAGGAGAATGAAAGTTTGCAGTTTTGTTGGCTTAAATGCCAAACTTGGTAGGAAATAGAATGGGGAAAACTGGTAACTTTGCTGGCCCAAGGTTGCCGTCCTGGTTGGAGGCAAGTGGTAGGCCAACTAGCAAGTTAACAAGGAGATCTGGAAAATGAGAGAGCCCTGAAAGGGCTGAGGTAGATTCTTCATATTTCCCTGGCTGACTGAAAAACTACGCTCATGTGCAGGGAATATCCAAGAGAGCCCATCAAAAAGTATAAGCGAAGGGATACTTGATAGCTGACTGTAACATTCAGTACATTCTCTTCCACATACAAGTTGATCAGAAGATGGTAGAAGTTTTACAAAGGCTTAATGCATTGATTTCTTATTAGCAACAGTGGAGGCCAACCCAAAATAGCCAAAATTTC
>NW_016814921.1:904683-924077 GCF_001698545.2 Rhinopithecus bieti
CATAGTTCTTACTTTCTTTTTTTTTTTTCTTTTTTTTTTTCTTTTGGGATGGAGTCTCGCTCTGTCGCCCCGGCTGGAGTGCAGTGGCCGGATCTCAGCTCACTGCAAGCTCCGCCTCCCGGATTTACGCCATTCTCCTGCCTCAGCCTCCTGAGTAGCTGGGACTACAGGCGCCCACCACCACGTCTGGCTAGTTTTTTTTATTTTTTAGTAGAGATGGGGTTTCACCGTGTTAGCCAGGATGGTCTTGATCTCCAGACCTCGTGATCCGCCCGTCTCGGCCTCCCAAAGTGCTGGGATTACAGGCTTGAGCCACCGCGCCTGGCCCATAGTTCTTAATTTCAAAACTTTCTATAAAACTACAGTAATCAAGACAGTGTGGTACTGGCATATAGACAATGAAATATAATTGAGAGCCCAGATGCAATAAGATATTATGTCAAGTGAAAGAATGCGTAGGCCCCATATCATGTGGTTTGATTTATATTAAATGTCTATTATAGACAAATTCATAGAGACAGAAAATAGTGGTTTTCAGGCGCTAGAGGAGGAAGAATCAGGAGTGACTGCTAATAGATACAAAGTTCTTTCTGGGTTGATGGAGAAGTTCTAAAATTAATGGTGATGGCTGCACAAATTAGTGAATACACTGAAAGCTGAATTGTACACTTTAAAAGGGTAAATTTTGTGACTTGTGAATTATATCTTAACAAAGCTGTTATAAAAGAAACAGTGGAGGCCCAAAGGGCAGTATAATGGCAGGTTCAGGGTGCTGAAGGAAAACTCCTGGCAACCAAGGATTCTGTATCCAGGAAAATAATCCTTCAGAAATAAAAGCAAAATAAGAGCATTCACAGGTTAAACTAATGTTAAGAAAACGTGTTGTTAGCAGTACTTCCCTAATTGGAATTCCAAAGAAAGTCCTTGAAGCTTGGAAAAAATTATACCAGATGATAGCAAATCCACAGGAAGGAATAGTAAATACTGAAAATGATAATTGTGTGGATAAACATGAGACCTATGAGTATGTATATGTGCATGTCTATATATTTGCTCTTATTTTCTTTTTAAAAAGTTGTTTAGAACAACACTGTGTTGTTGAGTTTATAACATAGATACAATATATATGATAATATAACAAAGGATTTGGTAAGAAATGGCTCTATATTGAAATAAAGTTGCTGTTTTACCATAAGCCAGTATGAATCTGAAATCAAATATGTAAGGTAAAGAGGTATATTGTAATTCCTAATGTAGCCATGAAGAAAATAAATGAAAAACTATTGATAAAATACCAACAGAAGGATTAAAATAGTTCAGTAAAACATTTTCTTAAACTATAGGACAGTAAGGAAAAAGAGAAATTGTAAAAAGACATAAGATGTGAGAAATAAATAGTAAAATGGCAATATAAATTCACCATATCAATAATTACAATAAAGTAGACTAATTGTTCCAGTCAAATGACAGATTGTCAGACTGGGTTTAAATAAAGCCTGATTCAAATATATGCTGTCTGCAACAGACACATTTTAAATTCAGTCTCAAATAAATTGCAAGTTATAAGGATGAAAGAAGACCTATCATATAAATAATAAGACAGCTGGAATATTTATATTAATATTAAATATACAGAAGAGGAGAAATATTGCTGGAGACAAAGAGCAACATCTTACAGTGGTAAAAAGGTCAGTACATTACAAAGATACGTGTATGTGGGTGTAACAACAAAGCCCTAAAATATACAAGCAAAATCTGACAGAGTTGTGAAGTAAAATAGACAATTCAGCAACTGTAGTTAGTTTTAATTCTCCTATGTCAGTAATTGATAGAACAACTCCACAGAAAATCGATAAAAATATAGGATAGTTAAACACTACCAACTAATCAAAACTCACTGACCGGTAGAAAACACTCTACACAATAGTAGAATGTATGTTCTTTTCAAGCCCACATGGAGCATTCTTCAGCATAGGGTCATAAAGCAAGTCTCAGTAATCTTAAGAGGATTAAAATCATGCCAAGTATGTTCTAACCACTATGGAATTAAATTAGAAATCAAGAACAGAATGAAATATGGGAAACTGCTGTATATTTGGAAGTTATCTTGCCTCCGAATAACTCATGGTTCAAGAAAAAAATTATTAGGAAAACTAAGAAATACCTTGAACTAAGTGAAAGTGAAATGTGATATATTAAAATTTATGGAATACAGGTGGCCATTTGTAGCCATAAGTTATGCATTCTCAGATTCAACCAACTGTGGATCGAAAATATTTGGGGGAGGGGGGAAGGTAAAGTTTAAAAAAAATACAAAAATAAAAATAATACAAATAAAATACAGTATAACAACTATTTACATTGAATTTATATTGTGTTAGATATTATAAATAATCTAGGGATGATTTAATGAATATGAGAGAATGTCCCTAGGTTATATGCAAATACCATGCTATTTTATATAAGGGACTTGAGCTTCTGCAGATTTTGGTATTTCTAGAGGGTCCTGGAACCAATTCCCCATGGATACCACGGAATGACTATATAAATCAGTACTTAGACATGTATAACTTTAAATGCTTATATTAGAAAAGAATCTTAAAATCAGTTATTTGAGCTTCCAGCTCAAGAAGCGGGAAGAAGAAGAGCAAATCAGAACCAAAGTAAGTAGAAGGAAGGAAATAATAAAATGTAATGAATCAGAATAGAAATCAGTAAAATTGAAAATAGAAAAAAAAAATAGGAAAAAATCTAAATTTGGCTCATTAAAAAATTAAACTTGTTAATCCTTTAGCTAGATTAACCAAGAAAAAATAACAGATAACAGAAATTATCAAAATTCGGAATTTAAAAAAAAATGATCATCACTACAGACCTTAAGAAGCTTAAAATTATTATAAGGGATTATGAACAATTGTTTGTCAACAAACAAGTTAGATGAAATGGACATATTCCTAGAAAGACACAAATCATAAAACTGACTCAAAATAGAATATCCAAATAAAACTTAAGAGATCGAATTACTGATTTATTTTCCTAAAGAAAATCTCAGACACATGTATGACTTCACTGATGAATTCTGTCAAATATATAAGCAAACTATAATACAAATCCTACAAAAACTCTTTCAGAAAATGGAGGAGAAAATGCTTCTCTACTCATTTTACAAGTCCAGTGTTACCCTGATACCAAAAGTGGGCCAGAAAACATTACAAGAAATGAAAACTACAAACCAATCTCTCTCATGAAAATAAATGCGAAAATCCTTAGCAAGATATTGACAAACCAAATCCAGCAACATACAAAAAGGATTATACTCCACAACCAAGGTTTATACCAGTAATGCAAGGTTGATTTGAGATCAGAAAATTACTTTATGTAACACACCATATGAATAAATTCAAGTTTAAAATTTGTATAATTATCTCAAAAGATGTACAAAATGCATTTGACAAAGTCCAGCACCCATTCACAATAAAAACACTGAACAAACAAGGAATAGAAGTGAACTTCCTCACCTTCATAAAGGGCATCAATGAAGAGCCTACCATTGACATTCTGCTTAATAATTAAAAGACTGAATAACTCCTTTCCCTACTCAAGATTGGGGAAGAAGGCAAGAATGTGTGCTCTCAGCACTTGTATTCAACACTGTTCTGTAGGTCCTAGCCAGTACAGCAAGGCAAGAAAAGAGGTAAAATGTACCTATACTGTAAAGGATGAAGAAATTATTTTTTTCCTAAATTATATCTTGTAGGTAAAATATTCTTTGGCAACTACCAAAAACAAACAACTGGATCATATGTGACTTTAGTAAGGTCACAAGATGTAAGAGCAATGTAGAAAAATAAATTGTTTCTATACAAGGAATGAATGCTCAAAAAATTGAGAAAGCAGCTTCATCCACAGTAGCACCAAATGTGTACTTGTGTGTGTGTGTGTGTGTTCGTGTGTAAACACAGAGGAATAAATTTAAAAGAAATGCAAGACCTGTACACTGGAAATGATGAAACATAGATGAGAGAAATTGAAGGAGACCTAAGTAAATGGAGAGATGTACCATCATAATGCACTGGAAAACAGTATTGTTAGGATGTCACTTCTCTCCAAATTAATTTATAGCTTCAAAGCAAAATTAAACTTCCAGCAGGCTTTTGTGTAGAAATTGACAAGCTGATTGTGAAATTGATATGGAAATCCAAAGGACTTTTTTTTATTTTTTTGAGGCAGAGTCTTGCTCTGTCACCCAGGCTGGAGTGTGATGGCATGATCTCGGCTCACTGCAACCTCCGCCTTCCAGGTTCAAGTGATTCTCCTGTCTCAGCCTCCTGAGTAGCTGGCATTACAGGTGCCTGCCACCACGCCAAGCTAATTTTTTGTATTTTTGATAGAGATGGGGTTTCACCATGTTGGCCAGGCTGGTCTCGAACTTCTGACCCCAAGTACTCTACCCACCAAAGTACTGGGATTATAGGCATGAGCCACCGTGCCCAGCGCAATCCAAAGGACATTGAAGAGCCAAAAGAATTTTGAAAAAGAACCAAGTTGGAAAACTTACCTAGTTTCAAAACTTACAATAAGGCTATAGTAATTAAGACAATGTATTGCTATAATAGACATATAGATCAGTGGAACAGAAATAAACCTATACACATATGATCAATTGTTTTTGTACAAAAGTGCCAATTCTATGGGAGAATCATTTTTCAACAAATAATGCTAAAATGGTGGGATATATGTGGGTAAAACAAAAAATTAACTTAGATCTTTATGTCAATCATACACAAAAATTAACTCAAAGTGGACTTTAGATCTAACTCTAAGAGCTAAAACCATAAAACTTTCAAATAAAATATGAGAAAATATTTACATTATTAGGGAAAGATTTCTTAGATATGATACCAAAAGTATAACCTATAAAAGAAGAAAAGTGATCATTTGACTCCAAAATAGAATACTTGCTTTTCAAAATTCATCATTAAGGAAATGAAAATACAAACTACAGACTATGAGAAAATGCCGCTTTGGAAAACAGTTTGGCATTTTCTTAAGATGGTAAATGTGTGATCAGCAATTCCACTGGTATTTACGTGCATGTTTATAACAGCATTATTCAGAAAAGCCAAAAACTGGAAGCAATTCAAATGTTAATCAGCTGGTGCATACATAAACAAAATGTGTTATACCCCTGCAATGAAATATTATACCCCTACAATGGAATATTGGTCAGCAATAAAAAAGAACAAGCTACTGATACATGAAACAAACTAAATGAACTGGAAAACTTTATGCTAACTAAAAGAAGCCTGATAAAACAGGATCCTTATTGTGTTAATTTATATGAATTTTTTAGAAAAAGTAAAACTCTAGAGAGAGCAAGTAGATTCGTGGTTGTCTGGGTTTAGGGCTGGTCCTGGCACCAGGACTGCAGGTGAGTACAGTGGAACTTTTTAGAGGTGAGAGATTTGTTGCACAACTGGACTATGCTGATATTTACATACCTCTATGAATTCATTAAAAAACACCAAACAATATACTTAACAATGAATGAATTTCGTGGTATGTAAATTATGTCTCAATAAAACCAGCTTGTTAAAAATTCATTTATATTTTCATTTATAAAAAATGAAAATTCGCCAAAATATTAATGGTGGCTCTCTACCACCATTAGTTTTATCTACCACCATGGAGTTTTGTGATTACCGATAATTTTGTTTCCTTCTTTATATTTGTCTGTTTTTCAAATTTTCTTCAATGAGAATGATTAATCTTTTAATTTAAAATGTTAAAAAAAAAAAAAAAAAAAAAAAAAAAAAAAAGAAAAAAAAGAAAAAAAACGGGCCGGGGGGGGTAGCTCATGCCTATACTACCAGAGGTTTGGGAGGCCAAGGTGGAGGACCACTTGAGGCCCGGAGTTCAAGACCAGCCTGGGCAACATGCAAGACCCTGTCTCTACAAAAGATAAAAAAAAAAATAGTGGGGCATGGTGGTGCATGCCTGTAGTCCTAGCTACTCCGGAGGCTGAGGCTGGAAGATGGCTTGAGCCCAGGAATTCAGTGATTATGCCACCATACTCCAGCCTGTATGACAGAGCAAGACCTTGGCTACCTTGCTCAGAAGGAAAAAAAAAAAAAAAAAAATAAAAAGAATCTTTTTAGGAGTTTGGAAGGAAATTTTTTTAGCTCAAAAATTAAAATAAGATTAAAAAAGACTTTCATTAACTTTATAAAATTTCAAGCTAAAGAAGCAATATTGGGGCTACTTTTCAGAAGTTAATTGCTGCCTGTTTTCTATAATTCATTTTTTTTTTCTTCTCTAGTGTATGTCTGCCTCCTATCAAGAAGCTAAATGTAAGTTGAAATCCTACTTACAACAACATGGCTATGGATCCTGGATTGTGAAATCTCCCTGCATAGAGCAATTTAACATGTGAAATAGGCAAACCATTGTCACATTAAAAATCTTGTATTGTTTGGTATGTTTTGACTAGTAAAATGTTTTAAAATATTGGTGGTTTTCAACTTTTAGAATCAGAGTCTTTAACAATAGCAATGTGTAGTAATTGCTGAAAATTTCTAAATATTCCTGCCAAATTACATTGAAACATTAGGGCTTTTTACTTTTTCATTTTCTTGGAAAAGGACTTACCTATTTGAATATGTAGCCATTTTGTATTTATTTTGACAGATACTGTAAAGCCATTTTCCTTTTTGTAGTTTAATACAGATTTCCTTTTCTTTTAAGTTTTTGCTTTAAAGCTGTCCATGTGGCTACCATATTCAATATTGTATCCTGGCATCTCACTCAGTTTTTTAAAAATTAAATATTAGAGGTCAAGAATAAAAATAATGATTCATACTCATTGATGAATTCAACAGACATTTGACTGCCTAATATTTGCCAGTCACCATGCTAGGTGTTAGTAAAGAAACAATACCTAAAACATCAGCTCTCATGTTAAAGGAGTTCATGAATGCAAACTGCACATATAAATGTAGAAAAATATTAACCATGTTAAGGAATAGTTTGTTAAAGTAGTTACTCTATCAATAGAGGATTGTCATATGTACATTATATATGATTGCCCATTTTCAGCTGTTCTACAAGATCTATCTGTACCAAATGTGATTTCATTATTTATAATTTAGATGAACAGGGATTTCTAATTTATAAGTCAGTAAAAGACTGTTTAGCATTTTACCTGTATGTCTTTATACAGTGATTAGAAGGAAAGAAAGGGAAAGTTTACTTACTTTTGAGTTAGGAGAAGTATCTTTAGTGAAATTGTTTGTCCCATACTTGAGCTTCTACATCCTATTCCTTGGTTTGCAATCACAGATATATTAAACATGATTGGTTCTCAGAGTTTGTCCCCCTTACCTTAGATCTTTACTAAACTTATCAATCTCACACCTACCCCACATGAACTGTTATAATCACAAATGAGGTGTATATAAATTGGGTTTTTGTCTGTTCTAAAAGTATGGTAGAATTTAGTTGATGAACGGTGAAGTCATGCTGGAAAGACATCTTTCAGTAATCTAAACTCTACTGATACTAGGTTGAATCATGTGAAGTTGCCTTTTTGGTGGATTAAAAGGGGATCAAAATATGGGCAGTTTCATGTGGATTAAAATAAACACAATATTAATAAATTCCATTTCAGTTAGTTACATAGTATTTATTGCTTATTTCTGCAACTGCTATTTCCCTGTTCAATATTTTTATTTTCTTTGCAGGGCTGTTTCTTTTCATAGCAAATATTCAGCCTTCTATTATTTCACTTCTCCTTGATAGTAAACTTGCCTTTGAAAATACAAGATCTTTCACCTTCTCTTGGCTCTTCCATTCATAACTATTTTGCTTTTAGCTGGCACTTACAAAATGTGGGAAAGCACCAAGTACTTTTATTTGTGTCTGAAAGTTCTGCCTCATTATTAAAAGGCCCAGAGTTAGGCACTGCCATGAGGATCAGTAAAAGACAATTTGTTTCCTCACGAAATTTGCAGTTTTAAGGGGAAGATAAAAATGCCCAACTGTTTTACAGACAAAACTACTAAGTACCACTCATTTATTCAACATGTAGTCGCTGCCTCTGTATACTATGTACATTCAATTATATGTGGTGTTTTGGTTTCGAGAAGGGAAATATTTTGTCTAGATAAGGGATATCAAAAGAGACTTCATAAAGGATAAAGGAGATGGCATGGAGTAGAAGGCAGTCATTTAGTAGAAAGGTCAGGAAATGGACGTGAAGCCCAACATTTGCTTTTATGGCTGAGACTACTGTGAATCATTCAATCTCTCTTCAGTTCTTTATCTTTGCAAGGATGAAGTTTAAACTAATGATTTTCATTCTTTGTGGGAAGGGCTCCAGGCTGCCCTTCATCAAAAACAGCTGTGCTTTTCGTCTCTCACATGTTATGTATTGAAGTTCTGCAAGATAGTTTGCTTGAAGAAAACCAAACTTCTAAATTCAGACTTGTAAACTTCCACTTTTAAAATTGTTCAAAAACCACTAAATTGCTTGTATCTAAGTTTAAGCCCCCTTTTAGCTCTAAGGTGATCTGAGGCAAGCATTGAAGGATGGGTAAAATTTGGTAAGCTGAAATGGGAGAGAAAATGCATTATATCTGGAAATAATAAAGATTAGAGAGGAATTGTGTTCGAGATTAAGAGAAGAGAAGACTGGAAATTTAGGAGGCCATGATAACAACCTACGTAAGAAATAATGATGACCCAAACCAGGATTGTTACCATTTATTAAGAAGATAAATTCAAGTAATGATGGGATGCTGGCAATGAAAACAGAATATATGAAATAAAGGAGATGGACAAGACAAAGGTGACTCCATGACTTTGAGCCGGGTGACTGGAGGTACCATTACTACTACAAGTAGAGAAGTCAAGAATGGAATATGATTTTTCTGAAAAGATTTGAAGTTTTGACATTTTAAAGATGGCAATAAGATGGCTACTTGGAGATATATAGCAATAAGAAATATGGTAACGGAGACCTTAAGGAAGTTTTGGACCTTTGGTAAAAGGTTGGGAATCAGTCGTTTGCAAAGATTATGCAGATAGTTAGCGGTAGTTATTGAAGTTGTGAGAAAAGATGTTTGCTTCTTCAGGGAGAATACAAAGAGGATTAGGGCTAGAACCTCAAGGAACACTCATATATTGGATTCAGAAAAATAAGGAAACATGGAGTTCTTTGACAGGTAAGTGGAGAGTAAGGATAGCACAAAGAGAAATTTCAAGAATAAAATCAACATTCTTAAGTGCTGCGGAGGGGTCAAGGAGAATGAGAACTACAAAAAAAAAACTTTTGAACTTTTGGATTTGGCAACAATGAGTTCACTGGTGTCTAAAACAGCAGTTCCCAAACCTGGCTGCTCGAGAGAAGCAACCAGATAGTCTGAGCAAATCTAGGGAAAGGTCGCAAATCTGCATTTTGACAAGTTATTGCAGGTGGTTTGATACAGGTGATACTTAGTCCACACTTTGAAAAACACCACCCTACAGAATAATAATAAAAAGTCGTATTAGAATTGAGATTGGCCATCATTGAGGAATGGAAGATGACAAGTTGTAGGCAGTGTCTGTAGGCTATTTTTTCTAGCAGTTTGGTGACGAGAATAATATGGTTAGGATGTTTTAAATGTTTAAAGATTATGGAGATTTCGGCCAGGCGCGGTGGCTCACGCCTGTAATCCCAGCACTTTGGGAGGCTGAGGTGGGCGGATCACCTGAGGTCAGGAGTTCAAGACGAGCCTGGCTAACATGGTGAAACCCTGTTTCTACTAAAAATGCCAAAAATTAGCCAGGCTGGTGGCACGTGCCTGTAATCCCAGCTACTTGGGAGGCTGAGGCAGGAGAATCGCTTGAACCTGGGAGGCGGAGGTTGCAGTGAGCCGAGATTACATCATTGCACTACAGCTTGGGCAACAAGAGCGAAACTCAGTCTAAAAAAAAAAAAAGAAAAAAGATTACGGAGATTTCATGTACATGCATGATTTTATAGTGGAGCCACCTAATGTGATTTTTACAACTTGTTTTGGGTCATAGTAGATGTTAGCCAGGTCGGAGAATTGACCCAGCTGTAATTGGGTCAGTGGGGTTATAGAGAATATAGAGTGATATGAATATATTACTGAAATGGCTGAAGCTAAAATGAGGGAAATAAGAGTAAAGAGAAGAATTGAGTGGAAGTAAAGCAGTTACACTGAGTAATGGGCAGTTTATGTTCAGGGTATTTTCAGTGAGAGTTCATAGAAATTTAACCCTGGCCTGTATTTTGTCACACTCTCCTCCACCTTATCCCCCGTTGAACTCAAATCATTAGCAGAAATAGTACAATAGTTAAAATAGGCATGAATGATGGCTTATGAATGGAGATTGATAGTGGGTTTTTTAGCCTTTGATAGGTGTATGAGCCCTGAGACAGCTAGAGCCCTGGACAGTTAACTCTGGCCTCAGGCAGCCTGCCATTTTCTTATCTGTGCTATGGCATACGTAAGTATGATTAGAAAGTATTGCCCTAAACTTTTAAATGAAAAATATGATGGTCTTAACCATGTAGTGAGGTAGTGCCTATAAAAGATAGAACAGACATTTAGTTATATCTGTTTTACAATGTTTTAAGCAGAAGGTATTTTTAGATATATACATGCAGTATATATACCCCAGTATACCAGCGGTATTGTTTGATTCTAGCACACACTCCCACTTCTGCATATAGCAGAATTCACACAATCTCAAATCCTGCAGTCAGCCCTGTGGAACCCACATAAGTTGGCTCTCTCTATAGGTAGGTTTTGTATCTCTAAAATACTGTGTTTTTCATTCGTATTTGGTTGGAAAAACGTGTTAAGTGGACCAGCTCAGTTCAAACCTATGTTGTTCAAGGGTCGACTGTATTTTATTTTGCACATGAGGTGAAGTGATATGACAGAATTATTCCAAGGGGCATTAGATGGAACTTGTGAAAAATAACTTGAGTATAATATGCACATGAGATAGGTATAAATACTTTGAAAATATTGATGATCCCCATCAATCAACCTTAATGTGACCATCTTCAAGCTTTAAAACAATAGTGAAAGAACACTGTGACTTCCAAATGCAACTTTGTCTTTGACAATGAGCTGAAATTGATGGTTCCTAGATAAAGGTAATTGTTCTTTGATGTGAGAAAGAAAGAATATTGTTAAGTAAAACAGGAAGCATGCAAATTTCCTTTTCAGAACCTTTTGATCCTCATAGCATCCTATAAATTAAGTTAAAGTAAAACTATTCTGTTACTTCTTATGTTACAATAGATGTCAGAAATATTTAGTTTTATTTAGCTTAACAGTTACACTGTTCAGGAACATCCTGGTTACCAAAACATTATTAGTTCCTGGAAATAATATTCGTGTTTCTAGTGTTAAAATTTCTGCTGAGCCTGAGTTGCCTTTCTCTATGGTGTTCTAAGTCTGGATTACTTTCTGTTTTCATGGAAACTGTAATTTTCATTTGTTATATGATGGTAGAAGTGAAAAGGTGTACTATTCATAGGTTGGTGTTGGCATTTATAATTTTAAAATGAATGATTTCCTGAGAATGAAGTTTTGATTTTTCTACATGCGTTAATACACTTGTCAGAGTCTTGCTTTGCACATTGACTGTAATGTAAAGGGAATTCATTATTGTAGTAACATTCTAATATGTAACTTGTTTGGACAGATGACTTTATAAATTTTTAAGCTATATCTTTGGATACTTGTTCAAAATGTTAATGCTTTGTAACTTTTTTCCATCAACTGTTTGTCAAATTGTTTCATTAGTAGAAAGATATTTTAGAGTACAGTTTGATAGTACTTCAAGTCAGACTTTGAATATTTTAGCCCTGAATCTGTCAAAGTTTACTAGAATTTGAGAACTGAAAAAATTTCATGGCATCTGTAGTGTTCTGCACAATAGGAAATTCCATTATTATTATTTATTTTTTGGACTCTACACAAGCAATCTATTTACTACTTCCTACTTCTTTAACAATATTATATTCTTCAATCAATTTAGATAATTCTGTGTTTCTTGAATATATCATGGATTTCCTCTGTATTCTCTTTACTTATGTTCTCCCCTTAGCTTAGCAAGACCAAACATTTCCACTTCATCTTTATCCAATTTCTCTCCTTTCTAGGGCAGCTGAAATAGAATTTCTCCATGAAATTATCTTTGAAATCTCCTGCTCTTAAATCTCTCTTTTGCCTCTGAACTCTCATATACTATGTCATGCTATGCTATATTCTCTTATCACATTCATTTTTACATGTCTTAGCACTGTTAACAAAATCGTAAATTTGTTTATTTATTGCCTCCCAGGCAATTACTTTCCTATAAAAGTTAGTTAACATTTACGTATTGAAAACTGTATAAATTTTTATTTTCCTCAAGAGTGAAAGTACAAGCCAGGTGTGGTGGCTCATGCCTGTAATCCTAGCATTTTGACAGGTCAAGGTAGAAGAATCCTTTGAGCTCAAGAGTTCGAGACTAACTGAGGCAACATGGTGCGACCACATCTCTACCAAAAAATATTTTTTAATTACCTGCATGTGGTGGTGCATGCTAATAGTCTCAGCTACTCAGTTGGCTGAGGAGAGAGGATCACTTGAGCCCAGGAGGTCAAGGCTGCAGTGAACCACGATCTGGCCACTGTACTCCAGCCTGGGTGACAGAGTGAGACCCTGTCTCAAAACAAAAACAAAACCAGCTATTTTTCATGTCTAGAAACATCTAAATTTACTGCTACAGAAATGCAGAGCATTTCTGGGTTCTTTAGATATATTCTCTTACAAATGAGTTGTCTTCTTTGATCATTTACTGCTAAATTTTTAATGAGTGCTCATCCTGTATAACTGTGCACTAAAATGACTTGTTTATTTCTTCCTTTTTTTAAATTTTTTTTTTTTTTTTTTTTTTGAGACAGAGTCTCACTCTGTCACCCACACTGGAGTGTAATGGCACGATCTTGGCTCACTGCAACCTCTGCCTCCTGGGTTCAAGTGATTCTACCTGCCTCAGCCTCCTGAGTAGCTGGGATTATAGGTGCCCATCATCACACCTAATTTTTGTATTTTTAGTAGAGATGGGGTTTCGCCACGTTGGCTAGACTGGTCTTGAACTCGTGACCTCAGGGGATCCACCCACCTCGGCCTCCCAAAGTGCTGAGATTACAGGCATGAGCCACTGCACCCAGCCGACTCGTATTTTGCAAAATCAAAAACTTCCTGGAATATTAAGAATGTATATGATACCAATTTTAATGTGTGCTTTTTTAAGTAAAGGAATTATTTTTATCTCAGAATTTTAAAAAATGTTTTATTCTGAAATAGAGGCTCATAAGAAGTTGCAGAGAGGTCCTGTATACCCACCACTCAGCTTCCTTCAAAGGTGCTACATAATTATATTATCAAAACCAATAAATTGACATAACACAATATTACAAGACCACAGACCCTACTCAGGTTTCACCAGCTTTTGCATTCATTCGTTTTTTATGTGTATAGTTTTATGAAATATTTTCCTATATGTAGATTTGAAAAATTACCACCACAAAGTACAGAATTGTTTCATCACCACAAACTAACTCTGTCATGCTGCTCCTTTGTAGTCAAATTCTGTCCCCTAACCCACTGATCTGTTCTCTCAATATATTTTTGTTGCTGAGATTCCATATTATATAAATGAAATCATATAACCTTTGGAAATTGGCTTTGACTCAGTATAATAATCTGGAGCTCGTTCCAAGTTGTCTGTATCATAGTTGCCCCTTTTCATTACTGAATAGTATTCTGTTATATACATTACTGCAGTTTATTTCTCCTTTCACCCATGTAGGGACGTTTGAGTTGTTTTCAGTTTATTATAAATACAGCTACATTGAGCATTCATGCATTTTATATTGTGATAAAATATATGTGACATAAAATTTACTGTTTTAACCATTTTTGTGTACAATTCTGTACTATTAAGTAAATTCACAATGTTTTACTGCACTGTGTTCTCCATTTCCAGAAGTTTTTCATCATCCCAAAAAGAAACTTTGTACCCATTGAAAGTAACTCCCTATTCCTTATTTCCCCAGGCCCCTTGGACGTTCCAGTCTATTGAATGTTTTATAGATTTGCTTGTTCTACATAACTCACTTAAGTGGAATCATATAATATTTGTACTTTTGTGTGTCTGGCTTATTTTACCTAGCATGGTGTTTTCAAGGTTCATCCATGTTTGTAGCATGTGTCAGAAATTTCATCCTCTTTTAAAACTGAATAATATTTTATTGTATCTGTACACTGCACTTTTGTTGTTTAAAAGTTCATCTGTTGGACATTTGGGTTGTTTCTACCCCTTGGTTATTGGCAATCTTGCTGCTATGAACATGAGTGTGCAAGTATCTCTTTAAGTCTCTCATTTCTTTTGGCAATATACCTAGGAGTAGAATTGCTGAATCATATGGTAGTTCTGTTTAACTTTTTGAGGAACTGCCAAACTGATTTCCACAGTGGCCGCACCATATTGCATTCCTACAAGCGATGCACAAGGATTCTAATTTTCTACATCCTCACCAACACTTATTATTTTTCGTTTTTTGACATAATGTTCAATAACTTTTAAAAGTATGACCAATTGACATAGCAGAATTTATTGAAAACATCATTTTTCCACTGGATTGGAGTTGTACATCTGATATAACCTTATATATGTAGGTCTTTTTTCCGGTGTCAAGTCTTTATACCAGTACCACACTGTCTTAATTACTATATAGCTTATAACATCTTGATATTTGGTAATATGAGTGTTCCAGTTTGTTTTTCAAGTATGTCTTCGCTATTTTAGAGTCTTTGTATTGCCATAAAAATGTAAGATTCACTTTGTTGGTTTTATGGTCTCCCCTTTGCCATTCACACCCATATAAAATCTGAAATTTTGAATGAGATTGAGTTCACTGTGTAGATCAGGGAGAATTAAGAAAAGTGAGAATTACAAATCAGAAACATAACCGTTTATTTAGGTCTTAATTTTAGTAATGCTTTGTAGAGGCACATATTTCATTATATTCTCAGTTATTTGATTTTTTTGTGCTATTACAAATGGCACTGTTTTAAGTATATTTGATGATGGCATATAAAAATAAATGGACTTTTATGTATATTAACCTTGATAACTGTTAATCTTAACTAAATTCACTCATTCTAATAATTTGTAATTACAGATTCTTTTGGATATCCTGTTAATACAATAATGTCATCTGTGACTAGTGATAATTATTTTACTTCTTACTTTCCAATCTCTTACTTTTTTTCTTATTACAGTCAATAAAACCTACACTACACCATTGAATAGAAATGGTGATGGACCTTCTTATCTTAGTCTTACTCCCAAACTGGGGGAAAATGTTCTATATTTTATCATTATATTAGTTATGGTGTTTGGTTTCATTTTTTGTAGATACCTTTTGTCAGATTAAGAAAATTCTTTTTTTTTTTGGGCCCCTAATTATTATTTTTCTCCTTTTTTTTTTTTTTTTTTTTTTTTTTTTTGGAGATAGAGTCTCACTCTGTCACCCAGGCTGGAGTAAAGTGATGCAATCTCAGCTCACTGCAACCTCCGCCTCCCAGGTTCAAGCGATTCTCCTGCCTCAGCCTCTGGAGCAACTGGGACTAAAGGCGTGCCACCACACACAGCTAATTTTTGTATTTTTAGTAGAGACAGGATGTCAACATATTGGCCAAGCTAGTCTCAAACTCCTGACCTCGTGATCCACCTGCCTCGGCCTCCCAGTAATTTTTATTTTCTTAAGTGAATTTTATGCACTAATTGAGTTGATTTATGTAGGTTATATCATTGTTTTGTTGTTAATATAGAGAGTTACGTTTTTTAAAAACATTTAATCAATCTTGCATTCCTGGATAGATTCTACTTTGGTCACATATGTTACCTTTTACAGATAGCAGATTTTTAATTTACTAATATTTTAATAGTAAAAGTTTTGCATTCTGTTTATGAGAGATGTTGGCCTATATAGTTGTTCTTTCTTGTAATGTTAGTTTGGTGTCAAGGTTATGCTGACCTAATAGAATGATTTTTGAAGCATCCACTCTTTTTCTGTCCTTTGAAATTGTGTAAGATTGCTAGTAGTCAGTCTTTATTTCTTCAATGTCTAAACTCCTATTATGCCCATATAGTCAGTTTTTCATTTCATGTAATTTTCACTGCTAGAATTTCTGTTCTGGCACATTGGTTAATTTTTATAGTTTTTTTATAGTTTCAGTTATTATGGTTTCCCTTTTTCTGTTGGATTCAGTATTTGAACCCTCATTGTGTTCAGATTTTGCTTTAAATCTTGAACATGTTTGTAATAATTAATTCCTTCATCTTTGTCATTTTTTTTTATTATTATACTTTAAGTTCTGGGGTACATGTGCAAAACGTGCAGGTTTCTTACATAGGTATGCATGCGCCATGGTGGTTTGCTGCACCCATCAACCCATTATCTATATTGGGTATTTCTCCTAATGCTCTCCCTTCCCTAGTCCCCCACACCCCAACAGTCCCTGATGCATGATGTTTCCCTCCCTGTGTCTATGTGTTCTCATTCTTCAACTCCCACTTATGAGTGAGAACATGTGGTGTTTGGTTTTCTGTTCTTGTGTTAGTTGCTGAGAATGATGGTTTCTAGCTTCATCCATGTCCCTGCAAAGGACATAAAGTCATCTTTTTTATGGCTGCATAGTATTCCATGGTGTATATTTGCCACATTTTCTTTATCCAGTCTATTGCTGATGGGCATTTAGGTTGGTTCCAAGTCTTTGCTATTGTGGACAGTGCTGCAGTAAACATACACGTGCATGTGTCTTTATAGTATAATGATTTATAATCCTTTGGGTATATACCCAGTAATGGGATTGCTGGGTCAGATGGTATTTCTGATTCTAGATCATTGAGGAATTGCCACACTGTCTTCCACAAAAGTTGAACTAATTTACGCTCTCACCAACAGTGTAAAAGCTTTCCTATCTCTCCACATCCTCTTCAGCATCTGTTGTTTCCTGACTTTTTAATAATCACCATTCTGTCGTGAGATGATATCTCATTGTGGTTTTGATTTATATTTCTCTAATGACCATTAGATTACATTTCTCTAATGACAATTGATGATGAGCTTTTTTTCAGATGTTTGTTGGCTGCGTAAATGTCTTCTTTTGAGAAGTGTCCGTTCATATCCTTTGCCCACTTTTTGGTGGGGTTGTTTGGCTTTTNAGTTCTTTGTAGATTCTGGATATTAGCCCTTTGTCAGATGGTTAGATTGCAAAAATTTTCTCCCATTCTGTAGGTTGCCTGTTCACTCTGCTGATAGTTTCTGCTATGCAGAAGCTCTTTAGTTTAATTTGATCCCATTTGTCTATTTTGGCTTTTGTTGCCATTGCTTTCGGTGTTTTAGTCATGAAGTCTTTGCCCATGCCTATGTCCTGAATGGTATTGCCTAGATTTTCTTCTAGAGTTTGTATGGTTTTAGGTCTTAAGTCTTTAATCCATCTTAAGTTCATTTTTTTATAAGGTGTAAGGAAGGGGTCCAGTTTCAGCTTTCTGCATATGGCTAGCCAGGTTTCCCAACACCATTTATTAAATAGGGAATGCTTTCCCCATTGCTTTTGTCAGGTTTGTCAAAGATCAGACGGCTGTAAATGTGTGGTGTTATTTCTGAGGCCTCTGTTCTGTTACATTGGTCTACATATCTGTTTTGGTACCAGTACCATGCTGTTTTGGTTACTGTAGCCTTGTAGTATAAAGTCAGGTAGTGTGATGCCTCCAGCTTTGTTCTTTTTGCTTAGGATTGTCTTGGCTATGTGGCCTCATTTTTTGTTCTATATGAAATTTAAAGTAGTTTTTTCTACTTATGTGAAGAAAGTCAATGGTAGCTTGATGGGAATAGCATTGAATCTCTAAATTACTTTGAGCAGTATGACCATTTTCACAATACTGATTCTTCCTATCCATGAGCATGGAATGTTTGTGGATTTTTAAAATTTTTTTGTTATACGTTAGGTTCTGGGATTCATGTGCAGAATGTGCAGGTTTGTTACATAGGTATACGTGTGCCAACACAGTTTGCTGCACCCATCAACCCATCATCTACATTAGGTATTTCTCCTAATGCTATCCCCCCCAGCCCCCAACAGACCCTGGTGTGTGGTGTTCCCATCCCTGAGTCCATGTGTTCTCATTGTTCAACTTGCACTTATGAGTGAGAACAGAGCATGAAATGTTTTTCCATTTGTTTATGTCCTCTCTTGTTTCCTTGAGCAATGGTTTGTAGTTCTCCTTGAAGAGGTCCTTCACATCCCTTGTAAGTTGGATTCCTAGGTATTTTATTCTCTTTGTAGCAATTGTGAATGTGAGTTCACTCATGATTTGGCTGTTTGTCTATTATTGGTGTATAGGAATGCTTGTGATTTTGCATATTGATTTTGTAACCTGAGACTTTGCTGAAGTTGCTTGTCAGGTTAAGAAGATTTGGGGCTGAGATAATGGGGTTTTCTAAATATACAATCATGTCATCTGCAAACAGAGACAATTTGACTTCCTCTCTTTCTATTTGAATAACCTTTATTTCATTCTCTTGTCTGATTATCCTGGCCGGAACCTCCAGTACTATGTTGAATTGGAGTGATGAGGGAGGGCATGCTTGTCTTGTGCCGGTTTTTAGAGGGAATTTTTGCTTGTTCCGTATGATATTAACTGTAGGTTTGTCATAAATAGCGTATTTTGAGACATGGTCCATCAATACCTAGTTTATTGAGAGGTTTTAGCATGAAGGGGTGTTGAATTTTGTCAAAGGCCTTTTCTGCATCTTTTGAGATAATCGTGTGGTTTTTGTCATTGGTTCTGTTTATGTGATGGATTATGTTTATTGATTTGCTTATGTTGAACCAGTCTTGCATCCTAGGGATGAAGCCGACTTGATCGTGGTGGATAAGCTTTTTGATGTGCTGCTGGATTCGGTTTGCCAGTATTTTATTGAGGATTTTCTCATCAATGTTCATCAGGGCTATTGGCCTGAAATTTTCTTTTTGTTGTGTCTCTGCCAGGTTTTGGTATCAGGATGATGCTGGCTTTATAAAATGAGTGAGGGAGGATTTCCTCTTTTTCTGTTGTTTGGAATAGTTTCAGAAGGAATGGTTCCAGCTCCTCTTTGTACCTCTGGTAGAGTTTGGCTGTGAATCCATCTGGTCCTAGACTTTATTTTGTTGGTAGGATATTAATTACTGCCTAAATTTCAGAACTTGCTATTGGTCTATTCAGGGATTCGACTTCTTCCTGGTTTAGACTTGGGAGGGTATATGTGT
>NW_016814921.1:933722-1156922 GCF_001698545.2 Rhinopithecus bieti
TATTGGCCCCCACTCTCTTCTGGCTTGTAGAGTTTCTGCTGAGAGATCTGCTGTTAGTCTGATGGGCTTCCCTTTGTGTGTAACCTGACCTTTCTCTCTGGTGTCCTTAACATTTTTTCCTTCATTTCAACTTTGGTGAATCTGACAATTATGTGTCTTGGAGTTGCTCTTCTCAAGGAATATCTTTGTGGCGTTCTCTGTATTTCCTGAATTTGAATGTTGGCCTGCCTTACTAGGTTGGGGAAGTTCTCCTGGATGATATCCTGAAGAGTGTTTTCCAACTTGATTCCGTTTTCCCCCTCACTTTCAGGCACACCAAGCAGACATAGATTTGGTCTTTTCACACAATCCCAAATTTCTTGGAGGCTTGTTCATTTCTTTTTCCTCATTTTTCTCTACACTTCTCTTCTCATTTCATTGCATTCATTTGATCTTCAATCGCTGATACTCTTTCTTCTGTCTTTCTCTCTGGCTGCCCTTAACATTTTTTCCTTCATTTCAACCTTGATGAATCTGATGATTATGTGTCTTGGGGTTACTCTTCTCGAGGAGTATCTTTGTGGTGTTCTCTGTATTTCCTGAATTTGAATGTTGGCCTGCCTTACTAGATTGGGGAAGTTCTCCTGGATAATATCCTGAAGAGTGTTTTCCAACTTGGTTCCATTTTCCCCGTTGCTTTCGGGTACACCAATAAAACGTAGGCTTGATCTTTTCTTGTAGTCCCATATTTCTTGGAGGCTTTGTTCATTCCTTTTTTTTTTTTTCTCTAATCTGTCTTCACAGTTTATTTCATTAAGTTGATCTTAATCTCTGATATCCTTTGTTCCGCTCAATTGATTCAGCTATTAATACTTGTGTATGCTTCACAAAGTTCTCATGCTGTGTTTTTCCACTCCATCAGGTCATATGTTCTTCTCTGAACTGGTTATTCTAGTTAGAAATTCCTCTAACCATTTTTCAAGATTCTTAGCTTCCTTGCATTGGGTTGGAATATGCTCCTTTAGCTTTGAGGAGTTTATTACCCACCTTCTGAAGCCTACTTCTGTCAATTCATCAAACTCATTCTCCATCCAGTTTTGTTCGCTTGCTGGCAAGGAATTGTGATTTTTTGGAGAAGACACGTTCTGATTTTTGGAATTGTCAGCCTTTTTGCGCTGGTTTCTCCCCATCTTCGTGGATTTATCTACCTTTGGTCTTTGATATTGGTGACCTTCAGATAGGGTGTCTGAGTGGACATCATTTTTGTTCATGTTGATGCTATCCCTTTCTGTTTGTTAGTTCTCCTTCTAACAGGCCCCTCTGCTGCAGGTCTGCTGGAGTTTGCTGGAGGTCCACTCCAGACCCTGTTTGCCTGGGTATCACCAGCGGAGGCTGCAGAACAGCAAAGATTCCTGCCTTTTCCTTCCTCTGTAAGCTTTGTCCCATAGGGGCACCCACCAGATTATATTCCCTTTTCCTTTTTGTTTTAATCCTTTGTCCTTTTATTTAAAATATGTTTTTTGTAAACAGTGTGTAATTGGGTTTGATTTTTATTTTATCTTACAATCTTTTTAAATTGGAGTTTATAGTTCATTTGTATTTAATGACAATGACATAGAGTTTGGTTTAAGTCTGCCTTCTTGCTATTTGTTTTCTGTTTGTCTCATTGTGGCTATTTTCCTTTTCTTGCCTTTATTCCTCTCTTCATTCTTTCTTGCCTTATTTTTAGGATTATTAGTATTATAATACATTTTCTTCTTTATTGCTTTTCATTTATACAGGTTGAACATCCTTAATCCAAAAATTCAAAATCCAAAATGCTCCAAAATCCCAAACATTTTGAGCCCTGACGTGATGCTCAAAGATCATGCTCAAAGGAAATACTCATCTGAGCATTTTGGATTTCAGTTTAGGGATGCTTAAGTAGTAAATATAACGCAAATATTCAAAAATCCAAAATAATCCAAAATTTAAAACACCTCTGGTCCCAAGATTTCAGATAAGGGATACTCAATATGTATTATTTTAGGAGTTACCTTCGATTATAACATGAAGCTTTGACTTATTGCCGTCTATCTTAAATTCATTAGTTTAATACTTCTCCAGTAATGCAAGGATCCTGCAACATTCTAATGCCATTTATCATCTTTTGCCCTTATTTATTTTGTCAAATATTTTACTTGTGCATATGTTAAAATGCCCCAAGACCTATTGTCTCCTTATCTAGTAACTTTCTGTCTACACTGTATAGTGCTCTTTGTTTCATTTTTACACTTCTGTGCTTCATTTGGATTTTTTTCTTCAGCCTAAAATTATTTAATTATTTCTTTAGTACTTCTTATGGTTCCAGTCTGCTTTTGCTCAGTTTTCTCAGCTTTTGTTGCCTGAAGTGTCTGTTTTACCTTTTCTGAGGACTTATGGTGCAGAATTCTAGTTTGCCAATTTTTTTTTTTAAATTAAGTATGTCATTCCGTTGTTTTCCCAACTTTCATATATTTTGCTGAAACATTTGCTGACAAATATATTGTTGCTTTGTGATGGCAGTGCTTTTTTTCAGTTAGCTGCCTTTTTTCTTTACTTTTCAGCAGTTTAATTGTGATTTGCCTATGTATGGATTTGAGGGTTGTCTGTGAATGTGCTTTGCTATTGCTGTTTTGTATTTATTCTGCTTGGATTTTACCGACCTTTAATATGTAGATAGATGTCTTTTCATTTGGTTACAAAAATTACCAGCCGTTACATCTTTCACCATTCCTTCTTTCCTCTCCTCTTGTTTTTTCTTTTTTTAATGACACTGATTACCTGTCTGTTACTTTGTTCTTTTCTTTATATACCTTTTTTTCCTTTTGGATATTTTTTATTGTCTTATCTATAGATCACTAATACAGTCTTTTGCTACATCCTGTATGCCATTAAGCACACCTAGTGATTTCTTGATTTCACAGGTGGTATTTTTTAGTTCTGGAATGTTCAATTGATTTTTTAAAATATAATTCAATTTTCTACAAAAATTTATCTTTTCATCTATTATCTAGACACGATGCTTTGTTTTCTTGTACATATTATATCAGTTAAAGTCTGTATCTTATAAATACACTTGAATCCTATGTTGGAGACGTTTATTGTTTTCCCCTGCCACCTAACTTAATTTTGAGAGAGAGAGAGAGAGAGAGAACGTTAGCAGGTCGCATAATTTATTTATTTATTTATTTTGAGACAGAGTCTTGCTCTGTCACCCAGGCTGGAGTGCAGTGGCACAATCTCGGCTCACCTGGTAGAAGAATGCCTCATTGAGCACTAAGGCCTTAAAACTGCCCAAGATAAGATTTAATGGATGAGATGTGAAAAAAAAAATCTTCCAAGTGAGGTATTTAATGAGAAGGGTCCCTTTTACTTCCACTCTTTAGCAGTTTTGAAGAGAGGAACAACTCCTTCAAAGCTGCTGAAGAGGCATTCTGGTTGCCCATGTATGTTTTTAATTGTATGTTGATAACTTTTTTTCCCTTTATTCTCTGTCTGGGGTCATCATCATCAAAAGAATCTAGGTAATCATAATTTTTATAACTATTGTTTCTGTAGCAACTAAGTGCCACAGCCATTTGACCTCACAACATCTTGCCCTCCATCTGCATTTCATCCCATGCTACTATTGATGATAAGCTGAGTAATCATGATGCTTAGATTTCCCATTTCCTATTATCCTTGTGTTCCTTGAATATGTGGACAACCAGTCCCAGAATCCTATTTTGAGGGTCTCTTTTCTGAGACTATTTCTGATACAATTACTGTATCTGAGTCCCAGCAGGAAACAGATGGCATACTCAATTAAAAGGAGGATTTAATAAAAGGACTATTTAAAAAGCTATGGTCAGAGTACAGGGAAACTGCAAGGGATGGTAAAATTACCCTGGAGTTGCTAACAGCACACGTACCACCCTCCCTAGGTTTAAAGAGAGAAGTGGAAGGGAAGATTACCAGAATCACTCAGAAGGAAAAAGTATCCAGAGTGCCACCTTGAGGCAATCTGGGTTCTTTGGTTGAGAGGCACAGCCATCCTGGGTCTATTCCACAAGGAGGGAGTCAGAGGAATCTCTTATGTTCCTCAGAGTTCCTACCAGCGCTCCCCAGTGGCAGGACCCAATGGAAAGCCAAAGGGCAGGGAAGACCTTTGATATAGGCCATACAGGTGAGCCTCCTCATGGCACTGGGCAAGTTGTAAGATAATGGAGAATTCGTAGCCACACCAAATCTATGAAGAGTTTCAAGAATGTTTGTGTTTGGCATTTTGTTTAAGAAGAAGGAAAATATAATCTACTAAGAGATATTCTCAGACCAGAACTAAGGGTCTGATCAACTCTTGAAAGGACAAAGCAAGGGCCTTTGAGAAGTCTACATCTCTGTTCTACATATTTCTTCAGAGGAAGAGTGACTTGTGTAAGCATCTTAGCCATACTGCAGTTCACACAAGTAACTAAGAAATATTTAAATGCTTACTCTGTGCTGTTTCCAAAATAACAAATATCCAGGCTTGTTTATATTTATCAAATTTATTAAATAGTTTTATTAACCAATCTACATATATATTATATTTAACATTCAACATAATATAAATATTTTGGGATAAATAATTTAAGTGAAACCATTTTAGAGCCCTTAGGGCTTACAAAAAGAATCTTAAAAGATCCATATTTATAATCTTAAGATTAAGAATAATAGTTACAATAGGTAACAAACCATACATTCAACAATAAATATAAAATTTAAATATTTAAATAAATAGAAGGCCTGATATGTTTTAAGTGGGAAGCACTTAATTATCAGGTCAGTGTTGAGATGATGCTTTGACAAAAGGTAATCCATCTGTTCAGAAATTCTACAATGGTTGCTGTCTCATCAGCATATTCACACATCAGTGTTGTTTCAGATCCCTGTAAAAGAAACATGTCAATTTTTTAAAGTACAGAGTAGTTTACCTTATATATAGTTATTCCCAACTGAAGTCTTATAGGCCTGTTGCCTTTATTTTCAAGCTTACCAAGCATATTAATTATTCACAGTTTCTTGAAATGATCAAAATGAATGCCAAAATTACATATTTTGTTATGATACCAAATGATAGTAACATGGAAGCTGAGATTTTCCTCATTTGTTAATTCAGTCAATGAACACAAAAATTTTTTCCCTGAATTGGGTGCAAATAAACATTTAAATAAAAACAGATCTAGACAAATATTAAATGCTGGATGTGAAATAAACTTGATCGCTTTTCCTCTGAATATGTACCTATATTTGTTTAAGTTAAATGTATGAATTGATATGCACATTATACTTCTTTTCTAAATCTTGATTAGAGTCTCCTATTTTTCTACTTAAGTGAATCTCCTTATATTTTCCCCAAAGCAGAAGAGAACTAGCCTAGAACTCCTTATATTTTCCCCAAAGCTAGGACATGCTTCTGTTTGGGAGAAATTTGTGTGAAGAACATCTTCATAAATACTTATACCTACCCCTACTCCATCATAGTATCAATACAGGTGAATTTATCAACTTTTGAAAGTTTAAACATTGGAAATTTTGTTCTGTGGACTGGGTTTTTAGAAACTAGGCTCCTCTGCTGAAAGGAGCTATTATGCTTCCTCTAGTTGATAACCTAAGGAGGAAATATTTTGATATAAAGTGATACTTAAAAGACAGCTTTTCAAATTTGAAGTGATTCCTACCCTGGGAACAAAAAGCAAGTGAGATAGAGTGTTCCCTTTAAATAAGTATTCTCTTTAAATAAACTGTTACAGTGTTCTGTACCCTCTTAAGCATAATTATTTAAATATTGTAATACCTTGGGATCTTTTTATTTTAAAAAGTGTTTGGCTTTTGAAACACAGTTTTCAGATTTTTGCATGGTTTTGTCTTAAATTTGTATCGAGTTAAGAATGAGTTTTCTGATGTTAACTATTTTAGAGTAAAACTCTTGCTGTAGATAAGGAACTGAATCTATCAGTGTCTAGATGACATTGATCTCAGTGTATTTTTTTAATTCAACTGAAACAGTCCACTAATAAGTGATTCATTTGGACACAACTGGAGTTACTTTTAGAAACGTCTATTATTATACTTATACTGCTTATTTAGGATACCTGTTAACTCATGAATTTTATACCTTAGCAGATGGGATATAAAAAGAGAGAAGGGAATGTCTTTTACATCACCTGAGTCCCTTGCATATTTTATGCTTCCTGTCGTTTTAAAATACTTTATTCTGAAAGTGGGATTGCCTCTAAAAGGTTGTTGTTAGTTTAGTCCACTGGCCATTGTAATGGCTCCAGTTTTTTTTTTTTTTTTTTTTAAGACAAATCTCTTATGGGTAGTCCTTCTATCAAATGATAAGGAAACACCATTTGAAAAGCATTTCAGGTAATCAGTATTGACTATTCCAGTAAATAATCTGAAGGAATTGAAAAATATATAATAAAATCTGCCTGCTTTCTATGAAACTCAATTCAGTACCTTCTCTCACTCCCAGTTTTGTGTTAATGTGAAAGGTGATGGAGTTTGGGATGAGGCTTGTCCATTAGTAGATGGTAGGTGCAAACTCTGTAGCTTATACTTCCCAGTTAGTTTATCATCTAACATTAGAAACGATTCATGTTCACAGTGTACTTAAAATGTAGGCTAATTACATGCATGGGTACTTTACAAATACCAAAAATGTTATGTCATTTTAAAATGTGGTACTTTTCCCCTTCCATTTTTTTCTTTGTTTTTATTTCCAGGAGAACAAATAAAGTAATGCCTTACCTTTAGTTCCAGAACTATTACGTTGATATTGCTGATTAAGTCCTTAGTATCTCTTAAGTGAAAGTTTTTGCTTTGAGCTAAATTTAGCACTTCCTCCAGAGGTTTGAGTTCTTCTTCTAGACACTGAAGATGTTTCAATTCTGTGGCCTAGAATAATAATTATCATCAGCTCAGTTTCCACAGAGGTCAGAATCAGAAATTAATTTCTAATTTATTTTATTTGGAGTAGCAGTATGTAGTTTTTACCATTCTCTCTGTTCTCAGTATCACTGTAAAGATGGACCAGTAGAGTTTACATTATAAAACTGGAAAAACTAGGGCTCAAGTACCTATGACTAGCGTTAAGTAATAGTTGACTCACTGGTTTTAGCTTAATTTGGCTTTGCAAAATGTTAGCATTTCTGCATCTAAATGCAAATTACAGATGTAGGCTGATTACTTTTCCATTCTGCATAGAAAATCATTAGAACCAGATGAGTTAGAATGTGGAAATATAAAAATCACATTCTATGATTATAATATTTGATCATCTAAGAGTTAAGAATCACAGAATGTTAAGAGACAGAAGGAACTCTTGGATGCTATCTATCACAATCCCGACATTTTACACTAGGTAACAATAATCATGTAGTAGTGGCTCTCAATATAGCCTGGAGCAAGACACATTTAAGTGTGTCTAAATTTTTACTTTTCTACAATCACTACATTAAGATGCATTTCAAAAATATTTGTCCCAATAAAATAAAAGATTATAGTACTTTGGAAGGACTTTTGGACAGGCCTCCTGGTTCTATATTATATATAATATTTCATATTTCTGTGGTATATTATAATTTAAAATAATTTTCTCCAAAATAGGCCCATTTACGTCTCACAGTCATCTTTTGAAGTAGGCAGTGAAGTATCATCTCCATTTTTTAAATAAGGATGCCAAATCTCAGAATTTTACCACATAAGTAGGTAGAGCCAGAATTAGATTTCAGTTCTTTCTCATTATAGCATTAACATAGCATCATTGGAATCAAATATTAAATCAAAAATTTATTAGTTTCTAAAATTTTTTGTAAATGTGCAGTGAGGGTTAAACAAGCAAATGAATAGAGTTTATCATTACTTTTGGTTTCAAACTGTTAGATTTCAGTGAATTCTACCACCCCCTAAATTATGCACATAATATTGTCTTTCTAACAATCTTTAGTGGGAAAGGTAGGACAAGACAATACCAATCCCCTGATATGTCCATCTATTGTGCTTTCAATTCACCTCTACAAATTCTACAAATTCGGGATTTTTGGCATGAACAATGAGGATAAATTTTCTTCAGGAAACAGCATCTAGTGTCTTTATGTTGCTAGAGTTGCATTACGTGGCTCTGTTTAAACTAGAGTAACATCTGTAAGCTGTCTCCTTTACATCTTTCGGAAGAGTAGTTTGAAGCAGATTTCCCTTGAATTAATAGAATTTGAGTCAATGGGATTGCATCTGTGTCCCCTTAAATCCTATTATTTTCTGGGCTTGGATTCACCCTGGTACAAGCCCTTTCTGGCACCAAATTTTGTTCATTCTCTCTTAACTGGCACAGCTACTAGGTAGCTTTGCACACCTAATGTAACTTGGATGATTATGCTTATGCTGTATCTGAATCCAAAAACCACCTAATGAAACTTTTAATCTTGGGAAATAAGTCATATAACATTATAAGTCTCAAGTTCTATTGGTAAAAAGATAAAAATCCAAAATTTCACTTTGTATTTCTCAGTAAGAATTTTATCTTTAATACTACTAATAATAGCTAATGCTTATATGGTATTTACCTTATGCCAGACACGGTTCTGAGTGCTTTACATTTACTTACTAATTCTCACAAAAGTGTATTAAGTATATACAATTATTCATTTAAGTAGACATGAAACTGAATCACAAAGAGAGCAGGTAATTTGCCAAAGGTCATGAAAGCTAGGACATGGCAGAGCTGAGATTTCACTTCAGATATCTGGCCTCAGAGTCTGTGCTATTAGTTAGTGTTATGCTGCCTCTCACTTAGGAACCTTTCCTAAAACAAGAAAAGATTTTTTAAGTTGGGCTTCTTGGAAACAGATTTTGGTATTTTACATACTAAAATGGCATAATCAAATATTTTAGAGTTTTACATTTTAAATGAAACCATAAGTCAACATTTTGTTTAAAATTGTCTTATCAATAAAGTGAGAATATTATTTTTATGTTTCCTTCCCACCCCCACTGATACACAAATATATGTAAAAAATATAGGTAAAACTATTTTAATAGAAGCTTCATTATCCAACTTGGGTTTTCAAAAAAACAGAAATTAAAGTTACTCTTTACCTCAGATAAGCTGCTATTAATCCCATCTGTGCAATTTTTCATATTACTTTGAATTTTATTAAAACAGAAATTTAACATAAAAAATTGTACTTACCTTCTTGGGCATGTAAAACTTAAATGTGAGCATCCTGGTGAGTTTGGGATTCTTGTAATTCTAAGAAAGTATAATACATTGTTAATTAAGAAATGATCTCCAGTTAGATTACTAAATGTAATAATTTTAGTAAGAAAGAAATATACTTACATTAATTCCATTCAAAATCATCTGTAAATCCAGCAGTAAATGCTCCAGTTGTAGCTGTGTTTTCTTTGTAGAACTTGAAGTAGGTGCACTGTTTGTGACAAGTGCAAGACTTAGTGCAATGCAAGACAGGAGTTGCATCCTGTACATTGTGGCAGGAGTTGAGGTTACTGTGAGTAGTGATTAAAGAGAGTGATAGGGAACTCTTGAACAAGAGATGCAATTTATACTGTTAATTCTGGAAAAATATTATGGGGGTGTCAAAATGTTTTACATATTACACATATTTTCAAAGACTTTACCTGTCTGAAAAAACATTACCTTCATTTTTCCTCTTCTGATGACTCTTTGGAATTTCTTTAAACCCCCAAAGACTGACTGAATGGATGTAGGTGAAATCCCTCTTGGTTACCTTAGCCCACACTTATAGGTGATAGTTCTAATTCATGCAATTAACGCCTTCTGTATGAAACAGTTTTCCTCCTTTCTTTAAGGGGTGGGGATACAAAAGTAACCATGAAAATTTTCTCTTTGTCATAAAACTACACTGAACTTGTGAGTAGCATATTGTGGTGGACAAGAGCAAGAATAAATAGATGAAAAGAATAAATGTTTAGATTTGTTGATTAAACAGGAAGTATATTGGTTTCCTGTTTCAGAATGGTTTTACCTTTTTATCCACACAATGAGCTAATTGTATACAATAAGATAGATTGCTTCTTACATGTCAGATAAATACTAAGATTAGAATACATAAAATGCTTATTGAGCTTGAGGTACTATTTTACGCTGTTTTAATTTTAAAATGTTTATATATCTGTTTAAGTCTCTTAATATCTATTGTACGTTTTTTAAAGGGTGCGATTATTAAATACTCAGAAAAAGGTTTGCATTCAAGGATACTGATGCTAGTTTTATAATAGACTTTGTATGTGTTATGTGTAAACCAGTCCATGTTTCTCATTTTTATGTCTTTACCTCTTTAATGGATTTTTATTTATTCTCTAAATCACCTGGGACACTATGAATGTAACCATAATAGTTATGATCTTTTTTTTAGTCAGACTGGGATATTTAGGACAGGAGTTCATTCATCCCCAGTAGCATGCACAAACTGTCTGACCAATTGTACGGGTATATACTTTTAATTTAACCTGGAGACACTTGAGGAGATCCTCTCTCAGAGAGTCCTTGTAAAGCTTCCATTCTACTGCCTTATTTATTTCTTACCTGACCTTTTTTTTTTTAAAGATGATATTGTCTGTATTTTTGTTTATTTGTTTAAGACAATATTGTCTGGTCTTTAAACAGACATTTATCTAGCACCTATAATGCCTTCAGGTATATAGAAAGAGAGAAAAGAGAACAGTGTACAGGCAGGCATTTAGTCTAATTTAAGTCTTACAAACTTGTGAAATGATGGCTCCTATTTTGCAGATTAGAAAACTGAGGCTCAGAGAAGTTAAGTAATTTGCTCTAGGTCACTCAGCCCTTATTTCCAGTAAGGGGCAAAACAAGGATTTGAAAAGAGAATGCTCTGACTCCAAAAATCTGCTCTCTTACCATTTGTATTTTCTCAAAGAACCTGATTTGTAATAGGGAAGATATATGCATACACAAGTGTAGTCCTGGGTGATAGGTGATTGCCCTCCCAAGGGAGGTGGATATAAGGAATTTTGAAAAAGGAACAATTAATTTAAACTGGGTTTTGAGGAGGGTGCATAGGCAGGAATGATTAAAGCAGTTTAAGGAACAGTCAATTGTAATCTTTTACAAAGAACAGAGAAAAATGGTTCTATAAGTTTTCTATGCATTAGGTAATGTTCGGAGAACATAAAACAAATTTAAAAATAAAGATTGTAGTCCCTCAAGTAGAAAAAAAATGAAGAAAAGGTCAGATTAGGGCCAAATCTCAGAACTCTTTATTACGAAAAAATGCAAAATGTCTCTGTACATTTCACATCAAAATCACATTAACACTGTTATAAGGGGAAGACTATTTGGTAGTCTGTGTGTCATTTATTTAATATAATAAAGTACAGCTGTATTATACTTGTTTTGCTTCTCTAAAGAGTTTCAGTGTCTAATCCCAGCATCATCACTCAGGCCTTTACCCTTCCAGAATGGAAGAATTCAGGCCCACACATTTTCCTATGTGGGGGCTTTTCCAATGAGGTCTTTGATGTTCTCCAGTCTTGATATTTATATTTCTCTGGCTATTTCCATTAGAGAATGGGGCAATATATGGCTATATTTCTGGGACCCTGTAGAAAACTGAGTTCTTAGACCCCTAGTATATCTCTACTAATGCACAGTAGGCACCATTATAGAAGTTGGCTTTTTCATTTCTTTCTTGAAATACGTGGGGGAAAAGCTACATTCACTGTGACATACTTTCGCTTTCTCAACGTCTGACACATCAGCTGACTTTTCTGGTTATAGTGGCAATAGTCAGTAGTAGACTGCTAACTACCACGTGTGTCATACCTCCTGCTTCTCCTTTTACTATGCAGAATTTTACTATTAAACAAGAAGCTATTTTTAGTTGCTTAGTATTGTTTGTGACAGCCTCTTAGACTCAAGAGTGGCCAAAGCCCTTTCAAAAGGGCAGCCCCGTCCCTGAAGCTGCCTACCTAAGAGTTTGCTCAATGTGTTGCACATATTGTCAGTCCATCAAAGCTGACTTTTAAGGAGTCTGCTTCCCATAAATTTCTTCTTTCTGACCCTCTTTCACAGTTTTGTAAAACTTTAATTTGGTCTGTAGCTTGATGCCTATATTAATTCATCTCTTATCCGTTTCTGTAAAGGCCTCTTGGTGTTTCAAGATTCAGTTCTGTTCCTTTCAAATTAGGAATATATTGTTGGACAATTTCCATACCATCCAGAGATAATTCAGCTAGAAGCTCTGTGTTTCCTGTGAAAATCTGAATGACCTCGGACATAGGTTGGTGATGCATTTGTCTTTATCAGCCCTATGGCCGTCCATAATGAAATAACCACTTTTGTAAATCTGTTTATGATCACAGTTATGTCTCTGTGGTGTGTGCTCTTCCATGTGGCAAATTTTAGTAATGTTCACAACCTTTTGGGATTGAAGAATTATTTCCCTGGTACTTTCAATTTGAGATTTGAGACAATTTAAATATGAGACAATTTTCAAATTTATTGTCTCATATAGTCACATTTTACTGATAAGAAATTTGACATTGACAGAGGTTAAAGTGGCTTACCCAAGATTACATTCTTAATTAGTGGTGAAGTTAGAGCAAAACCTCAAAGCCTCCCTGACCCCTCATAATCTCATCTTTTTCCAGTGTAAAATAGTGATGCTAAATTCTGGACCCATTAGGCTACATACAGTAGGATGAATGAGATTGTGCCCACTATTCCATCTCACTTCACTCTATCAGTGGCAGCTGATGATTCAGGGAAGGCATCATCCATCTTCACCTAAACAACCCTTTGAGTAGCCTTAGGATTTCTAAGAACTTGGAGCAGCTGAATTCACACAGAGCTACAAATGCTGAGCTTTGCTCATGTTTTTGAATCTCTTTCTGGGGTCTTTTAAAAACGCCAGAACACTTGATGTTTTCTAACATTTCTCGATATCTGAAGTTAGACAATGATTGTATCCACTGTGGATTTAAGCTGCACTGTGCTTTTCAGAGTGCAGTGTTATAAGGCTAACATGGAAATACCACACTAAGCAATTGTCTGCATTGGCAGCCAAGAGATACCTTACTACTTAAATGTGATGAGAAGGGAAGAATCTTCAAAACCTTTGGAAATTTACTTTTTGTGTAAATATGAGACCCCTATGACAAGTCACACAGTGGTTACTAGAGGTAGAATATGATAGTCTTCTGACGGTAACAGTATTGGATTTGCAAAGCACTTCAAGTTTATAAAGCACTTTCACAACTATTTATCTCATTTCACATCTTTTAATTTACCACAAAATAGTTAAGGAGAGAAACGTGTGTTTCATATGGCTAGCACAAGTATACATATGTAACAAGCCTGCACATTATGCACATGTACCCTAGAACTTAAAGTATAATAATAAAAAAAAAAAGAATTAACCCTTACAACTGATAAATACTAGCTTACTCCTCTCCCAAGATAAACGGTTTTATTAAAATTTTGTGAAAATAAAGTTATTTACGGTCATTTAAGCTTATCTGCATCTAATTGTTTTTCCTATCTTATTTCTAAGTTCTCTGTTAACAGTTTGTTCTTTTGTACCATTGACAGAGAGTCCGTTGTTCATTATTCCTAAATAGTATACATATTTTAAAGATTCTGATCTGATTTTTTTTATTTTAAAATTTATAACATTATCTATTTAGGAAATAATACGTATTGATTATAGAAAATGTGGGTGATACACAGAATCTTAAAAAAAAATCGAAAAACAAAAATCAGCTGTAATCTAATCTGCTAGAGATAACCATTGTTAACATATTTCATTTCACACTTCTACAGATCAAGGGTGAACTTTACTATAGAAAACAATAATGCTAGAGAATAGGAGGAAGTCAAGCAAATCAACACATCTACAGGACCCATTCATGTAACCCATGGATATAAGGAGAGGGGCCAGCCTCTGCAAATGAGATGCATCTGTAGTTCTTGTTACTGGGAAGAGAGGGAAAGCTTTCCATCACCTCATGGTAACTGTGCATTTTTTACTGGTAGAGCTTCTAGAAGTTGTTACATAGGTGGCTAATTTTAGAGTCGTTTGCCTCATATATAATATTTTTAAATGTGTGAATATGCACCTCATTCTTAATTCTCTTCTCTATACTTGACCTGTATCAGGCTAGTCCCACAGTATTGGACAAACAACCCTGGACTTCCCACTGGATGATATTAGGATTCCTGTAGAGTTCATTTCACCTCTTAGCCCAAGTTTGTTGGCAGACTAACCCGCACAGACCTTCTGTCCCTTATAGGGTTGGATCTTCTGTTTCCTATAGTTTAGACTAATAGGGTAGACTATACTTGGATTATTTGACATCATTTCTCAATGAGGACAACTTGGGAGTATAGCTTACAACTTGTAAGAGCTGAGGTAATATAATGCTTTCCTGCCAGCAGTCCCTGCACTCTAGAATAGAGAACAACCAATTAATCAGAAAAAGAGAAAGAACAAGCTCCACATTCATCCCAGGCTTATCTAAGTCCATTGGTACAGGGGCAGCTATGAGACACTGAATTACTTTGGAACTTCCTAAATATCTAACTCTCTTTAGTCCCAAAAATATTTTTTTAGAAGTTACCCCCTTATTCCTGCTGTAGAGAATGCTGATTTCCTCTTAATATCTATCCCTCCTTTCTACTTATAATAAGAATCCTGATTTTTAGCTGGACATGTTGCTGCTCCCCAGTAAAGACCATATTCTCTAGTTTCACTTGGCAGTGAGGTGTGGCCCTGCAGATTTAATGGCTAGAGCTTTAGTGGCTTCTCAGTACCTTGAGGACAGGGGACTGCTCTAGGGATGGTAGGGCTGAGAGCTGGGATACAGATAAATTCGTGTGAGCTGCCAAATCAACTCTGATTACCTAGTTTTGAATTCTTTTATGTGAGAGAAACAAGCATACCTTATTTAAGCCACTGTTATTTGGGTTTCTCATATGCAACTAACAGCACTCTGAGTATATTGTGCCATAATAATTTTTAGAAAGTTCTATTTGTATTGTAAATGCAAAATAAGGAACCTTATTAAATATGATTATGGGCTATGGGAGATACAAAATGTGTAGCTATAGTTTACAGAATTTTATATTTGAGTAAGAGAAACAGACATATATGCAATGCTCCAATGTAAGACAATGACTATAAGGGATTGGATAAGGAGTTAATTCCCAAGTGTAAGATACATTTATGGCCAATTGGTTTTTAATAAGGGTGCCAAGATGATTCAGTGGGAGAAGAAAAGTCTTTTCAATAGATGATGCTTGGGATAACTGGATATCTACATGCAAAAGTGTGAGGTTGGACCCTTACTTTATACCATATACAAACATTAACTCAAAATGAATCACAGACCTAAGTGTAAGAGCTAAAATTATATTAGGTTGGTGCAAAAGTAATGGAAAAAACTGCAATAGTTTTGCAGCAACCTAATAAAACTTTTACAATAAAACATATGAGTAAATATTCTTGACCTTGAATGAGGCGATGACTACTTAGATATGTCACCAAAAGCAAAACTAACAAAAGAAAAATAAATTGGAGCTCATCAAAGTTAAAAACTTTTATACTTCAAAGGACACTATGAAGAAAGACAATCCCAGAGTGGGAGAAAATATTTGCAAATCATGTATTTTATTTGAGGTTTGTATTCAGAACATACAAATAATTCTTGCAACTTAATAGTAAAAATACAAATAGCCCAATTTAAAAATGACCAAACAATTTGAACAGACATTTCTCCAAAAAAGATGTACATATGACCAAAAAGCACATGAAAAGATGCTCAACATTGTTAATAGTTAGGGAAAACCAAACCAAAACCACAATGAGATGCCTCTTCACACCCATTAGAATAACTAAAATAATAATAAATTTTTAAAAGGACAGTAACAAATATTGATAAAAATATGAAAAAAACTAGAACCATCATGCATTGCTGGTGGAAATGTAAAATAGTATAGCTGCTTTGGAAACATTGACAATTCCTCAAAATATTAAACATAGAATTACCATGTGACCCAGCAATTCCACTCCTGGTTATATACCCAAGAGAAATGAGAACATATCTCCACACAAAGACTTGTACACAAATATTCATAGCAGCATTATTCATAAAAATCAAAAAGTGGAAGCAACCCAAGTGCCCAACAACTGATATTGGATAAATTAAATGTGGTTTATCCATACAATGGAATCTTATTTAACAAAAAAATTGAAATACTGTTACATTCTACAACATGGGTGAACCTTGAAAATATTATGCTAAGTGAAAGAAGCAATCACGACAGGTCAAATATTGTATGATTCCATTTATATGAAATGTCCTAAATAAACATATGCATAGCGACAGAAAGCAGATTCGTGGTTTCCAGGGGCTGCGGGGAAGGGAGAATGGAGAGTGACTGCTAATGAGTATGAGGTTTCTTTTTCGGACGATGAAAATGTTCTGAAATTAGATAGTGGTGATGGTTGTACAACTCTGTGAATATATAGAAACCACTGAACTGTACACTATGGTATGTAAATTATATCTCAAAGCTGCTAAAAAACAATTCCTAGCTTCACAATTGTGGTTGAAACAGATGCAGTATGATTTTGGTTTGTGGCCGTACTGAAATAAATAATGTCCCAGAATGAAACTAAATTTATCTCTAAGAATTGAGTATATAACCAGTGTATGTAAAACAAGTATAAAGAAAATGAAATGAACAAGTTAAAATTTTAAATTGTCTCTATTGTTAAATCATAAAATATACTATATGGCATTCAATCACTATTCTCATTGCTGATTATTGTCACTTAATTAAGTCCCAAACATCAAAGAAGTGGTAATACATTTTCTTTGATTATTAAAGGACATATTTTAATACATCAGTATATGTAAATGTTTGAAAAATAAGTAAGTATATTAATAAATACTGCAGAAATATGAGAATAATTCAAGAAAACCTGGAAGCTAAAATATGGTATATGATGCTTATAAACAACTAGACCTAACTTTAGGTAACAAGTACACCTGTTCTTGTAGCCAAATGTTTGACTACTCCAGCCCTTGATTGGTGTACTAAGCAGCAGAACACTTTATGAAAAGCAGAAGCCTGTAGGTCAGAAGATGCAGATTGTGACTTAAATGTATTTAGCCCTCATAGTGTGTGTTTGTTTCATATTTTAAGCCAACATTTAAAAATTGATAGAGGATGCAGGTTGTGACTTAAATGTACTTAGCCCTCATAGTGTTTGTTTGTTTTGTATTTTAATTAACACAACATTTTAAAATTTTCTCGTTTAACTTAAAAGTCTGGATTGGAGCTTGTGTTTAGAGTTTAAACTCTCAAGATAAGCAAAAAAAAAAAAAAAAAAAAAAAACACCTCTGAAGACATGGCAGCACTGGTAGTCATTTGCTGAAGCTGGAAGCTACTTCCCTCCTTAAACACCCTCATGCAGTGGTTACCAGTGCTCTTTCAACTGGCCACTTTGCTCATTATATCATGTGATGTAGTTTGGCTGTGTCCCCACCCAAATATCATCTTAAATTGTAGCTCCCATAATCCCCATAGGTCATGGGAGGGACCCAGTGGGAAGTAATTGAATCATGGGGGCGGGTTTTTCCTGTGCTGTTCTGGTGATAGTGTATAAGTCTCACCATATCTGATGGTTTTATAAAGGGCAGTTCCCCTGCACACATTGTCTTGCCTACTGCCATGTAAGATGTTCCTTTGCCCCTTGCCTTCTGCCATAATTGTGAGGTCTCCCCAGGCATGTGGAACTGTGAGTCCATTAAACCTCTTTTTCTTTATAAATTACTCAGTCTCGGGCATGTCTTGATTAGCAGTGTGAGAACAGACTTAATACACCATGGATCTAGCTTTGTAGACATTTGAGTTTGCAATCCTAAACCTAGGGAGAAGTCTAACCTGCTTTGTGACCTTGGGCATGATGCTTCCTATTTATAAGTCTTATTTAGCTTCTATTAAATGGATCAAAGAATACCTGTCCTTCCTCTGTTCCTCATAGTACTGCTATAAAGATTTAACAAAATGATGTATTGAATATACTTTTACAACTAAGAAGTCCTTACTTTTGGTCTTCTCTGTGAAACGTATGATGTCAGTCTGACCATTGAACCAAAGAGATTGTTTTTCCCTCAGCTTTATGGAAGTACAATAAAAAATATATAAAAACTGTATTTAAGGTATACAACTTGATGTTTTGATATATGTGTACATTGTGAAATAATTGCCAAAATCAAACTACAGGCATACCTCATTTTATGGAGCTTTGACTTATTGCACTACACAGACATTGCTTTTTTGTTGTTGTTCTCTCTTTTAACAAATGAAAGGTTTGTGGTAATTCTGTATGGAGCAAATCTATCAGCACCATTTTGCTAATGGCAATGGGTACATTTTGTGCCTCTGTCACATTTTGTTCTCACACAATTTTTCAAACTTTTTCATTATTATTATTCTGTTATGGTGCTCTGTGATTGGTGATCTTTGATGTTATTGTTGTAATTATTTTTGAGTCCCAGAAACTATCATGATATAAGACCACAAATTTATCGATATATGTTGTGTGTATTCTGACTATTCCACTGACTGGCCATTCCACTATCTCTCTCCCTTTCCCCAGGCCTTCCTATTCCCAAAACACAACAATATTGAAATTGGACCAACTAGTGATTGGACCAACCTACAATGGGCTCTAAGTGTTCAAGTGAAAGGAGGAGTCACATGGCTCTCACTTTAATAAAAAACTAGGAATGATTAAACTTAGTGAGGAAGTCATGTTGAAAACCAGGGTAGGCTGAAAGCTAGGCCTCTTGTGCCAAACAGCCAAGTTGTAAATGCAAAGGAAAAGTTCTTAAAGGAAATTTAAAATGCTAATCCAATGAACACACGAATAATAAGAGAGCAAAACAGCCTTATTATTGATATGGAGAATGTCTGAGTGGTCTGGATAGAAGATCAAACCAGCGACGTTTCCTTAAGTCAGTGCCTAAGTCAGAGCAAGAACTTAACTCTGTTCAGTACTATTAAGGCTGAGAGGTGAGGAAGTTGCAGAAGAAAAGTTAGAAGCTAGGAGATGTTGGCTCATGAGATTTAAGGAAAGAAGCTGTCTCCATGACATAAAAGTGCAAGTTGAAGCAGCAAATGCTGATGTAGAAGCTGCAGCAAGTTATCCAGAGATCTAGCTAAGTTAGTTGATGAAAGTAGTTAACACTAAACAACAGATTTTCAACATAGACAAAATAGCCTTCTATGGAAGTAGATGCCATCTAGGACTTTCATAACTAGAGAAGAGAAGTCAATGACTAGCTTCAAAGCTTCAAAGGACAGGCTGACCCTCTTGTTAGGACCTAATGCAGCTGGTGACTTTAAGTGGAAGCCAATGCTCATTTACGATTCTGAAAATACTAGGACCCTTAAATCTACTGTGCTCTATCAATGGAACAACACAGCTTGGATGACAGCACATTTTTTTCTAGCATGGCTTACTGAATATTTTAAGCTGACTGTTGAGACCTACTACTCAGGAGAAAAGACGTCTTTCAAAATACTACTGCTCATTGACAGTGCATCTAGTCATTCAAGAGCCCTGATGGAGGGATTAACTTTTTTTTTAATGCCTACTAACACAACATTTGTTCTGCAGCCCATGGATCAAGGAGTAATTTTGACTCTCAAGTCTTATAATTTAAGAAAGACATTTTGTAAGACTATAGCTGCCATAGACAGTGATTCCTCCAATGGATCTTGACAAAGTAAGTTGAAAACCTTCTGGAAAAGATTCACCATTCTAGATGTCATTAATTAAGAACATTTTGGCTCAAGCCTGTAATCCCAGCACTTGCACTTTGGGAGGCCGAGACCGGGCGATGCACCGAGGTCAGGAGTATCGGACCGATCCTGGCTAAACACAGTGAAACCCCGTCTCTACTAAAAAATACACAAAAAAAAATAGCTGGGCGAGGTGGCGGGCGGCCCCTGTAGTCCCAGGCTAGCTCCAGGAGGCTGAGGCAGGAGAAGGCGGGAACCCGGGAGGCGGAGCTTGGCCAGTGAGGGCTGAGATCTGGCCAGCCGACTCCCAGTCGGGGCGAGCAGAGCGAGACTCCGCCTCAAAAAAAAAAAAAAAAAAAAAAAGAAAAAAAAAAAAAAAAAAACATTTTGATTCATGAGAGGAGGTCAAAATATCAACATTACTAGGATTTTGGAAGAAGTTGGTTCCAACTCCCATGGATGACCTTGAGGGATTCAAGTCTACAATAGAGGAAGTAACTGCTTTATCCACTGTAGTCTTGAATAGAGAGTTGAGACGGAAATAGCAAGAGAACTAGAATAAAAGTGGTGGACGCCTATTATCCCAGCTACTTGGGAGGCTGAAGCAGGAGAATCGCTTGAACCCAGGAAGAGGAGGTTGCAGTGAGCTGAGATGGTACCACTGCACTCCAGCCTGGGTGATAGAGTGAGACTTCATCTCAAATAAATAAATAAAAATAAATAAGTAAATAAAAGTGGAGCCTGAAGATGGGACTGAATTGTTGCAATCTCATGATAAAATTTCAATGGACAAGGAGTTACTTTCTGTGGAGGAGCAAACAAAGTGGTTTCTTGAGATGGAATTTATTCTGGATGAAGAAACAATGTAAACATTGTTGAAATGACAAGGATTTAAAATAATAAACTTAGTTAATGAAACTGGGGTTTGAGGAGACTGTCTCCAATTTTGGAAGACATTCTACTGTGGATAAAATGCTATCAAACAGTGTCACATGCTACAAAGAACGATTTCATGAAAGGAAGAGTCAATTCATGTGGCAAACATCATTATTTTCTTATTTAAGGAAATTACCACAGCCACACCGACTGTCAGCTGTCAGTTACAGTATAAACATAACTTTTATGCACTGGAAACCAAAAAGAATTCATGTGACTCACTTTTATTGAAATAGTTACTTTGTTGTGCTTATCTAGAGCCTAATCCTAATATCTCTCAGGTATGCCTGTAATTAGCATATCCATCATCTCACGTAATTGTGATTTAGTATCTGTGTGTTGGTGGGGTGTTGGCCATGAGAATATTTAACATCTACCCTCTTAGCAAATTTCAAGTATAGAGTATTGTTAACTATAGTCATCATGCTGTACACTAGATCTCCAGAACTTATGCATCTTGCATAACTGAAACTTTATATCTTTTGACCAACATCTCCCCATTTCCCCTTCTCCCCAGTCCCTGGCAACCACCATTCTATATGATGTTTCTGTGAGTTTATTTTAGATTCCATACTTAAGTGAGATAATACAGTATTCCTATATCTGTGTCTGACTAATTTTGCTCAGCATAATGTCCTCCAGGTTCGCACGTCACAAATAGCAGGATTTTCTTCTTTTTAAAGGCTGAATAGTGTCCATTGTGCATGTGTGTGTGTGCACCAATCATATTTTCTTTAACCATTCATTCAAAGATGGATATTTATCTTGGCTCTTGTGAATAATACTAAAATGAACATGAAGTGCAGATGTCTCTTTCAGATCTTGATTTCATTTCCTTTCTATATATACCCAGAAGTAGGATCAGTAGGTTATGTGGTAGTTCTAGTTTTAATTTTTTGAAGAACATCCATACTGTCTTCCAAAATGGCTGTACCAATTTACATTCCCACCAACAGTGTACAAATGTTCTACTATCTCCAGAACCTCACTAACACTTGTTATCTTTTGTCTTTTTGATAATAGCCATTCTAACAGGTGTGAAGTGATAGCTCCTTGTGATTTTGATTTGCATTGCTCTCATGGTTAGTGATGCTGAACACCTTTTCATATACCTGTTGGCCATTTGTATGTCTTCTTTGGAGAAATGTCTATTCAGATCCTTTGCCCATTTTTTAATTGGGCTATTTGTTTTTGGCTATTGAGTTGTATGAATTTCTTATAAATTTTAGAAACTTACTTCTTCTTGGATATATGGTTCGCAAGTATTTCTCCCATTCCATGGATTGCCTTTTAACTCTGTTAATTGTTTCCTTTGCTGTGCAGAAACTTTTTAGTTTGATGGAACACCACTTACTGATTTTTACTTTTGTTGCCTATGCTTTTGGTGTCACAGCCAAGAAAATTATTGCCAAGACCAATTTCAAAAAGCTTTTTACCCTGTTTTTTTCTAGTAGCTTTACAAGTTCAGATCTTATATTTAAGTCTTTAATCCATTTTAAGTTTATTTTTATATATGATGTCAGATAAAGACCCAATTTCATTTTTCTGTGGATATCCAGTTTTCTCTATACCATTTGTTTATTTATTTTTAACTTCTATTTTCAGTTCAAGAGTTTGTGTGCAGGTGTGTTATATAGATAAATTGCATGTCATGGGGATTTTGGTGTACAGATTATCACCCAGGTAATAAGCATAGTGTCCAATAGGTAGTTTTTCAGTCCTCTCTCTCCTCCCACCCTCCACTCTCAAGTAGGCCCCAGTGTCTCTTATTTTCTTCTTTGTGTCTATTCATTCTGAATGTTTAGCTCTCACTTATAAGTGAAAACATGGTATTTGGTTTTCTGTTTCTGTATTAGTTCACTTAGGATAATGGTCTCCAGCTCTATCTATGTCACTGTAAAGAACCTGATCTCAATCTTTTTTATGGTTGCATAGTATTCTATGGTTCAACACCATTTATTAAAAAGGCTATCATTTCCCCATCATGTGTTCTTGGTACTCTTGGTGACAATCACTTGACCATAAGTGAGTGGATTCATGTCTGGTCTCTCTATTCAGTTTCATTGGTCTATATATCTATTAATTATTATTTCAGTATTATACTGTTTTGACTACTGTAACTTTGTAATATATTTTGAAATCTGGATGTGTGATGCCTCCATCTTTCTTTTTCTTGTTCAAGGTTGCTTTGGCAATTCAGGGTTTTTTTGTGGTTCCATATGAATTTTATACTTTTTTTCTATTTCTGTAAATAATATTGAAATTTTGATAGGGATTTCATTAAATCTGCAAACTGCTTTGGGTAGTGTAGACATTTTAACAATATTAATTCTTCCAGTCCATGAACACAGGATGTCTTTCTATTCATTTCTTCTTCACTGTCTTTCATCAATGTTGTATAGTTTTCAGTGTACACATCTCTCACTTCCTTGGCTAAATTTACTCCTATTTTATCTATCTATGTATTTATTTCTGGTGCTATTATAAATAAGATTATTTCCTTAATTTCCTTTTTCCATCATTTGTTGGTGGTATAGGAACACAACTGAGTTTTGTATGTTGATTTGTATATTGCAGCATAGTTCCAACAGCATTTTTTGAGTAGTATTTAGCGTTTTCTACATCTACTAGAAATACTACTTCTAGATATAGATTATGTCATCTATAAACAGAGATACTTTTACTTCTTCTTTCCAAATTTAATACCTTTTTTTCTTTGTATTGCTTCATTGCTCTGACTAGGATTTCTAGTACCAGACTGAACTGAAGAGGTGAGAATAGTCATCCTTGCCTTGTGACACATTATTGATTATGATATTAGTTGTGGGCTTTTCATGTATGGCTTTATTGTGTTGAGGTAAGTTCCTTCTGTACCTAATTTATTGAGAGTTTTTATCATGAAGGGGTGTTAATTTTGCCAAATGCTTTTCTGCTTTTATTGAGATGATCATGGGATTTTTATTCTTTAGTCTGTTAGTGTGGTATATCACATTGATTGATTTGCAAATGCTGAACCATCCTTTCATTTCCGGGATAAATTTTGCTTGGTCATTGTGCATAAACTGAGTAATGTACTATTCAATTCAATTTGCTAATATTTTGTTGAGGATTTTTGTATCCATGTTCATCAAGGATATAGACCTGTAGTTTTCTTGAGGTGTCTTTGTCTGGTTTTGGTATTAGGGTGATGTTGACATCGTGAATATGAAAGTCTTCCCTCTTCTTTTTTTGGAAGCATTTAAGAAGGACTGGTATTCCTTTTTAAATGTTTAGTATAATTCACCCATGAAGCTATCTGCTCCTGGGCTTTTCTTTGATGAGAAGTTTTAGATGATTCAATCCTTTTATATGTATTCATCTATTCAGGCTTTCTATTTCTTGACTCGATCTTAATAATTTGTATGTTTCTAGGAACTTATCTGTGCCTTCTGTGTTGTTTGATATTTTGTCATATAATTGTTCAGAATAGTCCCTTATGAACATTTTTATTTCTGTGTCACCAAGTGTAATTTCTCTTCGTTTATTTCTGACTTTGTTTGAGTTTTCTCTCTTTCTTTTCTTGGTTGGTCGAGCTAAGTATTTGTTGATTCTGTTTAGTTTTCAAAAAACCAACTGTTTTCTCCATTTTTGTGATATTTTTCTCTTCTCTATTTCATTTTAGTATTTCCTTATATCTGCTAACTTTGGGCATACTTTGTTCTTTTTTTTTTTTTGTAGTTCTTTGAAGTATAACATTAGGTTGTTTATTTGAGATCTTTCTTCTTCTCCTCCTCCTCCTCCTCCTCCTCCTTCTCCTCCTCCTTCTTCTTCTTCTTCTTCTTATTCTTATTCTTCCTCCTCCTCCTCCTCCTCCTCCTTCTTCTTCTTCTTTTTAAACAGAGTCTCACTTTGTCACTCAGGCTGGAGTACAGTGGCATGATCTCAGCTAACTGCAGCCTCCCACTCCCAGGTTCAAGTGATTATCCTGCCCCACCCTCCCGCATAGCTGGGATTACAAGCCCCCACCAGCCACTGTGCCTGGCTAATTTTTGTATTTTTAGTAGAGACAGGGTTTCGTCATGTTGGCCAGGCTGGTCACAAACTCCTGACCTCAAGTGATCCACCCACCTGGACCTCCCAAAGTGCTGGGATTACAGGCATGAGCCACTGTGCCTGGCCTTTTCTTCATTTTTTGATGTAGGCATTTATATCCCAAAGTGCTGGGATTACAGGTGTGAGCCACTGTGCCTGGCCTTTTCTTCATTTTTTGATGTAGGCATTTATTTCTATAAACTTCCCTCTTACTACTGTTTTTGTTCTATCCTATAAGTTTTGGTATGCATGTTTTGTCTTCATTTTCTCAAGATTTTTATAATTTCCCTTTGATTTCTTCATTGACCCACAATGATTGTTCAAAAGTGTATTGTTTAATTAGTATGTATTTGTGAGTTTTACCATTTTCCCTTTGTTATAGATTTCTACTTTCATTCCATTGTGGTCAGAAAAGAAACTTAGGATGATTTCAATCTTCTTAATTTGTTAAGACTTGTTTTGTGACCTAACAAGTGATCTTTCCTGGAGAATGTTTCATGTGCGCTTGAGAAGACTGCATGCTGCTGCAGCGGTTCTGTATATGTCTGTTAGGTTGATTTGGGCTATAGTATTGTTCCATTCTAATGTTTCCTATTTATTTTTTTATCTGGATGACCTACTGATTATTGAAAGCGGGTACTGAAGTCTCTTACTATTATTTTATTGCTGTCTGTTTCTCCCGTCCTGTCAATTTTTTAATATATATTTAGGTGCTCTGATGATGTTAGGTGCATATATATATTTACAATTATTATAAGCTCTTGATGAATTGACACACTTATTGTTATGTAATGACCTTTTCCTGTCTCTTATAACCTCTTTTTACTTAAAAAGTCTATTTTGGGCTGGGCATGGTGGCTCACACCTGTAATCCCAGCATTTTGGGAGGCCGAGGTGGGTGGATCACCTGGCGTCAGTAGTTCAAGGCCAGGCTGACCAACATAGTGAAACTCTGTCTCTACTAAAAATACAAAAATTAGCTGAGCACGGTGGTTGGCACCTGTAATCCCAGCTACTTAGGAGGCTAAGGCAGGAGAATCACTTGAACCCAGGAGGCAGAGATTGCAGTGAGTTGAGATTGTGCCATAGCACTCCAGCCTAGGTGACAGAGTGAGACTCCATCTCAAAAAATAAATAAATAAAACAAATTTTTAAAAATTAAGTCTATTTTGTCTGATGTAAGTACAGCTACCTTTGTTGGCTTTTGGCTACCATTTGCATGGAATATCTTTTTTCATCTCTTTACTCTCAGCGTATATGTCTATAAATCTAAAATGAGTCTCTTACAGGCAGGATATAGTTGGATTTTTTTTTTTTTAATTTATGTAGCCACTATGTGTCTTTTGATTGGTGAATTTAATCCATTTGCATTTAAAGTAATTATATATTGGTAAGGACTTTCTACTGCCATTTATTAGTAGTTTTCTGGCTGTTTTATAGTTCCTTGGTTCCCTTCTTTTACTCTTCCTGTTATCCTTTGTGATTTTGTGTTTTTTTTTTATAGTGGTATGCTTTGATTCCTTTCACTTTATCTTTTGTGTATTTACTACACTTTTTTTTTTATTTGGGATTACTGTGAGGTTTATGATTATATAAAACACTTTATAACAGTCTATTTTAAGCCAATAGCCACTTAACTTTGACCACAAACAAAAGCTACACTTTAACTTCTCTTCTGCCAACATCTTATGTACATTTTTAAATTTTATGTATCTTATTTACATCTTTTAATATTATGTATCCGTTATCAAATTATTGTAGCTATATTTTAACGTTTATAATAGAGTTAAAAAGTATTTACACACCACCATTACAGCATTAGAATATTCTAAATTTGGCTCTATTCTAACCTTCACAGTGAGTTTTATACTTCTATATGTTTTCATGTTGTTAGTTAACATCTTTTCATTTAATATTGAAGAATTCCCATTAGTACTTCTGGTAAAGCAGATCTAAAAGTATCAAATCACATTATAAAAGAATTCCTTTAATATGCTAAGGTGCCCTTAGCATGAGTGTCCTTATAAGACCTTACAGATTAGCTGAGTTATCTATATTTATGGAAGAAGAAATATGCATATGTGCAATTGAGCTTCATGCCCCTTCGTGAGTGGCATCCCCCTTCATGACGGCAGTAGCCTGATTCAAAGGTGGAGTTTTCAGTCCTTTGACATCAAAAGGTGAAGCAAAGGACATGAAAGCCCTCCCTGGGCATCCTCTATAGACAGGCCAGAACCACTCTGTGGTCAGTAGTCTCTTATCAGGAAGGAATGCTGGTTTGCTGCTGTGTCAAAACCAAAAAAGGAAGGGGGCAGTGTCAGGCAGTTGGTTGATATCAACAGTGGAGTCTTTTCAAAGGACTGGTTTCTGTTTAACCACAGGGAAGAAAGGCTAATGGTGGTGAGCGAGGAAGGAGGTATAATGAGATGTGTCTGACCTCCCATTCTGTCATGGTTAGAAATTTAGTTTTTAAGGTTTCTCTGGGGTCCCCTTGGTGAAGAGGTGGGACATTCAGTCAGCTGGGGGGCTTGGAATTTTATTTTTATTTCTCAGGTGTCTAAATCTCTCTGGTGTGCCATGAGTTTGTGGCTTTATCTTTTTTTTTTTTTTCTAATTAGATCTCATACTGATTTAAAATTGGGAAGAGTGTTTCTTTTCTTAGAAAGTGAATCTCTCTGAGGAGGAACCCTTAGGTAGGGGAATTGAGTTTGCTCCCAAGCTCACTAATGCCAATTCCCCACCAACCCCAGCCTTCCTGTTGTCTATCTGGAAAATAGAAGAAATATTAGGTTGAATAATTTGGATTGAATAGTAAAGTAAAATTTGAGACAGTGGGAGAATAACCATTTTCCACTTACTTTAAGAAATTTAAGACTTTTCCTACTGTTTCTAGTTACTGACTTATTTATGACATGGATACTAATTTTAAGCCCAATTTATATGGTCAAGCAACACTTGACCAGGGGAATGGTTAGGGATGAATATTTGGAGAAATGTAAAAGATTTTTAATACAGTGATTTTCTTGCGAAAATGCTACAAGACACTCAGATAAAAGTGGATAATAAAAATTTCTTTACCTATTTTGAAGAAATGGAGATAGCATTTCAACCTGGAAATAGACTATTCCACAGAAATGGGAAAATCATAAATAAAATTTATCTCTGTAGCTGTCATTCTTGTGTGTAACTGCAGGTTTACATAACTTGAGTAATCAATTTAAAAATAGGTGTTTCTCAGTAACGTCAATTCAGCCTTAAATTAACCGTTATTTCCCTAATCCATGAATCCAGTCTTATAGTCCCAATCTGGAATTTGTTTTTTAGGAAATTAAAAATAATTTCCATAATATTTAAAGTATAAACTCCCTGAATCATAAGAACAGAAAGTGAAATGTATATTTATACTGGGACAGATAAAGTTTGAATTTCATAATTACAGTTACCGTTTAATGTGACATAGAGTCCATTCCGTAACTTTGTACTTTACATTAATCTATATTGCTAGTTTTCTGGCTAAGAAGAACTGAAAGAGCTCTTTTTAAAATCAAATAACTAAGTGAATGACTATTGTTTCTGTCCTGCTGAGCAAATAATAGTCAAAGGAAAACCTCTTATATAGTCATCTCATTTGTGAGCTTTCTCCTTGGGCCTACTTTTATACCTGTATAAGGTAAGTATAATTATAGAGAACCTTAGTTCTAAGAGGACAGTCTTTGATTAGTGGCCGTAAGGGACTCTAGTGGCTTACATGTTTAAGCACAATGGGAATATCAAAAATTTTTAAATGACATATACTAGTGTTATGAGTAACCTGAAAAATTATCTTGACTAAATTACAGAGCAAAAATCTGACTTAAAATAGTTAAGATTTCTCATACATTCATAACTGCCTGTTTTGGATTCCATGCAGGATTAACAATGAAGGTTGCTCCATTTTGTATTCTAATAGTTAAAATTCCTGATCAGCAAATTGCTGGGCAAGATGTCAGAGTCCTGGCATTGGAAAGTGGTTGACTCATGGGTTGGTAAGAAGAATTTACAGACAATAAACAGTATAGGTTTAAAAAGGAAAGTTTTATTAGAAAGAAAGAATGCTGCAGAAGAGTGCAGGAGGAAGCCTCAGCAAGAAAGAACTGACTACACCGGATGGATTTTCCTTAGGTGCATTTGTGGACATTAAAGTGGGAGCTTAAGGGAAACTTGAACCATACTAGCCACGTCGGTGATACTAAATTATTACATTTGTAGACATTTTGGTGCCTTAATGTCAGCAAGGGTTGCACAATGAGTTCTGGCTTGCATGCATTCTGGAGATTTATAGAAATTCTAGTTACTTATAAATGTATTGAAAAGAGGCCTGGAACCAGATGCTGGCTTTAGATAATAGAGGAGTCTAATTACTTCTAAATTCCTCAGATGAGTTTTGTCTCCAGATGGCTTTTTGATGATCACCAAGTAATCTTTGCTCACTGCAGGAATCAGTCCCTTTTGGTTTGATATTTGTATGACTTTGCAACTTATTGATCCTCTTTCATCCATGGACAGCTTTTGATTTCTTGTCTCCTGTCTGTGGCAGCACACAGGGATTTGTGGCCTTTGGGTGTAGACAGTCAGCTGGGAAACTGAAAGTCTAGAGAATATGGCTGGACAGAAATGTAAGTTGTACTATATTTGTTGCTAGTGAAACCTTATTTGAGCTATCTTTGGGGTGGTTGTAGATCTTGTGAGGACCATTTTGAACCTCTTTAGAGTTGCCTTGTGCATTCTTGCTTAAGTCATAATCTTGGTTAGGGCTTATTGTTTTCACTTGGGAGAATACCTTTGGTAAATAAGTTCAAAAGCCAGAAATAAGAGCTCTTTGAACTAGCTAAAATATGATAATAAGAAACCTAAATGGATATTTATATAAATATATACAAATTGTGTGTGTCTGTGCCTGTGTATAAATATATATATATATATAAGGCTTTTATGCTTTTTCTCTTTTTGGATTTTGTTTGGGGAATTTTTTTCCATTGACTGAAATCATTTTTTTAATTATGTGCTTGGTCCCTCCATTTGCTTCTACTCATCCCTACTCCTCTTTTAACCACCCAGCAAGTTCACCTTGCCCACTGCCTAGATAAAGCTGATTTAACAAGACAGGGAAATTGCAATTCAGAAAGAATAATTCACGCAGAGCTGGCTGTGCGAGAGACCAGAGTTGTATTATTGCTCAAATCAGTCTTTCCAAGCATTCAGGGATTGGAGTTTTTAAAGATAATTTGGTGTGTTGGGTAGTAGGGGCAGTGGATCAGGAATGCTAATTGGTTAGGTTGAAGATGAAATCATAAGAAGTCGAAGTTGTCCTCTTGCCCCCACCATCCTGGGTGAGAGCCACAGGATCAGATGAGCCAGTTTCAATCTAGGTGGTGCCAGCTAGTCCATCAAGTGCAGAGTCTGCAAAATATCTCAAGCACTGATCTTAGTGCCCCAGGAGCAACTTGGGGAGGGTCAGAATCTTGTTGCTTCCAGCTGCATGACTCCTAAACCATAATTTCTAATCTTGTGGCTAATTTGTTAGTCCTACAAATGCAGTCTAGTCCCCAAGAAAGACAGGGATTTGTTTTGGGAAAGGGCTGTTATCATTTTTGTTTCAAACTATAAACTAAGTTTCTCCCAAAGTTAATTCTGGCTACATGCAGGAGTGAACAAGGACAGCTTGGAGGTTAGAAGCAAGATGGAGTTAGTTAGGTCAGATCTTTTTCACTGCCTTAGTTACAATTTTGCAGTGGTGGTTTCAGTCCCTCCCTTTGAGTTTTATAACACCTTATTCTTACGATGTGGTCTATGAAGATGGGAAAAGGCTGACCACTGCTCTGGCTTTTTCTTCCTGGCAGGGGCCATGGTGGGAATAGGAGATGACCCCAAGGTGAGAAGAGTGGAACTGCTTTCCCAGATGTCTAGTGTACTCAGTGTCAGCTGGGCTGAGGTTCCAAGGCTTGCATGACAAAGGCATTAGTATTCTCATCTTTAGTTTTAGTGCAGCATTTAAGCAAGCAGCGTGCTATCGGGTAAATAATGAGTCCTCGGATAAGGAGTGCAATTCCCAGTTTTAAAAATAAAGATTTGAAAGCATTAGTTTGGGGACTTGTAGTCCACAAAGAATTTAAGATTTAGTTCAAATTGTAGAAAATAATAAAAACTCAAGAATAGGTAACAACAGTTGTACTATAGTTTTGAAACATAATTTTCTCTCTTCAGTGCCCATTTTATTAAAGATACATTATTATAGGACAAATTTACTTGTAAAATAAGTTATATTTTATTATGATTGAGCTGATTATTTGCATAAAGTGCAGTAGTAGTAGTTTTTTTTTTTTTTTTTTTTGCCATATAGGCTCTTTTTTTAAATTGACTTTGCTGAAACTTTCTTCTGTAAGGAATCTCAAATTGTACTTTTTAGAGCCTTGAAACTGAGCCACGGATTTTCTTTGCCTGCAAATACCAGTATGAGTTGGGTGAATTTTCTTCCTCTTAAGGTCCCCAAGATAACTTGGAGTTCCTAGGCCTGTCAGAAAGTGACATTCTTTACTTACCACCAGTCAGGAACCCTGAACAGGGAATGTGTAAACAAAGTATGAGGCCAACTTTCCCAAGGGACTTTTATTGGCTCTATAAGTCAACCTTGATCTTTAAAGAAAGTATGCCTTTCCAGGCAAAAACTTGGTAAAATAACTAGTTTCTCCAATTGTGCCTTGTTGCTAAAGACAACAGATTCTTACTGTACTCATGCAAATAACTATACTGCCATCAGTTGAGAATACTCACAAATAATTTTTATATTAGGGAGAAATCACGTAGAGAGAAAGCAATATGCTCCACATTTTCCTCCCAAGAGTATACTTTACTCAGTTGCTAAAAGTTTTAAATAGCTAAAAAGAGAAAAATTTTCTTGACTCTGAGAAACAAAAGAATTAGCAATATTTAACACATCAGTTCTCCTTGAGAGTCCTAGAAGTTCGTTTTTTTCCCTGTATTCCAATAGCACAATTTCTAAGGTTATCAGAGACCTGCATTCAAGAGTACCCATCAGAGTCCTATATCTGATTATAAATTGCATTCTGAAAAAGATCAAAACAAGACAACATTTGTCCATGGATGACAGAAGTCTCAAGACAGCCATAGTTAAAGATGCAATCAACAAGAAAATCTGTCATCTCTGTGACACACAACAAATTAACATAACAATTATAGTTTTTGCCGATAACATATATTGAGACATATCAAGATTATAGGAATCTTATATAGTTTCATAACACATACCAATACATAGTTATATAACTATAACCCAAAGAAAGTTAAATAACATTTTATATTTGACAGTGCTCCCTTCATTATTTTAATACATCAAATAAGCCAAATGTGTCCTTTTTGGACTTAAGAGGACCTATTTTTTTTTCTTTTTTTAACTTAACTTAGAATTTGATCTTAGAAGGTTTTACAAATATTAAAGGTTTAAAACACTGGATATCACAAAACAGAATCACAGGTTATTCATTTAGCTGAAATGTTCAATTTATGGAAAAACTAAATAATACCCCTTTAGCTTTAGCCAATATGTTTACACACAGAATTTCTTTTATAAAATTAACCTTTCACAACCTTTCACAACTTGCTCAAACCTTTAGCTATATTCTGTCTAACTTAAAACAATCCAATCCTTTAATCCTCAAAACTAGGCAAAACCCAAATTCCCATGCCTTTTTATAATCTTTTACCAAAAACACATTCTATTTTCCTTACACTAACCTGGCATGTAAAACTGTTTCCCCGGTAGTCTTAATTACATGTTACAATGTTACTTTTAGCAACTTATATTTTTGGTAAAAATCTGGCAAGGAAGTAATTTTATTTATGTACCAGGTGTGGAACCTAGAACACCAGAGAGAAGTGCAGATAAAGTTTGACTCTTTCCAGCATAGTTTGGGAGCATGGCTGACTCCACATGTCCCCGGGCCTTACCTCAAAGTCAAAGAAGCAGTTTATGACATTAAAACATTTAGCAAATCTAATCTCTGACTTACTTTAAATGTCTAAATTTGTCAAGTGTCTAAATATTTTCAAATGTTTACATTTTATAGACATTTTTATTTTACCAATAGTCTTAAAATTATCCTTATTTCCCAGAGATTGCTAAAATCACATAAACTAAAAGGCATTAAAGTTTCTGTTTTTCTGACAAAACGTTTGATTTAAGCACTTATTATTTCTTAAGCCAATTAAACAGACTGCTTTTCTAAACATCACACACAACACATAAAAATACAGACAGAAGAAGATCCAGTAGTTGTGAGATTTTTTTCATTTGCCAGTTTCTTAACTGGATTCCTGGCTTCAGGGTAGAGCCCTTCAAGGAACAGGGCCAGGACTAGGGCCCAATAAGCAGACATAGCTGAAAGGCAAAAACAGATCCCCAACATTTAGAGTTCCATTTTTATACAGGATCTTGGATCCTCCCTATAATGAGATTGCTGGGTTGAATGGTATTTCTGTCTTTAGCTATTCGAGGAATCACCACACTGCTTTCCACAATGCTTGAACTAATTCACCCTCCCACCAACAGTGTATAAATGTTTCCTTTTTGCTGCAACCTCACCAGCATCTGTTATTTTTTGACTTTTTAGTAATATCCATTCTGACTGGTGTGAGATGGTATCTCAGGGTGGGTTTGATTTGCGTTTCTCTAATCAGTAATATTGAGCTTTTTTCATAGGTTTGTTTTCCACATGTATGTTTTCTTTTGAAAAGTGTCTGTTCATGTCATTTGCCCACTTTTTAATGGGGTTGTTTTTTTTTTTTTTTTCTTGTAAATTTGTTTAAGTTCTTTATAAATGCTGGATATTAGACCTTTGTCAGATGCATTGTTTGCAAAATTTTTCTCCCATTCTGTAGGTTGTATGTTTACTCTGTTGACAGTTTCTTTGTGCTGTGCAGAAGCTCTTAAATTTAATTAGATCTCTTTTGTCAATTTTTGCTTTTGTTGCAATTGCTGTTAGTGTCTTTGTCATGAAATCTTTGCCATTTCTATGTCCAGAATGGTATTGCCTAGGTTATCTTTCAGGGTTTTCATAGTTTGGGGTTTTACATTTAAGTCTTCAATCCATCTTGAGTTGACTTTTGTATATAGTGTAAGGAAGGGTCATTTTCAATCTTCTGCATATGGCCAACCAGTTATCCCAGTATCATTTATTGAATACAGAGTCATTTCCCCATAGCTTACTTTTGCCAGCTTTGTTGAAGATCACATGGTTGTAGGTGTGTGGCCTTATTTCTGCACTCTCTATTCTGTTTCATTGGTCTATGTCTCTGTTTTTATACCAGTATCATGCTGTTTTGGTTACCATAGCCCTGTAACATAGTTTGAAGTTGGGTAGGACAATGCCTCCTGCTTTGTTCTTTTTTCTTAGGATTTCCCTGTCTCTTCAGGTTGTTTTTTGGTTTCATGCAAACTTTAAAGTAGTTTTTCTAGTTCTGTGAAGAATGTCATTTGTAGTTTGATAGGAATATCATGGAATCTGTAAATTACTTTGGTCAGTATGGCCGTTTTAATGATTAATTCTTTCTATCCATGAACATAGAATGTTTTTCTATTTGTTTATATCCTCTCTGATTTCTTTGAGCAGTATTTTGTAATTCTCATTGTAGAGATCTTTCACCTTCCTGGTTAGCTGTATTCCTAGGTATTTATTCTTTTTGTGGCAATTGTGAATGGGATTGTGTTTCCGATTTGGCTCTTGGCTTGACTGTTGATTTTGTGATTTTGTATGTTGCTAGTGATTTTGTATGTTGATTTTGTATCTTGAAACTTTGCTGTTGTTCTTTATCAGCTTAAGGAGTTTTTGGGCCAAGAATATGATTTTCTAGATATAGATTCCTGTGTCTGCAAATAGGGATAGTTTGACTTCCTCTCTTCCTATTTGGATGCCTTTGTTTCTTTCTTTTGCCTGATTGCTCTGGCCAGGACTTCCAATACTATATTGAATAAGAGTAGTGAGAGAGGGCATCCTTGTCTTGTGACAGTTTTCAAGGGGAATTCTTCTGGCTTTTTCCCATTTAGTATGATATTTGCTGTGGGTTTGTTATAAAAGTTTTATTATTTTGAAGTATGTTTCTTCAATACCCAGTTTATTGAGAGTTTTTAACATGAAGGGATGTTGAATGTTATCAAAAGCCTTTTCTGCATCTTTTGAGATAAACGTGTGGTTTTGGCTTTAGTTCTGCTTCTGTGATGAATTACATTTATTGATTTGTGTATATTGAACCAACCTTGGGTCTGTTTTTTGTTGTTATCCATTCAGCCATTATATACTTTTTAATTGGGGAATTTAGTTCATTTACATTTAAGTTTACTATGGATAAGTGAAGACTTACTCCTGCCATTTTGTTAATAGCTTTCTGGTTATTTTGTATAGCTTTTGTTTCTTCTTCCCTTATTGTATATCTTTGTGGTTTGGAGGTTTTCTATAGTAGTAAGGTTTGATTAATTCCTTTTTCTCACTTGTGTATCTGCTGGGTTTTTTTTTTTTTTTTTTTTTTTTTTTTTCCTGGTTACTCTGGGGCTTACATTAAAAATCTTGTATTTAGGCTGAGCACAGTGGCTCACACCTGTAATACTAGCACCATTGGAGGCTGAGGCAGGAGAATTGCTTGGACCCAGGAGTTTGAGACCAGCCTGGGCAACATGGCAAGACCCCAACTTTATGAAAAGTTAAAAACAAATTTTGTTGGACATTGTAGTGTGTATTTGTGGTCCCAGCTACTTGGGAGGCTGAGACAGGAGGATTGATAGAGCCCAGGAGTTTGAGACTGCAGTAAGCCATGTTCATGCCACTGAACTCCTACCTGGGTGAAAGAGTAAGACCCTGTCTCAACAACAACAACAACAAAACTTGTGTTTATTACAGACTATTTTAAGCTGATAACAACTTAACTTTGGTCATATACAAATACTTTTTATTTTACCCTCCCCACACAATCTGCAATTTTGTGGCCATAATTTTTTTTTTTTTTTTTTTGAGACAGAGTCTGGCTCTGTGGCCCAGGCTGGAGTGCAGTACCGCGATCTCAGCTCACTGCAAGCTCTGCCTCCCGGGTTCATGCCATTCTCCTGCCTCAGCCTCCCGAGTAGCTGGGACTGCAGGTGCCCACCACCGCGCCCAGCTAATTTTTTGTATTTTTTAATAGAGACGGGGTTTCACCGTGGTAGCCAGGATGGTCTCGATCTCCTGACCTTGTGATCCACCCACCTCGGCCTCCCAAAGTGCTAGGATTACAAGCATGAGCCACCGCGCCCAGCCTGTGGCCATAATTTTAATGTGTTCTACTTGTAGCTGTAATTGTCATTGACCATTTTGACTTTTAACCTTCATATGAGAGATTTAAAAGGTTATATGCCACCATTACATTATTGGGGTATTCTGAGTTTGATAGTGAATTTACTCTACTAGTACTGAATTTGATTTTGAGTTTATGTGTATGAGTGACTTTTATACTTTCGTGTGTTTTCATCCTTTCACATCCAGTTGTAGCACTCCCATGAACATTTCTTGTAAGGCTCCTCTAGTGGTGATGAATTCCTTCAGCTTATGCTTGCCTGGGAGACTTTATTTCTCTTTCTTTTCTGAAGGATAGCTTTGTTGGGCATAGTATTCTTGGTTGACATGAGTTTTCTTTTCTTTTGGCACTTTGAATATATCATCTTACTCTCTCCTTGCCTTCAAGGCTTCTGCTGAGAAATCTGCTGATAGTCTAATGAACATTCCCTTATATATAACTTGACCTTATATGTGACTTGATGCTTTTCTCTTGCTATCTTTAGAATTATCTGTCTTTGACTTTTGACAGTTTGACCATAATATGCCTTGGACAGGACTTTTTGGGTTGACTGTATTTGTGGACTTTGAGCTTCCTGGATTTGGATGTTTGTGTCTTTTTCAAGACTTGGGAAGTTTTCATTTATTGTTTCATTAAATAGGTTTTCTATCCATTTTCCCATGTCTTTCCCTTCTTTAAAAAACCCCCATAATTTGAATATTTGTTCACTTAATGGTGTCCTGTAAGTTCTGTAGGCTTTCTTTATTCTTTTTCTTTTTTTTCCAAAAGAAAGTGTTATTTCAAAGGCCTGTCTTGCTTAATCTAGTCTGTTGTTGAAGCTCTTGATTGTATTTTTGTTTTATTCATTGTATTCTTCAGCTTTCTGTTCCTTTTTAAAATTATTATTATGTCTATCTCTTTGCTTAATTCTTCCTTCAGATTGTGAATTATTTTCCAGATTTTGTTGAATCATCTTCCTGTATTCTCTTATATCTTACTGAGTTTCCTGGAGATCATAGTTTTGAATTTCTTTTCAGGCATTTCACAGATTTTCTTCTCTTTGGGGGTCTCTTACTTGAGAATTGTTTTGTTCCTTTTGAGGTTTCATATTTCCTTGCCTCTTCATGTTTCTTGTGTCCCTGTATATATATCTGCACAGCTGGAGGAACATTCTCCTCTTCCAGCTTTATGAAGTAGCTTTCACAGGGAAAGATATTCCTGTAGATGGGTCCTAGATGCCAATTGGGTAGGATGTTTGACATTGGTTTGGGTAGATGCAGTAGTGTAGTCTTCATGTAATTTCTTTAGCTACGATCAATGTTAGCAGTTTCTGCATATGCCTCCATGGTCTAGGATTTGAGTGTTTATGGAGGTGGTAGCATGGCTTTGCAGGGCCTGGTGCCATTAGGGGCGGAAGTCTTCAGCCCTGGGAGGATGTGCATAAGGCAGAGAGTGACTCCACCCATCATGGGGGCAGAGTTGCTGGGTACAGTGCCACCAAGTGGGCTATTTCTCAGACCCTGGGGGGTCACAAAGTACAGTGGCTTTGTTCACAGGAGTGATCACAGAGGAGAACTCCCTGCTGTACAGGACCACCTGCTCCTTGGGGTGCAGGATGCTGCATAAACTTTGTCACCCTGGATCACAACTATCCCCCTGGATCTAAGTTCTGAGTAGTTAGAGTCAAGGCATTGCTGCCACACTTGTTTGAGCATGGTTGAATAACAATAAGGCCTCAGGGATGAGGAGATACACTGGCTATTGGTTCCTGGAGCAGGGCATACTTTAGTAGTGGCTCTGGCTTCAAGATGGTGTCATGGGTCACAAGAACAACTTGGGTCACAGGAAGTAGTGGGGGCACAATATGTGCTTATTCTCTGGAACAATTCAGCCATATGGTCTCTGGGAATCACCCTAAAGTAGGCTTAGAGCTTGTGTGAAGCACCCTAAACTGGGCCCAGGGAGCCACAACACTCACCTGTAGCAAGGACTGCAGATGTTTGCAACAGTACACTACTAGAGCTGCTAGAGATCTGCCTACCTTTTCCGCACAGTGAGAAGCCTCTCCTAGTTGTAAGCCATTCCCAGAGGTCACAGAGGTAGTGTGCTTAACTTCCCTCTCTATTCTGCCACCATGAGAGTCTGTGCTTCACAGGGTTTCCATCACTTTCTTGCTATATTCTCATTTAAACACGCTAGTCAAATTGTGGTTATTTGTGGTTATTTGGTCCTTTATTTGTGGAGGTCAGTGGGGAAACAAGAGTTAGGCATATCTAGTCAGCTATCTTGCTGACATCACTAGAGCGTTCTCTGTTTTAAAATACATCTCTAGTTCTGTGAATAAACTATCAGCTGCTCAGGAATGATTCTTCGGGAGCTACAAGGGAAAAAGGGAAGGAAACTTTGCAAGTTATTTAGCTTATTTCACTGTCTCCAGAAAGAGCCTGACCCAGATTCCTTCACACAGATGGACCTCTGAATTCCATGTATCCAGCAATAAAGAGTATAGAGCTTTTGTTTTTAAGGTCATATGTTTTTCTTTTTTTCCCCAATTAGAGCATACTGCATGTTCATTGTAGAGATTTTGGAAAATAGAAAAAAATTAGAAAGAAGAAAAAAATCATCTACAGTCTCATATGTCCAGCAACAATTACTCCTAACAATTTGATGCATTTCTTTCTATTTCTTCTCTCTCTATATTTACACGCTTTACTTAATTGGGATGATAACCATACACATGATTTTGTATTCTGCTTTTTTCATCCTACAGTATATCATGGCTATTTTCTCAGGCAAATTAATATTTTTTGAAACACTCCTAACAATGCATTGGGAATATTTTATTGAATGAGTGTATCATACATAGTTTATTTAATCATTCTCTTGATAATAGCCTGTTTTTTCTAAACAAGTTTTATTTTATTTTATTTTATTTTATTTTATTTTATGTTTCAGGATACATATGCAGGTTTGTTACATAGGTAAACGTGTGTCGTGGTGGTTTGCTGCACCTCTCAATCCATCACCTAGGTATTAAGCACCACATGCATTAGCTATTTATCCTGATGCTCTCCCTCCCATTATCCCCCAACAGGATCCAATGAGTGTTGTTCCCCTTACTGTGTCCATGTGTTCTCATTCTGAACAAGTTTTTTAAAAAAAAATTACCTTGCCTAAAATGTCACTGAACAAGTTTTAACGTTATTTATAGTGCCTTCCTATAGAAGCTAGATTAAAATTAAGACTTTTAATAACACCCGTGAAATATGCAATGCCCTATGCCAGTTCTCTATTCTAAAGAGATTTTAGGTGGGGCGTGGTGGCTCATGCCCATAATCCTAGCATTTTGGGAGGCCAAGGTGGGTGGATCCCTTGAGGCCAGGGGTTCGAGACTAGCCTGGACAACATGGTGAAACCCCATCTCTACTTAAAATACAAAAATTAGCCAGGCATGGTGGCAGACGCCTGTAATCCCAGCTATTCAGGAGGCTGAGGCAGGAGAATCACTTGAACCTGGGAGGCAGAGGTTACAGTGAGCCAAGATAGCACCGCTGCACTCCAGCCTGGGTGACAGAGTGAGACTTTGTTTCAAGAAAAAAAAAAGAAGAAGAAACGAAAAAGAAGAGATTTTAGGTTCATTATGGTATGTTTTATTAAAAATAGAGTTGTATATAGCTTAATACTTAAAACATATAGCTTACAATTTAGTACTTTAATTATTTTAAATTATATTTATTTTATTTTATTTTTAATTTCTAAAACCATATGAGGCAACTTACAATAAAATAAACTGCTAAAATAAGAGTGAAGACCATTATGAGAAAAGGAAAAAGAACAGAGTCTAGCCATAAAGGGTAAAAGAAGGAAGGAAGAAGAGACCATTGAAACCAGAAAACCTAACTTAAGAACAACTACTACAGTGAGCTGAGAGGTACACAGCTTTTTGTTATCTAAAGGTCATTTATTCAATTATCTATTTATTCTTCCAGTCCACGAATATTTATTGAGCACTTCCTATGTGCCAGGCACTAGGTTGGGGCTGGGAAACAATGATGACCAACATAGACATGTTCTTTTGGAACCTATATTTCACAAAGAGAGATAAACTTTTTCCTATCTCTGAAGGATGGTGTCATCAATGGAACAGAGATGGTCTACAACTCTTCATTTGTCTTACAAATCCTAGAAGAAGCAATAGATAGTATGTTAAGTGAAAGAATTCAGTGTAAGGTTTAAAAATAAAGTCCATTAATGTCAAAGTTTAAATAGAGATAATGAAGTTTGGATAATAAATATGAATTTATTATTCAATAGAAATATGAATGATTAATACGTTTTTTGTGAATTCTATATGTACGTTAACTGTATTAGCTAGTGTTTTGATAATAGTAATGCATTTGGCCATTTTAAAATATTTCTTTTTTAAAATTAAGAAATATGAGCACATTTCTAACATTTTGAAAATGAGAGAAGAAAACTTCCCTTTAAGACCTTGACCTGACCTAATGATTATTAACATTTACATCTCATTCTAGTTTTTTTAAATTGGTGCACTTTACATACTGTAATCATACCTTACATAAAATTGTTATTAAATTGTTTTACAAAGCATTACATCATAAACATTTTCATGATATATAGTTTTCATGAGCATAATTTATTTAGCTATCTCATATTATTAAACTTTTTGTTATTTCCAGTTTTTTCTTCTTACAAATAACACCAGGGTGGACTTGATCATCATATAACTATTTCTCTATTTTAAACTCTTTGTTTGGAATAGCTCCCCAAGAAGGGTTTCTTTTAGTTTGAGGGCTGAGATGTATAAGTTTCCTCGGGCTGCCGTAACAAAATACTACACACTGAGTGGCTTAAAATAACAGAAATTTATTCTCTCATGGTTCTGGAGGGTAGAAGTCTGAAATCAAGGATTTGGTAGAGTTGGTTCCTTCTGGGGACTCTGAGGAGGAGTTTGATCTGTGCCTCTCTCCTAGCTTCTGGTGGTTACCAAAAATCCTTGGGGTTCCTTGGTTTATAGATGCATCACTCCAGTCTTTGTGTCTTCACATAATGTTCCCTTTTATGCATCTTTACATAAGGACATTAGTCACTGGAATTACGGATCACTCTAATCCTGTATGACCTTATCTGAACCAATTATATCTGCAAAATCCTATTTCCAAATAACATCGCTTTCACAAATATCAGGTTTAAGATTCCAACATACCATTTAAGGGGACAATTCAACCAATAGTAGGCATCTGGTTATTGCTGACATATATTGTCAAAATTGCTCTCTAAAAGACCTGTACTTATTTGAAATATGCCAAAAGAGTATGAGAGTGGTTTTATTTTGTGTATTTTATATGCTTAAAATAGTTATGTTTTACTGGTGAAATGATCCTTTTATCATCTTGTAGTGACTCCCTTCCTCTCAAGTAATGTTTTGCATCTGGGACTAACTGCTAACAGTATGCTCATAGTGAGATAATGTACAGGTTTTCACAGGCTATTCAGAGTGTGGGGGAAACTGGCAGAAAGGCACTGCATTATTTGAGTTCTTACAAGTTACAAAGAACATGTGTCAGTTACCTAAGGAGAAGAGGAATTCTTATAAGAACATGTGGCAAATCTGGAGCACTCAGACACAGCAGTCTCTTGAAGACTGGTTCAAGAGAACCAGTGTTTCATTCTGGAAAGAGCTGCCATTACTCAGTCAGACATCCAGAAGAACAGGCACAGCAAGCTCATTCAGGATATAGTGCTGCTGCAGTGGCTGCTAATTTTATTTTATTTTTTCTCTCTAAGTAGCAGGTGTTGGCTGCTCCCTACTAGACTGCTCCACCATTGTGGGGACTCAGCTGCATCTTGTTGGTGCTTTCATTACTTTTGCTGCTAACAATAATTGACCTTAATTTCCTTACAGTTTTTGTTTACTCATGGCTTCAACTCTACTATGGCTTCTGTTATCTACCTCCTGTTTGTGTGTCTTGGCTTCTGTCCACATTGTTGGCTGCTGATACTGATGCTGAGTGTTCTCCCTTCAAACTCCCCAAGAGAGTTGGCTCAGCCTAGATTGGGCCATACTTACCCCTGCTGAGCACACTGGTAGATTAAGTAGAGCTGCTCATATGATAGGCCTCATGGGTAAGGGATAGTCTGTTGTCGGCTATTTGAATCTGGTGGCTCTCCCTGATGCAATCAACTATAACCATGGTTATGATCCTGTGTTAATACATATGGCAACTCAGGCTAATAGTCCTCTCTGAGTATGGTGGCAAAAACTCTGAGGCTTTCCCAAGTGGGTCAAGTGCATCTGGCAGGCATATGGCGTGGTCTTCCCATTGCCAACACTTGGCTCAACCCTGAGAAGACTACCAGGAGGAGATGCTAATAGTGTCTTGAAGGGCAGTAAGAGTTGATTAAGGAGGGAGGAGAATACCAAGCAGAGGTTACAGCTTGAATGAAGGCACAGATACATGAAACATGATGGCATGTGTGTGAAACAAGTAGTTCAGTGTTACTAGAATATAAATGTTGAGGCGAAACAGTGTAGGATATGTAGGAACCAGTTTATGAAAGTTTGGGCTTTTGGTAAATGGAAGTTGCTGAAACGTTTTTGTTTTAAGTTGAGAAAGAGAATAACCTCTAATTCAAGTACAAAACATAGGCTTAAAGGGAGCAGAACTACAGCACATTAACTGGTTGGGAAGCTATCAAGATAGCCATAAAAGAGATAATGAGGAAAGTAGCAAGAGAGATGGAGAACAGGGGACATATCTGAGAAATATTTGGAAGATAGACTGGCAAAACTTGATAAAAGAACTGCTATAGACAGTGATTGTTCAGTGAGTTCAGAATGACTCCCAGGATTCTGGAATGGGCAATGGATGAGTGGTGCCCCTTTAACTGAAGTTTAAGAACATAGGACAAAAGACAGCCTTGGAAGAAAGGGTACGAATTCCGTTTGGGACATGTTGAGTTTCACATACCCCAGGTGCACACATTTGGATATATGCATTTAAGTTCAGGTGTCATTACACCTGTCATTACACATCTAACATATGTAGAGCTGACAGTTCTGGAAAATAAAGTGCGTTGTGCAAGGTCACACAATAAATGAGCTCTGGGTTGCCAGATTTAGCTATTTAAAATATAGCATCGTTAGTTAAAATTGAGTTTTAATTAAATAATGAATGCTTCTTTAGTATAAGTATGTCCAAAATACTGTATAGAATATAGTTATATGGCCCTAAATAAGTGATATTTGATTCACATCATGTTACCACCAAAGTCCAACTGTTTCTACGTTGCCACTAAGATGGAATGACACTCCTATCCTGAAAGTCTTTGGGGGAATAATAACAGCCCTAATCCTCTTCGTTACTACAAGTTTTGTTTCATTTAGTTTCATGTTGTGTTGTTTTTAAATTCCTGCTTTGATGAAAAATAGGTCCGTTTATCCTGACTTATAAGCAGATATTTCTAAAGGTTGACATTTTCACATGGTAGAAAACTTTGGGGCAGAGAGATCTGGTAAAACCTTGAGCCAGCAACCTATTCCAAGTGTTGTTGGAGTTTTTCAAGGATACCTACCTCCAAATGTAGAGGTAAACTAAAACTACTTAGCCTTTCTCCAGTATCAGAGGCAGGAAAATGAGTTAAAGGACTCTCCCTGGGTAGAAAGGCTCCCCACCCACTTCTGCGGTATTTTGAGCCACTCAGGAACTGTGGCCCCTATCAGATGACTATGTACGTCAAAGACAATGCTTTATAGTTTATGAGTTTCCTCACGGATGTTCTGAATTGTTCTGGAAACAAGATAACAATGTGGTTCTAGCAATTTTCATGAGCAATCTTTAGGGCTGTCCTGTGTGGTTAATCTGATCTGTGGAGCTGCTGCGTTATGGGTAATTTTGAAACACAGGTTTGCTTATCTATCTATCTGCCCAAGGTGACAACATTTAGGCACTGGTTCAAGTACCAGGCTTTGCTTGAGGGACTTAGAAAGGTTATTTCTCTCTTTCTCTCTGTATGTATGTATTTATATGGAGACACAAGTAAGCTGTTTCCTAAAACATTAATAGTGATTTTCTTCTAAATGGTATGATTTGGAAATAATTTTGACTTTTCCTTTATATCTTTTGTATTTTCTGAATTTTGACATAAATAGTATTGCTACTTCTGTAATAACAACAATAATGACTATTTTCTTTTGAGAGATAAAAGTTTCAGCCTTCCCTTCGGGGACCATGGTTGTCTTTATATCTGATACTCTTCTATTTCTTCTTCCTATTCTTCACTGATAACAGAAAGATAAAAGAGAAATAAGAATAGAATCTTCTAAAAGTTTATTTTCAATAAAGAGGCAAAAGAAAAAAGAAAATGAAAACAGCCCTTTAAAAGTAAAATATAATACTGGTCAAAATCATCACAAAAAGAAATGTCCTTTGGTTTAAATTATAACCAGTGAAAACATGTAAGCTCAGTATTTGATGTACAGACTCTTTGCAGAGAAATTTGCAAGCAAATGTTCTCAAAGGTTGACATTTCCACATGGAAGAAAATTTGGGGAATATAGAACACCTGCTAGAACCTTGAGGCTCAGGCATTAATACTCATTACCGTAGATGAGACAAAGCAATTATCATCATTCAGTTCCTAATGTTTGATTCTTACCCAACAATATATGCCCACTATCCAGATTAATTTCTCCTCCCTACAGCACCCAAGCAGCAGCTATCATTTCTAAGAATTCCTGTCAAATAGTCTTTGAAACATTTGTTTATAGAAAACAAATAGAATACAGAAGGCCTGGTGGGGTTCCAAAGAACAAACATTTCAACTTCAACTGTATTTTAGGCTTTGTGTCCCCAGCCGAGACTGGGGTACACAAGTAGAGTCCCAGTAACAGTAACAGAAAACAGTATTTCTCTTGTGCTCCTACCTGCTTTGCAGAAATTCCTCGCAGTGAATTCTGACAGGCCGGATAAGAGGTCATGTGTGCTTGCTAACTCACTCTCCGCTTCTTCTTAGTACTTTCCATTTCTTTTCTCTTTGGCTCACTGTGGTGATGCCCTGAAGCTGTGGATATTGTCAAGGCCCTGTTACTTCCACCAAAGCATTCAATGTCAGACAAAACTCTCCTCTCCTGCTTTTTCTCTGGAAAACATAGCCTTAGGTTTCTTAAGGTCTACCAAGTTGGGTAAAACAACTCTCTTAGCTTTTATTCACACTTTATTGTAGCCCATCCTGCCTGCTGCCCTGGCATTAAATCCATGGAGGTTGGACTGAAGGGCATTCTGAGTGGCAGACCCTTTAGTCTACTCCCTCCCTTGACCTTCCACCTTTATCCTTTGTTTTGTTTTTGTTTTTTGTTTGTTTGTTTTTAAAGACAGTCTCATTACATTGCCTCAGCTGATCTCCAACTCTGGGGCTTCAAGCAGTCCTCCCTCCTGCCTCAGTGTTGGGTTTATGGACATGAGCCCCCACATATAATCTGATCTTTTGTTCCTGAACCAAACTTGAGGATATGGAATTGTGTATGTTTGGTTGAGGTCTTTCTTCCCAGAAGGCTTTTCAGTCCTTTAGGCAAATAAGCCCATTTCAGGCCACCTGTTGGCCTTCAAGACAGGATTAGACATACCTGAATTCCAAGATGAATGTATTGTAAGGCCACATCCACTCGGCTTTACATGAATTTAGATTTGGTGTTCTAGGTATAACAAAATGCTTAATGAGATAGAGATGTAGGAACTTCAGGCAGCACTTGAAGCAGCCAACACTTCGCTGGCATAGGTGGGCACAAGGGATTGTTTTTTCGTCAAAATAGCCATTCGCATGAACTCCACATAGTTGTGCAAACAAAAGGTACATAGGCACCCATTACCCCAGCAGACGGGTGAAATAGAATCTTAATGTGACATGACCATGAGACTCTCCCAGCAACTCCTGATGTACATAGCTGGTTGCTTGAGCAGAAGTAGGTAAGTTTGCATAAATGCCTCCTGGGAGAGCAACCTCCTGGGAGAGGTTTTTTAAATTTGGTGTCATTAGACCCGTTCTGGTGCATTGGGATGATTCTGGCTGAGATTTCCTTGCAATTTGAAGGAATAACAACCCAGAAAGGAGCACATTATAAGAGATGAGGAGCCTACTCTGATAGGTTCCTAGGGCAAAGAGGAGATCTGTACCGTGTGTCTAAGGCTGAACAGCCTTCCCAGTGAGCCCCTCTGACCTTGAGCTCACCCTTTGGAATGTCTGTGAACATGTGAACCGGCCACCTCTCTCCTTGTCTTAGTCTATTTTCTGCTGCTATAGCAGAATGCCTGAGACTGGGTAATTTTAAAAGAACATAAATGTATTTCTCACAGGACTGGAGGCTGACAATCCAAGATTAGAGAACCAGCAGGTTCAGGGTCTGGAGAATGCCCAGTCTCTGCTTCCAAGGTGGCTCTTTGAATGCTGCATCCTCCAGAGGGAAGGAACTCTGTGTCCTCACATGGCCGAAGGCAGATGGACAAAAAGGAACAAACTCTCTGTCAAGCCCTTTTATAATGGCATTAATCTATTCCTGAGGGTAGAGCCCTCATGACGTAAATACCTCCAAAAAGTCTCCACCTCCCAACACTGTTGCAGTGGAGATTAAGTGTCCAACACATGAATTATGGGGAATGCATTCAGATTGTAGTACTCCTTAAAGCCCCATGTGGCAATACCATGGCCTGGGCAGGGTCTAGAAAGCAAGAGCATCCGCCCAGCAGGAGACAGTGTCCGTTGGCCTGTGAGGGACCGATGGCAACAACCAAAACAAGAATCTCTGCTACGTGGTGCTTGGAATCAAGACAGACTTTTTTGAACTGAGTAGTCACCTGACTTCCTTGGCAATTCACATGAGCTAGGGACTTGGGAAGTGGAAGAGGCTCAAGGTTGAGTCATTGGACTTGCTGAAAACTTGAAGGTAAAAGGCTAAAACAATTAACTGCTAAAATAGGAGCACTATGACTGCTTTTGAGCCCCTAAACTGATAAAGCCAATTGTATGGGTTATATGGGAACAAAGAAAGGGCTCACTCACCTTTTGTAGTTTTAAGATTATTGCCCACTATAATTTAGGGCTCAAAGGAGGTTGTAGATTCATATTTTTTATCTTTAATTTCTAAAATGTTACATAATTCTGGGTTTCAGGAGTTAATATAGTTGTATGCCCTCCCCGGTCTCTTTAATAAACCAAACTCATCCACTCAGATCTTTGGAATTAGCCCAGATCATCTCCTCTTTGTCTGGGGTGTCACCAGTTCTTGCCCTGTGATTCTTCTTTCTTTGATCTGAGTCCATCTTCAGACCTCTCCCTATTTTCCCAGCCTACCTGGACTGACCATCTGTTCTGGGCTGGATTTTCTAGCCACACAGAGATACTCTTTTTCCAGCCAGGCCTTTGGTAAATGCCCAGCTTTTTCCTGCCTTCAGCACCCTCCTTGTTAGTGCGTGGGCATCAGCCAGAGCACTGGGAATCAGAAGCCAAAGTATTCACTCTGACAATATGAATGCCTGTATGCAGGCTAGTCTTCTTGAGCTATTTCAAACTCTTTTTTTTCACCTATGAAATGTGAATAGTGAACTGTATGGTTCCACTATATGTTATGAATTAAGAAACAAACATTATTTTTGGTGCTGCATAGTATTTGTAATAATATTGAGATACACAAACAAAAAAGTTTCCTTCAAATCAAATGTGAATTTTTGCCCTGGAGCATTTCTAGAGCATTCAAAGTTCTCAGTTTTTGACAGGACCATAATGATGTGGAATTTTCAAGAAGTTGAAACCCCTGAAAAAAATGGAAAACTTTAACCAGTTACACAGCATTGTCGCAAACATTGGAACGTATTTTCCCTTCCAAACAGGGAAAGATGAAGGGTGATTATAGAGTTGATATAATGGAAAGACATGCTACAATCCTGGCATGAATATTACCTTAAAAGACTGGAGTTTTTATTCACATCAAGTTGAAAATATAAGCAAAAGCAATGGAGAAATTTGCCCAAGACTTGGTCTTCCCACCTTTATTCAAATTATCCTCTTTCTTACTTTCCATATCTTAACAAGGGAAAAACTGAAAGTAAGGGAGGTGTGCGCATCACAGTGATTGCAGTCATACCTTCCATCACCGAAAATGAGAATGAGCAAGCAATTTGTTTTCCATATTCAGAAATTGTATTTTTTAAAAAAGCTCAATTTTTAATGGCATTAAGATTGAAAGCAATCAACAAAGGCAACGAAATTTACTGTGAAGGAAATGAAATTCCTTCTTAAATGACAAACCCAAGAAAACATAGTGTAATAATTTGATCATATCAGGAATCCCCTGCCCATACTCAAAAACAATCTTTTTTCCTGGTAACACGTCTTTTTAGTCAGGCAAAGAATCATCTCATACACACAATCATGAAGAGATTTTTAAAAAATCAAATTCTTAAGAGGTTTATTAATTTGGGGTTGTTTGTATCTTTCTTAGAGGCTCTTGTGACAAGAATTATCAAACTGCAAAAACTTTCTAAGATTTCAAACCTGAAAAGATTAAAGAAAAAAATTTTTTTTTTGGTTAGTCAGTAAATACAGGTCTACTTTTTATCTGTAGTGAAATCTCGATGAGTAAACTGAAAGGAAGATTGGGTTGGGGATTATGCAAACGTGGTTTCTTCCTCTCTGCTCCTCTACCCTGCCCTGTCTGCAGAGAGATGAACTTTTGCATATCTGTATTTCAGTCCTTCATTTCCAGAGCATTGCTAATTCAGTCCTGGGCAATTCTAGCATTTAATTGTATAAAGTCTTCAATTGAGTGAACATGATCAAGGTTTCTTAGAGTCAATCTGTAAAAGCAGAGTCTTCAAACCGAAAAATATTATAATACTCACTGGTCATTCTAACAGGAATCATTGGGGGGTATGTGGCCTTAACTACTAAGAAATATTTTTCAGGCAACCATTTACATATAAAACTGAACTCAATAAAATAGTGAATAGCATAGGCACAGAGCATATGTACCTATGCATAGTGAATAGCATAGGCACAGTCTTAACCCTAGGAGGCACAGTTAATAGCAATAGTGATGATAATAGCAACTAACACTTAGCAGGTACTTACCATATGCCAGGCATTTGTATTCTCATTTAATCCTTATAGCCACCCTCATAATTAGATGTTACTATGGCCATTTTATAAACAAACAAACAGAAAAACCATTAAGCAATTTGCCCAAGAAGACTAAGTGAAGGTTGAGTATGTAAGACTAGAGACACCTTCCCCACCTGTCTGCTTGATTTTAACTATGTAAGTGAATGGGGTCCTTGGATGGAGGGCAAAATGGAGAAAATAATAGAATCTGTGTTCTAGATGGTCCAGAATACAGTCTCCTGGAATAGCTCCCTAGAAGTGGTAAGGAGGAAGCAGATACTAAAGGAATCATAAAATATCTATATGGTTGGGTAGTTTTATTTGTAGGACAGATAGAAATAAATCCTAGTTCAAAATTCAAGCAAGGCAATGTATGTATGTCAGCAAGGCTTATATATGTGTAAGCATATATGAAAGAGTCCAGAAAAGATTGCTGTTAATGGTTTATGTGTATTCTAGATTTTTCCCACATATTAATATATTATCATTTTAAAATGGGATTATAAAATACACACATACATTTCATCTAATAATATGCTACTTTTTTCCATGACTCCTTAGTATCTCATATGGCTTTACCATAATTTATTAAATATTTCTATTGTCTTGAACATTTAAATTTGTTTTTAAGTTTTCATTATTACAAATAATCTACAGTAAATACTTTTATGCACACATTTTTGCAGTGTGTAAAACAAATCCCTGGAAGTGGAATCATCACATTTTTTAAAAGGCATATTAAAAATTATAAGTGGCTGTTGTGAAATGCCCTACAAAAAGGTTGTACCATTTTATATTTCCACCATCATGTACAAGAGCATCTGTTCTCCTACACCTTTCATAACACTGGATATTATTGATATTTTTAACAATTGCTGATACGATGGGCAAAAATTGTATCTTGTTATTTTGATTTGAATTTTTTTCTTTTCTGTGTGTGTGTTTTTATTTTGTTTTTTTTCTTTTTTTGAGACAGGGTCTCACTCTGCTGCCTAAGTTGGAGTCCAGTGGTGTGATCACGGCCTGCTACAGCCTCAAACTCCTGGGTTCAAGCCATCCTGCTGCCTCAGCCTTCAGAGTAACTGAGACTATAGGGGGACTCCACCATGCCCAGCTAAATTTTAGATTTTTTTGTAGAGACAGGGTCTCGCTTTGCTGCCTGTGAATTTTTTTCACTGTTAGGGAGTTAAAATGTCATTTTATATGTTTATTTGGAACTTGTGTTTTTTGTCTACGAATTCTTAAGTCTACTTTTTCTATTGGGAATTTAATCATTTTCTTGTGAATTATTTTACTGAATTTTCTTCTTTATTAGAGATAGTTGAGCATTTGTCTACTACATATACTGTAAATTTTTTTTCCTAATTTGTCTTTAGGCTTCCTCCTCTTCTTTTTCCTCCTCCCTTTCCTTCTTCTCTCTCTCTTTTTCTGTGTCTTTTGCTATTTATATTTTAAATTTTATGTAAAAGTTTTTTACGCATTTTGGACTTCATATATTAGAAAGATTTTATCTCCCAAGAATATGCAAATAGCAACTCATGACTTTCTTCTGGTACTTTAATGGTTTTTTTTTTTCATATTTACATATTTGATCTAACTTCCATTCATTTCAAAAAAAGCTAGAAATCCAGATTTTCATATGAAATCTTCTGTTTGGAAATGTCTGCTTTTTAAATATAATTTTAAAGAATAAGCCAAATAAAATAAATGTGATGGCCAGATTTAGCCATGGACTGCTGGTTTGTGACTTCTAGTTATAAAGATTCCACATAAGAGATTAAACAAGACTATACTGTTTCTATTAAAAAGTTAAACAGACCATATTGTTTCCATTACATTACTGATGCATAAAAGGAGTACATACAGTGTGTAATTAAATGCGGGAAAAATTGTACAGCTACCTGCTTGAAGATAATAACATTTTAGCTTTATCTCTTGAGGAAAATTACTGAACCTCTCTCTGTCTTCCCATCTGCAAATTGGAGATAATACCTTTGGGGGAACATTAATTGTGTTTTGGGCTTGTATGGGGGTCTAGCCAATGAAATAAATCATTAAGTGTAGCTATTATGAGGAGTTTTTGGGAATTATAAATGTGATATCTACCACTTGCAGCCACACTCGCAGCCATCTCTCTCACCCAGGCTGGAGTGCAGTGGCATGATCTCGGCTCACTGCAACCTTTGCCTCCTGGATTCAAGCAATTGCCCTGCCTCAGCCTCCTGAGTAGCTGGGATTACAGACACCTGCCCACCACCATGCCTGGCTAATTTTTGTATTTTCATAGAGACAGGGTTTCACCATGTTGGCCAGGCTGGGCTTGAGCTCCTGACCTCAGGTGATCTGCCCTCCTCAGCCTCCCAAAGTGCTGGGATTACAGGCGTGAGCCACCGCGCCCATCACAGCCATATTTGTGGCATGTTCTAGGGTCGTTTCAGAAAGAACTGACTCAAGTGGAGATTCTATTCAAGTCAAATTCCCAGTTTGTCTGTGATTTACTAATGGATTCAATGGGAGCTAGAAGAATCCCAGAACCAATAAACATAGTTTTTACACTTAGGAAGTCTCCAGTTTTGTTGAAAAAATTAAATTTTCATAAAATACAAATAAAGATGCTGTAATTAAGTACCTATTTGACATAGACAAGATGTGTTTTAGCTCAAGAAGATAAAGTTATAAAGGTGCTTTTCTTTAGGAATTGAAGGCCGTGATGAATGGGTAGGATTTGGTTAGTGCCAAGTAAATGGCATTTCAGGCTTGGAAAACAGGATGAAAAAAGGCATAGACTTGGTATTACACATGTCATTGTGTGCTACTGCAGATGATGGGGAGAGTGAGAGGGAGTGTGAATGGTGCTGCGAGGCTGGAACAGAGAGAAAGGGGCATGGTCAGGGCAGAATTGTGGGAGGTATGCTGGGCAGCTACATTGAACTCAGTAAAGAGAGGGTTACAACTCTGAGCAGATTTTGGAGGGAGAGGCACAGGGCCTGCAACAGTGCAATGATTGGTGACAAGGGCTGATCAGTAATTAGGTGCTATTGTTATTTTCATTTTATAATGAGAACGTTGAGATGCAGAGACTTGCTCAAGAAGAGAAATATGTCCCCCATTACACTAATAGGGCTGCTACTTTGGGATCTTCTTTAGGTTAGAAGTAAAGCAATTTTTATAAAAATCAATCCAGTGGCCACATTTCAAAGGATAAATGCCAAGCCGTCATCCTCTTTTGAAGGTACCTTGGGATGCAGATCAATAGGCAAGATGAGGACGGGGTCATAGTGTATTTACCCTCACCATGTGATATGTCCAACAACCTTTCATAGGAGTCAAAATTGAAGAGACAATAAAGCTTGCAGAGCAGAGAAAGTCCATTCAGGTGAAAATGGTTCATTTTGACTCATTGATTTTCTGTGCTCATTGAGTCATGATTGCTTCATGGTGTCAGGTGCTTCAGTAATTCCCTTCTTCCTTTTCTGACTATTAGGTACTTTCTCTCACTTTTCCTTTTCAGTTTTGGGGATTTTTCAGATTTTAATTTGCTATCAAGCAACTAAGGGAGAGAGAATAATTGATTTTTATAACTATTTAACATTTAGGTAAATGAAGTCATAGAATAATCAAGAATCTTGTCCAGGACAACAAAGTTAATCTCTGTCAGCAATAGGACTAAAATGTCTTAACATTCCTCTTTGGATTTTTATTATTCAAGCACATTTTAAAGCATCAGCTTCTAGGATACTGTGCTACTTTCCTTCCTGAGAACTGATAAATGCAGCTTTTATTTCACAAGTCCCTAAAAGCTAGTCAACTAATTATCTTGATACTTGTACGTTAGCTAAATGTGTCAGGTACAAGTATCAAGGTAAAAAGTGGAGAAGACAGGAATTCTGACAGATAATTTGTCCTGATGTTAAGTTTACCTCATCAAAAGGCAATTATGGGCAGGTTCTTTCATATGACGAAAGGAAATCCATTTTCCTGGTATACCAACTCACAAATCTAATGTTGCCTTCAGTGCTACTATCTAGGGCTAAACTAAATCTAGTGTTTAATAATGTGAACCCAGAATGAGCCTGGGACCCATTGTTCTACACCAAGGAACAGCAGAGCACAGACTCTGTGATTGTGAGTTCACTATTCTTTTCATTCATGTTTTTAGAACAGACGATGCCAGATGTTCCAAATCTGGAATATGAATGGCCACTAGCCACCAACACAAACAGAAATTCTACTACATATTAATTCCCATGTGTCCAAAGGGGAACTGTTTTGAATTTTTGTTATTCATTTTTGTGTAATAAAGGAATAGTTTGAGATTTGATTGTTGTCAACAAGCTTGACTTTGACTTGGTGATATAAAAAACTAAAACATGCCTGTATATCATTTGAGACACTGGTCTCTAGGCTAAAATGTTAAAATGCTCTGATTAATCGACATATACTTTCACTGGTAATATTTCAGTGATCTGTATTTGGTTACAAAGGGACTGTCACAAACTCAAGTGTGTTCAGAAGAAACAAGATGAAGGAATGTCTAGAAATTATGGCGTTTCCATAGGGATCCACAGAGGAGGAACAGAAGATGAGGATTTTAATGTCAGCTGCAGATAGAATTATGAAAAAATGAAGTAAGATGGACATCAAAGTGCTGTTATATACAAGATATTTAAATGTATTCAGAATTGTTCCAGAAGGAAAACTAAGGTCAGAACAACTTATTCAGATCATCATAAAGGAGGACTTTCATAGTTGTTCAAAAATAAAACAAGCCTCCTTGTGAGGAACTAAGCTTTTGTCATGACGAATGTTCAGACAAGGTTAATTATGTTTTCAAAAATATTAGTGTGGGCTGGGCGCAGGGGCTCATACCTGCAATCCCTGCACTTTTGGAGGCTGAGGTAGGCAGATTGCTTGAGCCCAGGGGTTTGAGCCCAGCCTGGGCAACATGGCAAATCTTGTCTCTACAAAAAATACAAAAATTAGCTGGGTGTGGTGGTGTACACCTGTAGTCCCAGTTACTCAGGAGGCTGAGGTGGGAGGATGGATGGAGACCAGGAGGTTTAGGCTACAGTGAGCGGTGATTGTAACACTGCGCTCCAGCCTGGGTGACAGAGCAAGACCCTGTCTCAAAAATATATGTATATATTTTTATAGTGTGTATATATATATATTTATAGTATATATATTTTACTATATAGTTTATAGTATATATATTTATAGTATAAATACTATAAAATGCATAGTATATGACATACTATGATTTATAACTCACTATGTATAAGATTATTCACAAATATATATATTAGTTGTATATACAAATATATATTAGTCAATAATCTTATACATAGTGACTTGTAAATCATAGATACTCAATTTATGTTTGGTAAACCAATGAGTGTATTACTATACAAGGTTGGATCAAATGACCCGAGAAGTCTGGAAGATGGCTAATACTCTTTGTCTAGTATCTACCCTGCCCCATGTGGGAGATACAGAAGGAAAACAGGCCTTGTTCCTTGCTTTAAAAGTAGCTGAGAAGGTAAAGGAAATTCTTGAAACAATGAGAAATTGTAATGAATTGTTCTAACAGGGGATTTTAGAGAAAGTAAAAACCCTGAGTTGGTGTAAAACTTTTCTTAACAGAAGAGTTGTATGAGTTGGTCTTCAAAATATTAAGAAAAACACAATAAAGAAGATGTGGCATTTTAGAGAATTAGTACAAAGTTCTGGAAATAAACAGAGCATGGTATGAGAGACAGTGAGCAGACAGATTAGTTGGAGTGGAATGTTTCCCCTGGGGCAGGAAGAAATGAGGCAGCAAGCACATATAAACTCAATTGGGGAGTTTGAGCTTGATGCAGGGGATGCATGGAAGTTTTGTAGATTATTAAGCAAAGGAAAGGCATAATTAACACATGTGTAAGGAACAGTCACCTAACAGATACACACTGCTCGAAATGGAGCTGTGCTTCTCAAACTGAGATGTACACTCCCCTCATATTCACACACCAAAATGTTCACAGAGCATAAATTGTACTTGAAGATTATGGGAAATGCTAACTTTCTTATAAGTAATTGAAGATATTATTTTATATCAAACAAATATGATAAAACTGTAAACTTCAGAGAAATGGCATTCTTGTGCTGAATGACCGTAGGCTGTGCTCCGGAGGCCTGTCAGCTCTCTTGGGCTCTCTGCAGCCCTGAAGTCCACAGACAGGGAAGTGTGAGAAACCTGTGAGAGAAGGCCAAAGAGCAGGAGTGTCTTATTACTACACACTGAAAGCATACTGTGCTAGGTGCTGTGCTTAGAACTGGGGGTAGAAAGATGAAGACAGTGCCACCCTGGAGAAGTTACTCGTCTGTTGGGGAGATAGATTTATAAACAGATAACTTCAATAAATTTTGAAACCAATAAAACCATTTATGCACATAGTGGGGTCCAGCATAAATTAGAGGACACAACTAGAGAATATAGTGGGAAATGGAATGCTAAAGGAGAAGAAAGAAAGGCCAGACTAGGATTTCTATTCCGGGAGGCCTGAAGAATGAAGCTGCTGCTAAGAAAAAAGGTAGATACGTGATTATGTGCACAAAATGGGTGTGGTTACTAAACATCTTCTGCACAACTGAGAACCCATGCTAGGGAGGAAAACAAGTACATGAAAAAGGCAGACACCCACTTAGAGAACTTCTTTACACCCACACTGTCTTACCTCATTCTGGAGCTCTCCCACCTATCACCACCAAAACTCATCCCTATCAGTAGTTCTGAGACACAAGTTCTGATATTTTCCAATTTTTACTTACCCTGCCTATTGAGAATAAAACCAGTCAAAAACTTCAGATTAACCTTAAAATAAGAACTCAGAATCCTACAGCTCTTGATAAAATTAAAATAAAGATCCAACTGGTAAAAATGGAATAGACCTTGATGAGGATGATACTTGAACTATATACATGACTTGGATTTTCAGCTTTTGCAAAGAAAATAGAATTGCAGCAAATTCAAAATACATAGTTTCTACCTTTCTTTTAGAGTAGTGGGTTTTCTTCGTAGTGTTGAATTGAATACCAGTGGAATACAGATAAATGAAGTCATTAGTTATTAACAATAGTTTTTAAATAATAGTCGTAAGTAATTAGCGATTGCTACTAGCTACCATTTTTTGAATGTTTAGTACACGCTTAGACACTGTTTTATCTCAGTGATTTTCACTGATGGTACAAAAGATAAATTCATTTAATTTTCACACAACCAAATTTGGTGTATATCATTATCATCTATATTTTATAAAATGAAGCAGGAGAGGTGAAGATATTTGTCCAAACTTAAAATTAGGAAGTGACATAAACTGGATTCTTTAAGAACTCCAGAGGGCAAGTACTTAAATACAGTACTTTGCTCAAACAACACTAATAATCACTACAAATGATCTATGGTTATCTCTGTATGCTTCTCTCAGTAGACATTCCCTTGATCAGAAGGGCGAGGGAAAGAAAGAGCAGGTTACAATGAGAACACCAGGAGTTGTACCCACCTTAGGAAAACTCATGAGAGTATATGATGAACAGGTACATCATCTGGCATGTGTATCTCAGTGGAAAAAAAAAATTCTTAGAATTCTGCCATAGAGAATGGGGTGATGTTCAGATAAATTCTACTCCAAGTAGCATGTGAGAAAACTCAGTGAGCAACTGTTTGTGTATTACCAATAAAAAGGAACATAGCATATATTTTCTCAAAAATATGTCACATTTGGCCTTATAAAATGATTTTGGAAGTATTCCCTCTTCCTCAATTTTCTGAAAGATATTTTATTGACTGTTTAATAGAATTCTCCAGTGAAGAAATTGAGCCTGGAATTTTCTTTATGAAAAGGCTGATAATTATGAATTGAATTTCTTTACTAGATATGGAATTATTTAGTTCCCTGTTTTTTCTTGCAAACTTTTAGTGATTTGTGTCTTTTAAAGAATTTGTCCATTTTATCTGATTGATTATCAAATTTTTTGGCATAAAGTTGTTTGTAATATTCCCTGATTACCCTTTTAATACCTGTAAGATCTGTGTTGGTATCTCCTTTTTCATTCCTGACTTGGTAAATTAGATTTTCTTTATTTTTTGTCTTGATCATTTTAAGCTAGAGGTTTATTAATTTTATTGATTTTTCAAAGAATCAACTTTTGATTTCATTTATCTATAGTTTATATTTTTTATATTTTGTTGATTTCTGCTCTTATCTTTATTATTTTCATTCTTCTTTCTACTTACTAGCCATTGAGGAAACAGTTTTCAAGAGAAAGACTAGTGGATTTATTTGCATCTCTGAGGACAGTCCACTAAGCTGGACCTCATGCTACTTGGGCTTTAATGATTAAAAAAAAAAAATAGTACAGTTCTTTCAAAATAAGCTAAGAAATTGCTTACTGATGATTTGAGGAACTAGTGTTCTGACAACTTTAAGGGCCATATGAATGTCATTTTCTGATGAGTAAGTGATTTAAAGGTTGACATTAGAGGAAATGAGAAAAAATATCGTGGGAAGGAGGGAGATTTGGGCAATGAACTTTTAATGAAAATTAGGACTCTAACTTTTTTTTCTTAAGTCCTCAAAAAAAAACATGAAAGATTTAAGTTTGGAGAGAGGTATAAATTACACTCCAGCTAGAAGTCCTGTGTAAGAGGAAAGATCCTAGGTCACTTACACTTGTATTATTATTTTTAGAATAATTTGACTTGACTAAAACTGTTTTTCCCCAATTTTCTCCACATGGTTTTATTGAATGAATCCATTCCTTTTTCATTGATTTAAAATATGGGAGCTTTTGTTTTATTTTTGTGAGTACACTGCAGTTGTATATATTTACAGGGTACATGAGATGTTTTGATACAGGCATGCAATGTGAAATTAGCCTATCATGGAAAATGGGGTATTCATCCATTCAAGCATTTATCCTTTGTGTTACAAACAATCCAATTAGATTCTTTAAGTTATTTTAAAATATGCAATTCAGTTATTATTGACTATGGTCACCCTATTTTGTGTTATCAAATAGTAGGTCTTATTCTTTTTTTTTTTTTTTTTAATCCATTAACCATCCCCACCTCCCCCTCAACTCCCCATTATCCTTCCAAGCCTCTGGTAACCATATTTCTACTCTCTATGTCCATGACTTCAATTGATTTAATTTTTAGATCCCACAAGTAAGTGAGAACATGTGATGTCTATCTTTCTGTGCCTGGCTTACTTCATTTAACATAATGATCTTCAGTTACATCGATGATGTCACAAATAACTGGATCTCATTCTCTTTTATGCCTGAATAGTACACCATTGTATATATGTACCACATTTTCCTTTCATATATGTAGAAAATCTATTCATCTGTTGATGGACACTTAGATTGCTTCCAAATCTTAGCTATTGTAAACAGTGCTACAACAAACATAGGAGAGCAAATCTCTCCCACATACCGATTTCCTTTCTTTGGGATGTATACCCAGCAGTAGGATGGCTGGATTATATGGTAGCTCAATTTTTAGTTTTTTGAGGAACCTCCAAACTTTTCTGCATAATGGCCGTACTAATTTACATTCCCACCAACAGTGTACAAGAGTTCCCTGTCTCCACATCCATGCCAGCATTTGTTATTGCCTGTCTTTTGGATATAAGCCATTTTAACTAGGATGAGACGATTGTACTTTTGATTTGCATTTCTCTGATGATCAGTGGTGTTGAGCACCTCTTCATATGCCTGTTTGGCATTTGTATGTCTTCTTTTGAGAAATGTCTATTCAGATCTTTTGCCCATCTTTTCATTGGATTATTGAATCCAATAATAACTCTTCTTTCCTGTAGAGTTGAGTTCCTTATGTATTCTAGTTATTAATCTCTTATCATAGGGGTAGTTTGCAAATATTTTCTCCCATTCTGTGGATTATCTCTTTATTTTGTTCATACTGTGCAGAAGTTTTGTAACTTAATATTATTACATTTATCCAATTTTGCTTTGGTTGCCTGTGCTTGTAGGTTATTGCTCAATAAGTCTTTGCCCAATCCAATGTCCTGGAGAGTTGCCCCAATGTTTTCTTTTAGTAGTTTCATAGTTTAAGGTCTTAGATGTAAGTCTTTAATACCTTTTTATTTGATTTTTGTATATGGCAATAGATTTGATATGGTTTGGCTGTGTCCCCACCGAAATCTCATCTTTAATTCCCACATGTTGTGGGAGAAACCCGGTGGGAGGTAATTGAATCATGGTGGCAGGTCTTTCCTGTGCTGTTCTCGTGATAGTGAATACATCTCATAAGATCCAATGGCTTCATAAGGTGGAGTTTCCCTGCACAAGATCTCTCTCTTTGCCTGTCACCATCTATGTAAGATGTAACTTGCTCCTCTTTGCCTTCCATTATGATTGCAAGGCCTCCCCAGCCATGAGGAACTGTAAGTTCTTTAAACCTCTTTATTTTGTAAATTGCCCAATCTCGAGTATGTCCTTATTAGCAGTATGAAAATGGACTAAGACAGAGCTCTAGGTACATTCTTTTGCATATGGATATCCAGTCTTCCAAGCATCATTTATTGAAGAGACTATCTTTTCCCCTATGTATGTTCTTGGAACCTTTGTCAAAAATGAATTCACTGTAGGTGTGTGGATTTATTTCTGGGGTCTCTACTCTGTTCCATTGGTCTGTGTGTCTGTTTTTATGCCAGTACCATGTTGTTTTGGTTACTACAGCTCTGCAGTATAATTTGAAGTCAGGTAATGTGATTTCTCCAGTTTTATTCTTTTTACTTAGGGTAGCTTTGGCTATTCTGGGTCTTTTGCAGTTCCATGTAAATTTTAAAATTGTTTTTCTATTTCTGTGAAGAATGTCATTGGTATTTTGGTGGGGATTGCATTCAATCTGTAGATTGCTTTGAGTAGTATGCACATTTTAACACTATTGATTTTTTCAATACATAAACATGGAATATTTTCTACTATTTTGTCATCTTCAGTTTCATTCATCAATGTTTTATAGTTTTAATTATAGACATCTTTTAACTCTTTGGTTAATTCCTAAGTATTTAATTTTATGTGTTGCTACTGTATATGGTATTACTATTCTATTTCTTTTCCACATTGTTCACAGTTGACATATAGAAATGCTACTGATTTTTGTTTGCTGATTTGTATCCTGCAATTTTACTGAATCTGTTTATCAGTTCTAATAGTTTTCTTGTGGAGTCTTTAGGTTTTTCCAAATATAAGATCATATGATGAGTAAATCAAGATAATTTGACTTCTTCCTTTCCAATTTGGATGCCTTTTATACCTTTCTCTTGTCTTATTGCTGTAGCTAGGAATCCTAGTACTACTAATATGTTGAATAACAGTGATGACACTGGGCACCCTTGTTGTGTTCCAGATCTTAATGGAAAGACTTTCAACTTTTCCCCATTCAGTATGATACTAGCTGTGGGTCTGTCATATATGGCTTATATTACGTTGAGGTATGTTCATTCTATACTCAGTTTTTTGAGGGTTTTATCATGAAGGGGTGTTGAATTTTATCAAATGCTTTTCAGCATCAATTAAAATGATCATGTGGTTTTTATCCTTTGTTCTGTTGATCTGATGTATCACATTGATTGATTGGTGTATGTTGAGCCATTCTTGTATCCTAGGGATAAATCTCACTTTGTCATGATGAATAATCTTTCTAATGTATTGCTGAATTTTGTTTGTAGTATTTTGCTTAGGATTTTTGCATCAATATTCATCAGAGATATTGGCCTGTAGTTTTCCTTTTTTGATGTGTCTTTGGTTTTGGCATAAGCGTAATACCAGAGTCATAGAATGAGTTTGGAAGTATTCCTTTCTCCCCTACTTTTCAGAATTGTTTGAGTAGAATTGGTATTAGTTCTTCTTTAAATGTTTGGTAGAATTCAGCAGTGAAGCCCTCAGGTCCATGTCCTGGGCTTTTCTTTACTGGAAGACATTTTATTAGGGCTTCAATCCCATTACTCCTTTTTTTCTTTTTTTTTTTTTTAGACAGGGTCTCACTTTTTCACCCAAGGTGGAGTGCAGCAGTGCAATCTTGGCTCACTGCAGCGTTGATCTCCCAGGTTCAAACTATCCTGCTGCCTAAGCCCCCCACGTAGCTGAGACTACAGGCATGTGCCACCATGCCCAGCTAAATTATTTTGTATTTTTTTGTAGAGACGAAGTTTCACCATGTTACCCAGGCTGGTCTCGGACTCCTGAGGTCAAGCAATCTGCTCTCCTTGGCCTCCCAAAGTGCTAAGATTACAGACATGAACCACCCACCACCCCTTGCCTCATTAATTCTTATTAGTCTCTTTAGGTCTTAGATTTCTTCCTGGTTCAATTTTGGTAAGTTTTATGTAACTAGGAATTTGTCCATTTCTTCTAGATTTTCTAATTTATTGGCATGTAGTTGCTCAGTAGCCACTAATGATCCTTTTAAATTCTGCAGTATCGGTTGTAATGTCTCCTTTTTCATTTCTGATTTTATTTATTTGGATCTTCTCTCTTCTTTTATTAGTGAGGCTGGTTAAAGGTTTGTCTATTTGTTTAACTTTTCAAAAAAAAAACATTTTGTTTCACTGATCTTTTTTTCATTTCAATATTATTTATTTCTGCTCTGATCTTTGTTATTGCTTTTCTTCTACTAATTTTAGGCTTGGTTTGCTCTAGCTTTTCCAGTTCTTTAAGAAGCATCAGGCTGGGTGCGGTGGCTCCTGCCTCTAATCCCAGCTCTTTGGGAGGCTGAGGTGGGTGGATCACGAGGTCAAGAGATCGAGAGCATCCTGGCTAACACAGGGAAACCCCTTCTTTACTAAAAATACAAAAAGTTAGCCAGACGTGGTGACGGGCACCTGTAGTCCCAGCTACTCTGGAGTCTGAGGCAGGAGAATGGTGTGAACCCAGGAGGTGGAGCTTGCAGTGAGCCGAGATTGCGCCACTGCACTCCAGCCTAGGTGACACAGTGAGACGGTCTCAAAAAAAAAAAAAAAGCATCATTCATCATTAGATTGTTTATTGAAGTTTTTCATCTTTTTTGATGTCATCACCTATAGCTATAAACTTCTTTCTTACTACTGCTTTTGCTGTATCCCGTAGGTTTTGGTATATTGTGTTTACATTTATCATTTATTTCAAGAAATTTTCTAATTTCCTTCTTAATTTTTTCATTGATCCACTGGTCATTCAGGAGCATATTGTTTAATTTCTATGTATTTGTATAGTTTCCAAAATTTCTCTCATTATTAATTTCTAGTTTTGTTCCATTGTGGTCAGAGAAGATGCTTGATATTATTTCAGGTTTTTAAAAATGTTTTAAGACTTGTTTTGAGACCCAATATATGGTCTATTCTTGAGAATGATCCATGTGTTAAGAAAAAGAATGTTTATTCTGCAGCTCTTAGATGAAATGTTCTGCAAATATCTATTAAATTCATTTGGTCTACATTATAGATTAAGTCTGATGTTTCTTTGTTGATTTTCTGTCTGGAAGTTCTGTCCAATGCTAAAAGTGGGGTGTTGAAGTCTCCAGCTGTCATTGTATTGACATCCATCTCTCTCTTCAGCTCTCATCGTATTTCCTTTATATATCTGGGTGTTCCCATGTTGGGTGCATATATATTTAAAATTGTCATATTCTCTTGCTGAAATTGATCCCTTTATCAGTATACTGGCCTTATTTTTCTTTTATAGTTTTTGTCTTGAAACCTATTTTGTCTGATACAAGTATAGCAACTCATGCTCTTTTTTGGTTTCCATTGGCATGGAATATCTTTTTCCATCCTTTTATTTTCAGCCTATGTGCATCTCTATAGGTAAAATACAGTTCTTGTGCAACAGACCAATGGGTCTTATTTTTTCATCCATTCAGGAGTCTGTGTGTTTTGATAGGAGAGTTTAGTCCATTTACATTCAGTGTTATTATTAGTAAGTAATTACTTACTCCTGACATTTTATTATTTATTTTCTGATTGTTTTGTTGTCTTCTTTCTTTCATTCCTGTCTTCCTCTAGTGAAGATGATTTTCTCTGGTGATATGATTTAGTTTCCTGCTTTTTTTGTGTATTCATTGTATGTTTTTTGAAATGAGGTCACCATGAGGCTTGTAAATACTACCTTATAACCCATTATTTTAACCTGATAGCAACCTAACACTATTTACATAAGTAAACAAAAAGAAAACTAATAAAAATTTGCCTTAACTTCATCCCCCCACTTTTAACTTTTGTTGTTTCTATTTATCTCTATTGTACTATATCTTGAAAAGTTGTTGTAGTTATTATTTTTAATTGGTTCATCATTTAGTCTTTCTACTTAGGATAAGAGTAGTTTACACACCAGTTACAGTGTTATAATGTTTTGTGTTTTTCTGTGTACTCACTATTACTAATAAGTTTTCTACGTTAAGGTGACAATTTATTGTTCATTAATGTCTTTTTTGTCTGACTGAAGTACTCCCTTTAACATTTCTTGTTGGAGAGGTCTAGTATTGATGAAATCCCTCAGCTTTTGTTTCTCTGGGAAAGTCTTTATTTCCCCTTCATGTTTGAAGGATATTTTCACCAGGTATACTATTCTAGGCTAGAAGTTTTTTTCTTCAGCACTTTAAATATGTCATGCCACTCTCTCCTGGCCTATAAGGTATCCATTGAAAAGTCTGCTGAAAGACATATTGGAACTCCATTGTACATTATTTGTTTCTTTTCTCTTGCCTCTTTAGGATACTTTTTTTATCCTTGACCTTTGTGAGTTTTATTATTAAATGCCTTGAGTAGTCTTCTTTGGGTTAAATCTGCTTGGTGTTCTATAACCTTCTTGTACTTGGATATTAATATATTTCTTTAGGTTTGGAAAGTTCTCTGTTATTATCTATTTGAATAACCTTTCTACCACTTTCTCTACTTCCTCTTTATGGGCAATAACTTGCTCCTTTGGGGCTATTTTCTAAATCCTGCAGGTATGCTTCATTTTTTTTTTCTTTTTTCCTTTGTCTCCTCTGACTGTGTATTTTCAAATAGCCTATCTTCATGCTCACTAATTCCTTCTTCTACTTGATATATTCTGCTCTTAAAGGACTCTGATGCATTCTTCAGTATCCCAATTGCGTTTCTCAGCTCCAGAACTTCTGCTTGATTCTTTTTAATTATTTCAATCTTTCTGTTAAATTTATCTGATAGAATTCTGAATTCCTTTTCTGTTATTTTGAATTTCTTTGAACCCCCTCAACACAGCTATTTTGAATTCTCTGTCTGAAAGGTAGAACATGAGAAGAATGAGAATGAGAAGACTAGTGAAATTGAATGCCTACTAAGTTGTTACTTAATCTATATAAGGACAGTGGAAAACTTCTAGGTCAAGTGAACAAAAGCCTAACCTGAACTATAAAAATGGAGAGTTGTGGTCCCTCAATCGTTTCCCAGACCTGGGCCTCTTTTTTGTTGTTGTTGAGACAGTCTTGCTGTGTCATCCAGGCTGCAGTGCAGTGGTGCAGTATCTGCTCACTGCAACTTCTGCCTCCTGGATCAAGCGATTCTCATGCCTCAGTCTCCTGAGTAGCTGGGATTACAAGTATGCACCACCATGCCCAGCTATATGCACTAGTTGCACTGTTCAAAGTTCTGCTCACTTGGAGGATTTCCTTTTATCACAGGGTGTCTCAGAAATGGGCTGTAGTGCTGCAGCTGTCTACTTTTGGGTGTTGCCTGCACATGGTATAGAACCCTCTGTAAACCAAGCACTAGTCTTCTCATTCTCTGTCAACTGATCATAGGGTACTCCCCGTGAGGCCATAGGTACAGGTTGGATGATAGAAGGCAGTGTAGCAGGAACAGGGACCATGGGCATTTGGGCCACTTCTTCATGTAACTTGCTGTGCCGTCAGGACCTGCTTGGACCCACTCATCTATGTGCCACTTAAATTTGATAATAGAATGCTGCTATGCATGCCCAACTTCATGGCTTGGTGAGTCAAATAGTACCAAGTTCATGATGGGAAGCTCAGCTCACATGGTAAATAAAACTTGATAGTGTATAGTTAAGTGTTCAGTCTCTACTAAGGCCCAGTAGTAAGCCAAAAACCATTTCTCAAAAAAAGGGAGTAGTTCTCTGAAGATGATAGCAGGACTTTACTACAAAATCCTAAAGGCCTGTGCTACAATTCACCAATAGGAACCTACCAAAGGCTCCAAACAGCATCCCTATCTGCTGTTGCCACTTGAAACACCATGGAATCTGGTGGCCCAAGTGACAGGAAAGTTTGCATAGCAGACTGGACCTGTTGCAGAGCCTTCTCTTGTTCCAGCCCCTACGTAAAACTGATCAGCTTTCTTGTTCAGTTAGTAAATGGACCAGAATAACACACCCAAATGAGGAAAATGTTATCTCCAAAATCCAAAGAGGCCCACCAGGTGGTGTGTCTCTTTTTTACTTGTAGGAGGGGCCAGATGCATCAAGTTACCTTTCACCTTAGAAATAATATCTTGGCATGCCCCACATCATTAGATCCCTCAAAATTTAACTGAGGTAGAAGGCCCCTGAATTTTTGTTGGGTTTATTTTCCACCCTCTGACATGAAACTGTCTCACCAATAAATCTAGAGTAGTTGCAACTTTTTGCTCACTAGGTGCAGTTCACATAATGTCATCAGCGTAATAGATCAGTGTGGTATCTTGTCAAAGGGAAAGGTGATCAAGATCTTATAAGCTAAATCATGATACAGTGCTTGACAGTTGATATATCCCTGAGCTCATGTTGTGAAGGTTGGTCTTGTCAGCTGAAAGACAATGGTTTTTTGTGGGCCTTACTGACAAGCTAGAGAAAATGGCGTTTGCCATATTGTCAGCTGCCTACTGTGTATCAGGGAATGTATTAAGCAATAAAACCACATCCTGTATAGCAACTGAAATTGGAGTTACCACATGGTTAAGCTTACAATAATCCACTTTCATTCTTTAAGATTCATCTGTCTTCTGCACAGACCAAATAGGCAAGTTGAATGGGGATGTGGGAATCACCACCCCTGTGTCTTTCAAGTATTTCATAGTGGCAAAAACTAATCTCTGTGATTCCCTCCAGAAATGCAGTATTGCTTTTGGGATATAAATAAATATATACATATATTAGGTAGGGGCAGTTCTGTGGCTTCCACATGGCCTTTCCCATCATAATAGCCCTCATTCCACAAGTCAGGGAACCAGTGGGGGGCTCTGCAAGCTTCTGAGTATATCTATTCCAATTATGCATTCCAGAACTGGGGAAATAACCACAGGACGGGTTTGGAGACCCACTGAGTCCACTGTGAGACAGATCTGAATTAAAACTCCACTGATGGCTGGACACAGTGACTAATGTCTATATTCCCAGCACTTTGGAATTCAGGATGGGTGGATCACTTGAAGCCGGGAGTTCAAGACCAGTCTGGCCAACATAGTGAAACGCTGTCTCTACTAAAAATACAAAAATTAGCTGGGTGGTGGTGCGTACTTGTAATCCCAACTACTCAGGAGACTGAGACTTGAGAATCGCTTGAATCCAGGAGGTAGAAGTTGCAATGAGCAGAGATTGCACCACTGCACTGCAGCCTGGGTGACACAGTGAGACTATCTCAACAACAGCAAAAAAGACACTCAGGTCTGGGAAACGATTAAGGAACTATGACTCTCCATTTTTATAATTCAGGTTAGGCATTTGTTCATTTGACCTAGAAGTTTTCTATTGTATAGATCACGTGACAATTTAGTAGACATTCGATTTCACTTCTAAGAACACCATGACCAACTAGCCAATGTCATAGGTCTACATAAGTCAGACTATTCTGACTGCTGCTTTGGCTCTGCTGTCCATTATGGAAATCATTCCCACGTTAATGGTTGAGTGTCCCACTTGGCACCTAACACCCCAGGATCTGATCAGTCCCATTGCATTTAGGTTTTCCAGTTCAGTGACTGCAGTTCCCACTGTGAGGTCTGGCCCACAGAGAAGAGCAATCACAGATCTCTTAAGGATGCCAAATCTACCCTCAGAAATTTACTTCTAATAGTTGTGGTGAAAGGTATGATACTCTCCCAGTGGAAGTGAATAGGTCTTAAATGACAAATCCACTCCAGCAATTCAATCTCCCTAAGCCTTTGAATCCCTTCCTCTACAATAAACCAAGTCAGGTCTAGAATTTCCAACTTGCTCAACTGTGGACCACCTACAAGTCTGTGTTTCAGCCAACCAACCAAATTATTAGAGCCCTTTCTAACTTCCTGAGCTGCAACTTCCTGCTCTGCCAACAAAGATCATGCAAAATCTCATCTTATTGAGCCTGTATCAATAAATTCAGCTCAACCAAACTTTGTTCCTTCCACCATTATCTCATACTCTTAATATCCATTCCCACACATGTTCGTAGATTTGTATCTGTTTAAGTTAGAAAACCAAGTAGTTCTTTTGAAGTGTAATGTAATTCCTTATGGGTCATACTTTGTGCATCTTTGGGGGCCTGCTGGAGCTCGAGTCTAGTTGTAGGTCTAGAAGCAAAGAGGAATCGTAAGGTGGATCCTGAGGAGACTCAGCATTGTCTTAGCAACTGTTTCAGGGGGGCCATCATAGTTTCCTCAGATAATGCAGGGCTAATCCCCTCAGATAGGAATATAGAGGCTGCTCCTGCTGGGAATGGAGAGGCTGTGCTATTGCAAGTGGGAAGGACTCTTCCACTGGCAAAAATATTTACCAGAATTTAGAAGCTCAAAATACCCAGCTTCATAAAGGTCTTCCCACACATACCCATTTCAACTTTCAGGATCCAGTTTTTTCCCAATCAATGCACTTACTTTAACAATAGTCACGCTGTGAGGCTGAAAGTTCAACTTGCTTTGCAGTTCTGCCAGTCACAGGATGAGATTCCACATTTGATTTTCAGCAATCTCAGCACTATAGTTATAGGAGATAAGGGTCTGCTTGAGGGCATAGAAGCTTTCAGGTTATTTATGCAGTGCTTGACTTGGAATTCAAATCCCTGAGCTCATACTTTTCTTTCTACACTTTGTCCTGAAATAGCAAGAGTGATCAGACAATTTCATTATATTCATTAATTTGCCAAAAATATTTGAAAATATCATATACACACTCAGATTCTTGCTTCTTATAAGTGATTAATGGGGAGTAGCCAATGGTGATATTTTGCATATCTCTACTGCCAGATCACACCATGGACGAATGCTCTCTTTACTGCTAGAAATAGGGAAATTAGCATCCTTAGATCTAAGCACACAATAGAACAAATTCTTGAATCCCCAGAACCAATTCAGAATACTCATTCTTAAAATTCTCTTCCTCTAGAACCACTGTCAGTACCAAAACCTGTATTTGTCAGAGTTCTCTAAAGAAATAGAACCAATAGGATCTGCATGTGTGTAAATGTATGAGAGAGAGAGAGAGAGAGAGAGAGAGAGAGAGAGAGAGAGAGAGAGAGGAAGGAAGGAAGGAAGGAAGGAAGGAAGGAAGGAAGGGAGGGAGGGAAAGGAGGAAGGAAAGAAAGAAGGAAAGAAAGAAAGGAAGGAAGGAAGGAAGGAAGGAAGGGAGGAAGGGAAAGGAAGGAAGAAAGAAAGAAGATAAGAAAGAAAAGAGAGAAAGAGAAAGAAAGAAAGATTTATTAAAAAGAATTGGGTCCCATGAAGGATGACGAGTCCCAAGATCTGCAGTTGGTAATCTGGAGACGCAGGAAAACTGATGTGTGAGTTCCAGTTCAAGACACCAAAAGCAGCACTATTTCAGCCCAAGTTCAAAAGCTGAAAAAGACCAATGTCCAGCTCAAATAATCAGATAGGAGGAGCCCCCTCTTATTCAGGCTTTTTGTTCTACTCAGGTCTTCAGTTGATTGAATGAAGCCCACCTGTACTAGGCAGCCAATCTACTTTACTCTGTCTACCAATTCAAATGTTAATCTCATTCAGAAACACTCTCACAGACACACCTAGAATAATATTTGACCAAATGTCTGGGCACCCTGAGGCACAGTCAAGTTGACACATAAAATTAACCATCATGGCCATTTCATTATTTTCACAAAGATTTTCTATATTTGTAGAATAGATTTGATTCAGGTTCTCATCATTTCTCACCTAAATTAATGGAATAGACTTACAAGTAATCTCATGATCTCCAGCTTCTCCTTGGATTCATCTCCTAAGCTACCACTAATAGTACAGATTAATAGTGTTTTTCATCCTTACCCTTTCTCCTGAACACTGTAGGAATCTCCAGTGATTCTCCTAGGCCTTGGGATCCAACCTAATCTCAGTAGCATAGCCACAAGGATGCCTTCTTATCATCTTCCTCTCCACCTCTCTGCATCAGGAATGCCTGCTTATCATTCTGATGCTAGACCAGTGCAACACAGTATAGTAACTATTAAGTTGAACCATATGAAACTGCCATTTTTGTAAGTAAAAAAAAAAAAAAAAAAAAGGCAAATTGGTGGAACATGATTCGTTTTAACCCAATAATATAAAACAAGAAATACACTTGCAACTTGTCAAGAGCAGAGCCCTTGTTTCATTCATCTCAGTTTACCTAGTAGCTAACATGATTTTTTGCACACTATAGGCCTTAAGGAAATGTTTACTGAATCAATAAATCATTTATATATTAAAGAATACTCAAAAAGTAAAAGTAAAAGCATTAGAATATGTCACTAAAATTTTCATTATCTTCAGTTTGCTTTGACTTTATACCAAATGACTTTATCTTTTATTTTTTAGAATATATTTCAAAGATTCAAGTTAAATTATCAATTATTCTTTGAGTTAAGAAGTATTTTAGTTTATCTAGACATTCAAAATGTTTTAATCTGAATGGAGAAGAAATAAACAATACATTTAACTTAAGCCACATTTTACTTCACTTGAAAAGTATTCCACCACTTGTGGCCAAAAACTCCCTTCTGAAAACTAGCAGTTTGGGGTTGTTGGGATTTTTGAGTGAGTCCTTTTCTGGCTTCAGAAAAAATGCTAAAAATATCACCTATTGAACTCATGGGAAAAGTGAGCCACCGTGATCAGATAGAGCCTGTTCAATCCATGAATGTACTGGAAACATTTTTGATTTTGACAGGAAATAGAAAGTTTTGCAGTAGAGGATCTCTCAGGGCTAATTATAATCTTACATAATTGAAGGGCTAGCAGGGAGTTTAAGAGATCAATTTATCTACTCTGTGTTTTCCAGGAGTATAATGTTTAAACCATATTCAACAAGTAAGAATCCCTATTACGTTATTTTGTATTTATTTATTTTTAAAGATCTTAACTGACTTTATTTGCAGTTCTAGAAGCAGGCAACACCTCATTCTATAAAATAAAATGAGTGTTCCCTATCCTATTTTAAAGAAATCTGTAAAACAGTGGGAATTTTAAATCATAAAGCCTCTTGTGGATATAAATAAACAGGATGTCTCCCATAGGGATTGTCAGTACTGCAATTATCCAACACATGAAGAAGTGAAAATCAGACTCATTTTAAAGATTTGTGTATGTACAGAACTACTCTTAATTCCTCCATACCACTGTTTTGGGATGAATTCAGCATACCACAATGCGACACAGGTAGAACTTGGCACACTTCTATCATGCAGACTATGATGGCATAACTGTGGGTCTCTCATGAGCAAAGTTTCTCAACAGAGTACATACTGGCATTTTGAGTGAGACAATTCACTGTGCAGTATTCCTGGCTCCATCCCACTAAATGCTAGCAGTGCCCCCTAGTTACTGTGACAACCAAAAAAGGCCATCACCCATCTCCAAATATTACTGAGCAGAGTGGTATTACCCCAGCTTGAGAATCAATGGGCTAGTCTATGGACTTGTTATGAATGGCCAATACTATTTGTAGGCATAAGTTTATTTATTTACACATGCAAATGTATAAACAGTTTATTCAATGTAGAATACAAATGAGGTAACAGCTTTTATTTTTCAGAGATTTACTCAGTCAAATGGGGATCTGTTCATCCCACTGGGTTTCTATTCAAGCATAGTGTGACCCAGTTTGAAGGAATGTGCTTGTCCACTGTTCAGAGATGCTCATGCTGGTCCAGGGCCAGCTCTGTCACACTATCTCCTCTTGCTGAGCCACAATTTACAATGGATAAAGAAAGTAAAGCATCTGGCCTGTGACCCATTCATTTCCTTTACCAAGGGCCAACTTCTGAAAGAAAGAAAAGAGGGCAAGTGACCCAATCTGATTTTCTTATCAATTGGACCTCTAAGTAAATAGATTAATGATGTTTGTTAGCAGGAAGAGATTTCATCTGTTGAATACCATTGACTTAGTGTCAATAAATCTATGATATATGGCAACATAAGACACAGTTCCCTGGAAAATGTAATTCTTTGAGATATAAAATGGAGATATTTTATGATTCAAATGCTCCTTCTTCTGCATGAGAAAAAAAAAATCTTTAAGTGTCACTAGAAGATCCTCATTTATTATTCTGGGCCAGGGAGTAAATGTTTGACATGAAAAGATAGGACCCAAGGAACCACCCTCAATGTCTCAGATCCCTCTTTGCTTCATTTGAGTCTCTTGATTGCCTGTATCTTGAAATTTTTGTAAAATCTCGATATTAGGTAAAGGTTTGGATTTAGGTGAGTCTGATTTGACCAGCTAATTTTTTGTGTTATCTCATTTCCTAAACCCTCTTTTGTCTCTGGTGTAAGAGCCCAAAGGTACTCCAGCACTAATCCCAAGACTATGCTCACAGCAACCCTCACTCATGACTATCCTCATGAGCCTTTCCTTGACCCCAGATAGCCATCCAAGACTTTACCTTTCTCAAAATAATTTCATTTCAAAGACCTTAATTCCTTTCCATATCTCCTGGTCTGGATTTTTTCCCACAGGCTTTGAGCTCTTTAAAACTTTATCCGTTACCAAAAAAAAAAAAAAAGATTGAGAGTAGACTGGGTTCAATACTAGTCACAGTGGGGTCTTGCAGAGATGTTTCAGTGAGCTGAAATACATGAAAAATTACTTAAGATAATTGCTAATTATAAAAAGCCATGCAGGTATTGGGCAATACTCTCATTTTGAAATGAGATAAGCTGAGAATATTTTAAATATAGATAAGTTAACTTCCTTTTAAGCCAAGACAGTAAAATTATAATAAATTCTGATTTTGATATAAATAAAATGTGGAAAATTCAAACAAAAAAATACAATCTACCTCCTCTCCAGTGACAGGCATCTTAGGAAATGATAGCACTGATGGAGTAAGTCATCATCATCAAAAAATAATAATGCCTTGTTGTATTCTAATCCATGATAACTAGTGTCTATGCTTGGGAGACAATAGAATATAGTGAGTGACAGCAAAGGCTTTAGAGCCAGACTCCTTAGGTTTAAATCCCAGCTTACCTACTTGCTGCCCAAGATATTGGGCAGGATATTTGGCCCTTTAAGTCTTAATTTTTTCATCTACAAATTGGGAAGAATAATAATATCTATTTTGTAGGATTTGTTTAAGAAATGAATTAACACAGGTAAATAGTATAAAATGGTATTCGTGGTACCTGGGAGTACTTGGGAGATTATAAGTCATCAATAGTTATTGACTATAATTATTATTTGCATAATTAAGATGATCAGAAAAAAATAAGCATATTTCCTGAAACTAAGAGAAACTAGTTTCTCTTAATTTAAAAAAAAAAATAGTGTTTCTACCTATCTATGTAATTATTGTGTAACTGGATGATACACATGGTATACTGGAAAACATGTGATCAATAGAGACTTCAGAAGATGTTGGTTTAAATTCTATCTCTCCTAAATGTCTTCTTAAAATGGGTACATCTATACAAACCTACCTTGCAGGAGGACTGTTGTGCAGATTAAATATCTTGTTTGTAAAATGTTTTGTACGGTGCTTGTCCATTGCGAGTCCTTCACAAATAGTTCCTATTACTAGTACTAGGACTCAGCATAGCATTCAACACATGCTTGCACAAAGAGTAAATAATGAATGTGTAGTACTATGCAGTCAATTTGTGAAGTGATAAGCATGACTCTACAGGGAAGGCCACATGTCTTACACAGTTCCTACAAAAGCTGGATATTCACAAATCAAGAATGTGAAAGTAGATATTCCTTCATTTGAAGGGAGAGAGAACTGTATAATGGATAACAGACTGAGCTAATGCTCTGAATCACCTCGGGAACCTTGTAAAAGTACAGATTCTGGAGCTCCAAGTCAAACCTAGAAAATCGGTATCTCCGGGGGTGGGGAGAAGAGAGAAGGAATCTTGTATTTTTAAAAAGCAACAAAAAACAACCTGAGGTGATTCCCATGGTAAGTCAGTGAGATGACCTCTCTATTCCCTTCAAGATTTAAATTCTGTGATTCTAATCACACCTCTAAGTGAGTCAGAGCCCAGAATTATCAGGCAAAATGAGGTAATTTGTGGTTTCCTGTCTTTCTGATTATGGTAGAGGGATGTATCACATAATGGGCATTGTCTAAGTTGCTGTAACAGAAAAGTGAAAAATTGCCTCATTTATGAACCCTTCCGTTTTAAAACCCTAATATTCTGACTAATAAAATTAGCAAAGCAGACTACATTTTAACACTGTAGATATATTCTGCACCAATAAATAAATAAATAAATAAATAACCCTGACAAAAAGAAAAAACACCCAGGGAATACCCAAACAAGCTGCAGACATGGGAGTGATGGTGAATTAAGCTGAAGGTAATAACAGACAGGGAGACACCTCATTTTACCTTACAGTTGAACAACAGCAGTCTTGAGGCTGAATTAGTGAAGAAAAGGAATAAGTCCTCAGGGGACTGGAGTGATATTCTAAATAGAATTATAGGGCGGGATTGCTGTCTGAAACCCATATGGTCAAGAGAAATGTTGATAAATAAGAGTTCACAAACATAGTTGATTCAATCAAAGAAAGAAATCTCATACCAATTTTGCAAGATGTCACAGACTGATGCAGCAGATTGTGACACACATGATAAATCACTCTTCTCTGGATTAAGAGCAAACTTTTATATTTCCAGCACCAGATCTGGCTTCTAGAAAGAAACTAAGGTTTTTTTATGGCTGTCAGTTTCTAGCAAGCAGATGGATTCTCAGTGAAAGTCTAACTCTGGGAAGGAAGCAGCAAGGGTTGCCTTTCACTCCTGAATTGCTACAGGCAGAACTAAATCATGAACAATTGATGATGCCACTCTCAGAAACATTTGCCTACTGCACATACATACATGGAGTCAGTGCCCTTGCACATGGGGTGGGCTGGTCACACTGCACTAATCTTGGAAATAAACAGGTACCTTGAAGGCCTCAAATCTTAGCTAAACAGTGGAACCATACTATGCTTCCAACTAGGTGTGTAATTTTTTAAAAATTTCTCATTGATGTATACGATCTTAGGTTCCCATCAACAACGGTGTTAGCACACTTTGCAGAGAGCAAGTACCCATGTAGCTTTCTCTAGGACCCTGATCAGAAAAAGCCAGTCAGTCACAAGATGGAGAGGGATGTGATTCTTGAGTGTCTTACTGTGGCTAGAGCTCTTATTAAGGGTTTTCTGGCTTTACAACTGATAGGGACAGGAGGCAGGGAAATTCTGGGCAGAAGAGGGTGTGTCCCTGGCAAGGGCCCCACCCTCAAGCCTGGAACCACTGTCTAAACTTAGAACTTTACATCCCTATTTTCCCGCTCAAATGTTGTCTTTTCCAAAACCACCCATAGCCCACCCTGTCCCTAATCCTGTGCCCATAAAATCCCCAGCAGAGGGAGGAGAGGAAGAGAATAGGAGAAGCTGCTAGCAGAGGGAGGTGAGAAAGAAAAGGGGAGGAGGAGCTGGACGTCAGGGACTATGGTTTGATGTTGGAAAGAAGCAGCTTGACTTCAGAGGGACAGCTTGATGGCATGGCTTTGGAGAGGAATCCTGCCATCCCTGGGGAAGATCACCTTCCCGCTCTATCCTCTGTCCAGCTCCCCTTCCCACTGAGAGCCACTTTCATCAGCAATAAATTCCTCCACATTCACCACCCTTCAATTCGTTCATGCCACTGATTTTTCCTGGACATCGAACGTGAGCTTGGGTATCATGGGTGCAGATGCAAAAGGCTATCACACTGACCCTCCACTGAACTATTAACACTTAAGCCATCCATGGCTGGCAAAGCTAAAAGAGCACTGACTGTAACACTTCTTCTGGGACTTCAGGGGTCGTGAGTACTCCCCGATAGATGCTGCTGTGGGGCCCACACGGAGTTTTACTCCTGCCAGCACCCAAAAGCACTCACCCCAGCTCCTGCACTCGCTCACCTGCATTCTCCCTTCCACAGGGGGTTGAGGGCAATGGGGTCAAGTGACTGGAGTTTGCCCCTGCCAGCACCAAAGCAGCTGGCTAGCTCCAGCAGCTGCACTCCACTTCCCACCCCATGAAGGGGTCAGGGAACATTTCCTGCTTCACAACCATACACCATCTCGTAACTAGAAAACCCTGTCCTGTCACTTGCTAATCTGCATCATGATGAACCTTACCAGGGTTGATAAAGTTGAGGTCCGAGGCTAACATTGACTTCTCTACAGGAAAGAGTTTTCAAGAGCTCTACAGTCTGTCTTGTTTTTAACTCTCTGAAATGTACTAACCTATTCACCCCTTGCATAGATGACACAGAAAAGGAAATGATCAAGTTTTATAACTATTTATAACTTTCTGATTCATTCTTAGCCTCAGAGATATGTGGGTGTTTACTACAGCTTAGCAACTTTCTTTCATAAAGAAATGCCCAGTAAACCTCTTTTTGGACCACAGCCAGGTAAAAATGGTCTCATAGTCCTGTTTTGTGTAAGTGCTCTTGATTGTCTTCAAAGAAGGTGAGGACCCAGCAAAGAGAAATTCCTCTTGGGAGCTAACTAACCATCTTGGGAACTTATCAAGAAAAGGATTCTTGATTACTAACACATATTTTCAATTACAACTCCTAGATTCAGGGTTGTATTTCAAGAGGCGCACTTAATGGAAGAATTTAAGTCTAGTTGTAGAGTCATTTGGGGGAAAACATACAAGGCTGTTTGCCTTCCCTGAATGTTAACTCCAGCAACAAGAGAAGAGAGTAAACCTGGCTTCCTCAGAGACGTGTCTTTGAAACAAGGCATTCAGTTTTAAAGTATTCCCAAAGTGCTTGAATCAGCACTTCTAGCAGTATTTCCTCTCTGTGAATTTAAGACAGATTGTCTTGTAGGCTTTTCTCACTTTCTCTTTCTCTCTCACACTTACACTGTACCCCCTTGTTTCCCTGCATTTCCATTATTTGCTTTTTACCCTCATTCCCTCTTTCCCATCCTTTAAAAACTTCTCAGACAAGGTGTGGGTGGGGATGGTGGAAAAAACATGTTTATCTGACTTAAAGAACTATATAGGAAACAGCCAAATAAAGTCAAGGATTTCTGTTTGTTTTGTACATTGAAAACTTCTAAAAACCTCTAAACATGTTAGAGATCATGGTTATGAGATCCTAGTTAGATCAGCTGCACTACCCAGAAGTTGTCCTGACAAACTTTTTTTTTTCCCAGAGTTAGAGTTTCTCTGTGTTGCCCAGGCTGGAGTGTAGTGGCATGATCATAGCTCACTGCAGCCTCTAACTCCTGGCCTTCCAAAGTAGCTGCGACTACAGGCACATGCCACCATGCCTGACTAAGTTTTTAATTTTTTGTAGTGATGGAGTCTCACTATGTTGCCCATGTGGGTCTCAAATTCCTGGCATCAAGCAATCCTCCTGCCTTAGCCTCCCAAAGTACTAGAATTTCAGGTATGAGCCACTATGCCAGGCCTTCTAATAAACTCTTTGATATTATCTTCCAAAGTCTGCTTTTGGTTCGAGACCACTTTGGGGAAGTGCTTAGAGGCCGGCTGGCATTATCTAAATGCCTAAATGTCTAAATAGGAGGCCTGGCAGATTGAATGGTAAAGATCTTGGCAGGCAAGAGAGTCCCCAAGGTGGTGTTGCATGAACCTGTGAAAATCCCGTCTTTTTCATACAAATAAAAGAAGAATTGGTTGGAAACAATCTATTAGATTTCCCCAGCATACATGAGAATTTCAGTGAAAGTTGAGTTTTGACTGTTGGCAAATGGTACAGAATTCTCAGTTTCAAAACAAGAATCCTAAAATGGCTTGTGACATGACTTACTGCCTGAGGAATAAATTTATTGTGTCTTTCAGTGTTTGAATTATAACATCACATTGAACTGATTGACCCAGGTCTTGGGCCCTGCTAACCTGGGTAACACTCTCTGCTTTTGTCTCACACCCTCCCCACCCTCAGCAGTAGTTTTTGCATCCACTTAAAAGCAAGAGAATTTTGAAGAGAGGAGAGAAGAGTGTTCTAGGGTCTGGGTCACAGCAAAAGAAAGAAATTGTGACAAATGGAGTGGGAAGAATATCTGTTCCCTGTCTGGTTCCTTGAACTGGTTTCAAACCTAGGTAATGAAGTAGAGATGGCACTTGTCCTCTGTTACCCTTTGGACTGAGAGAGAAGAGAAGCCTGGGGTCAAAAGGAACTGTTTTTTGGATAGGCTGAGTGACAAAATGTGTACCAAGTTATAGAGAAGCCTGGTCCCCTTCTCAAGCCCAGTATGACTGTGGTGCCCTTAGGATCATCAGCTTTGGGAGCACCAGAGAAGTACCCTTGGCATAGACCTTTGTACTTTTATGAGAGGCTATAGTGATGCTCCTTCTAGTGGCCCTCTAGACTGTGGAAGAGTGTAATAGAGCCAAGACAGACACATGTGAAGTACACCCTTTGCACTGATACAATTAACTGTGAAAGATTTTTAGGGCAAGTTGAAACCCTGCAATAAACAATGAGGACATAGTAATTTGGAAATTTCTGATGTAGCCTGATACATGCCTGTTAGGTAGTAACTGAGAAAGTAACTGAGAGGGTGTCCCATGTATTGAGTCCAGGGAATCCTTCAGACATTCCAAACCCTAAATGAGTCTTCACTGAAGCAAGTTCAGAGCACTGCTATGGATTTCATTTCAGAGACCAGGAGTAAGCCCAAGAATAATGAGATTTAAAACATTCATTCATTCAGTATACCTTCACTGAGCACATACTGTGTATGTAAGTCTCAATGGTGACTTTCGGGGAAATAGAATGATGTTTAGATTTTATTTCCTGCTCTTAAGGAGTCTTTTATAAGGACATAAGACATATATACACTTTAATATAGGTAAAAATAGTGTTATTACAGATGTCCTTTTTTAAGACTGGAAGATGCTACAGAATATTATTGATTTGAAGAGAATGTCAGTGTAGAAGGAATGATGAAAGAGTCAAGACAAAAAATTTTTTTTTGAGAAAATGATGTTCCTGAAGTGAAATGTGGTAGGATCAGTTTTGCAAAGGGCTTAGGAAAGAGACATTAAAAGAAAGATGAGTTTGGATGGTGAGAAATACTGAGAAAATATAACTTGAAAAAAGAAAATATAAAAGATTTATATTGAGTGGTCTTGCTTTATTTTAAATTGTATGGGAAACTATTCAGTGAATATTCAGCAGTGATTTGTGATTTGGGGGCTTATTGAGGAAACATTTAGAATAAGTGTCCTTAGACCTGTAATGGGGCAACCATTAAAGAGAAAGCAAATGTAAAAATTAGCTGGGTGTGGTGGTGCATGTCTACAGTCCTAGCTACTAGGGAGGCTGAGACCGGAGGATGGCTTGAGCCTAGGAGTTTAAGGCTGCAGTGAGCTATTTTTATACCACTGCACTCTAGCCTGGGCAACAGAGCAAGACTGACCTCAAAAAAAAAAAAAGATTTAATTTAATTTAAAAAATAAAATAAAGCGCATTGTCAAGCAGGGAGGGACAAACTAGGTTATGTAACTTGGTTTTGTTTCGGTCCAGGTTTGTAACTTTATTCTCTGCTTAAACACAGACACAGAAAGAATGGATTGAAGAATACAGCTAACTGGAGTTTGCCAAGAAGGCATAGGTAAAGAAGAGAGGGTAAGGAACTGATGCCTTCCCTGACCCTATCATATAATTTCTACCTGGTAATCTCCACTTTTTGCCTTGACTGTGAATCTCCTCAAACCTAAGGATCTTCAGTGGGAGAAGAGGTGACTGTGTGTGGTGACAGGGCCCCAGAGGACAGAATATTAATAATGCAGTTGGTAACCTTCAACACAATTAGGGTTGCTGTGGGTATAATTCATGGAAATAAAAATGCTTGCATACTTTCCCATTAAATTTTTTTAAATGTAAATAAACAATGAAGAGCAAAACTATACATCTATATAAGTCATATTGTTAAAAATACAGAAAGATGATAATAAATAAAACAGGAACAACTAGGTACTTTGCAAATTCTTAAGCGGTCATTAATCATTATTTAATCTTGCCCTGTGTTCATTGGGTTTACATAGATTTCTTTTTTTCTTTTCACCTTGAATCTTTATACTTCATTGAAAACCATTCCAGAATTGAAAAGCTACCCCAGGAATCAATATATCTTTGGCCTTTATTTTGCTCTAGACTTTAGTTTCCCTGAAATGGGGATTTTTCTTTTTTCTCTGTTGTTTCTTTCTTTGTGTTCTAAAAAGAAGAAACCACTCTTCTCCATTGAAAGGGAATGTGTTAAATGACTTCTGAAAAGGAATGTGTTAAGTGACTAAGTAAAACCCTGTCTTCTCCTCAGTCAAGATTTTCTAGCTACTTTTTTCTTCTTGGGAAGGACTCACTTCTGTTCCTGTCCCCCAGCCAACATCCTTTAGTGATTATCCCCTTTAGGACAGCTACATCTCCACGTTGCTGGGTGAATTCTAACACAGAGTTTCGGTTATAAAGTTAGAGCCCCTAGAACATGACTTTTAAGGTGAGAATTCACCAAGCTTTTAAGGCAGAGCTTAAATCTCAGGTAGACCTGTCCTGATGGTGGAATCATTTTCACAGCCTTGGGCCATTGGGGAATCAAAGTCTATGAGACCACCTACGACAAAACTTCCAAGGTATTGTCCTTGGTCCTAACTACTTTTGGCTTATTTTACAATAATGTCTGCCCATCACCCAGGTTCTACTTTAGCGGTTTTGCCATGCCAGACCTCACTGAGATCTCTGTTGCACACTCATTGTTCAGGTTCATCGATTATGTGGGTGACATTTAAAGGAAAAGAGGCTCTTTGAAAAAAGTCAGTAAAAGGGATCACAACTGAATCAATGACTTTTCCCTGGAAACACTAGACAGCCCCAAGTTTGAAACCCGGTTTCCTCACTCACTCTATGAACCTATGCTGAGTACCAGGCTCATGGGAAGTCCCAGCTCTGCAGTAGCACATTATCTTTTCTTCTCAGGTCTACCTTTGGAGGAAAAACTGAGTGAAGCACTGTGAATTCCAGCTTTGTAAAGTGAAATCAATTTGGAAGGAGGGCGGCAAGGAAGAAATTTTTGCCTCTCTCCCTTGTTCTTATCTTTTGTTCTCAGAGTAGGAGTCACCCACTGTGGGGTCCCCTCCCTGGTGGATGGGATTAATATTGTTGTAAAGCCTCGTCCAAAAGGTAGCTGGCCTTCCCCAAGGCCCTGACCTTGGACCTGTTGAATTTGGGTTGAGGAGGGAGCACTAGAGGAGTAGAGTTGTGTTTCAGGTTCAACTTCAGGACAGGAAAGGTATGAAATAGCAATGGTAGAAGCCTGCAGTGTGTCCAGAGCAATGCCTCAAACTATCTGCTCTTTAGAATAAAAGGGGCTTTTGAAAAAATGCCAATGGCTGGGGTCATTTCAGATTAATTGAATTAGTAACTCTGAGAGTCGAGTCCAGGCATGGTATTTTTTGAAAAGTTCTCCAGGTGTTTCTAATGCATAGGCATGTTTGAGAGTCACTGGTTGAGAGCTTGTTTTCTAGTCCCTCTTTCTTATCTTTGAGTCCTTCAGCTTACTGACCTTTCTCTTCCAAGATGCCTCAGAGGAAGTAGACTTTAATCCATGTTTGCAGTGTAGCCACTGATGCCACAGATGTTCTTGAGATGATTTCTCTTTGTTTCATTGTGAGCCTCAGTCCATCAGCTATCTATGGGTCATCTGGTGAATTGTTTAGTTTTCACAAAATAGTATATTGTTTATTTAGAGGAAGAATGTGTCATAGTTAAGGGCACAGGCTCTGAAATCAACCTGCCTAGTTCTAATTCCAACTTTGCCACTTATTAGCTTTGTGATCTTGAGTAATTTTTAATCTCTAGCACTTAAGTAACTGTTATATTGGGTAATAATAGCATATTCCTTGTGTGTGTATGTGTGTGTGTGTGTGAAAGAATATTTCAAGTGCTTAGAGTAGCGTTTGACAGTAATTGTTCAACAAATGGTAGTAGTGTGTTTTTAAAATTATGGATCTCTTTCCTACCAAGACTCACTGATTAGCAGCAAGAGCCCACATTTACTGACAACATTATCTTACTGACAACATTATCTTACCCAGGGAAGCATTACAACTAAACACCTCTGTGTCTTATATCTGCTAGAGTAATTTGTCTTACAAATGCTAGAGTTTTCATCAATTATGCACATCAAACGATATATCTTAAGCCCATCCATTGTTACAACCTAAATCCACATACATCCTGTATGATTTTAATATCCTAGAGTGGTTTTCAAGGCAAACAAAATAGGGCAAGATAACTTGGCACAAGAAAGTGGCCAGGCTGATGTGGCTCAGTGTAGATAAGCACGGGACGTGTAATCCCAAGTAGTATGGATTGCATGCAATGTGTCTGAGCCCCAGTACTTCAGAATGTGCCCTTATTTGGAAATAGCATTGTTGCCAATGTGACTAGTTAAGGTGAGATCATACTGGAGTAAAGTTGGTCTCTAATCCAATATGACTAGTGTCTTTATGAGAAGACAGCCCTGTGAAGACGGAGATACATGGGAAGAACACACATGATGGTGAAGGCAAAGACTGGAGTTATGTAGCTGCAAAACAAGGAATGCCAAAGAATGACAGCAAACTACCAAAACCAAGGAAGAGGCAATGTGGTATTCCTCTGCAGGTTTGAGAGTGAGCATGGCCCTGCCAACATCTGGATTCTGGACTTCTCGCCTTTACAAATGTGAGATAATAAATTTCTATTGCTTTAAGCCACCTCCCAGTTTTTAGTGCTTTGTTACAGAAGCCCTAGGATATGATACACCAAGGAATGCAGAAGTGAAACAGAAGGCAATACAAACCTAGCATGAACAAAAGAGGAGGAGGGTCTGCACGGCACCTGGGCAGGCACTACCCAGCCACTTGTGGCAAGTGCTTTATTGGTGAGGACTTAACACCAGAACAACACTGCACTGGTACCTACATATTATCCTTGTTCTGGATATATGTATAGCTATGTACATATGATTAGAACTGTAAACAATTTTCATTCAAAATATAATTTCGTGGATTCTCAATGCAGCCTTTGGTGTAGGTACATTATTGTCTTCATTTTACAAGTGAGAAAACTGAAGTGCTGTGAGGTTAAGTAAATCTACATGGCTAATAAGTGGCAGAGCTGAGAGTCAAGTTCCAGAGTTCATGATCCTAATCAGCTAAAAGGGCAACTTTGAAAGGAAAGAAGAAATCACCCAAATTGCTTGTTTGTAGTTGGGCAGGGACAGTCCATCTCGTACTTCCTAGGCGTGGGAGGCAAAGATACCACACTCAAGGAAGACATTGCCCTGTACAAGTTTCCAGTGACACGATCCCCATCAATTCTCCACTGGCTGTGAGAGATTAAGATTCAAAAGGAAAGTAGTAGATGTAAAAGCAGTTCCCAATGACAACCACTTTTGGGTTTTGAAAATTTTGCTCTATTGAGAAAATAAAAACATAACTCAGACTTTTTTAGCATAGTTGATAGAACTTTATTTTTTATTATTAATACTCAAATGTATAACATGAAACTTGCTGTATTTACACAGGGATGCTTACTGATTATACTACACTATAGACTGAGTTCCACAAATACAGGAATTCTGGTGAACTCTATTTGTGTAGTCCTCACAAAAGTCTATGTGCATTTATAATTGTACGTGTTGCATTATTGTGACAAGCAAAACTTCTATTTTATGACTTAGTGTAAGTCAACATATAAAAAAAGTCCATCACTAACCATCAGAGAAATACAAATTAAAACCACAGTGAAATACTATCTCACACCAGTCAGAATGGTGATTATGAAAAAGTCAAAAACTAACAGAGGTTGGCAAGGATGTGGTAAAAAGGGAATGCTTATACACTGTTGGTGGGAATGTAAATTAGTTCAACCCCTATGGAAACACCATGGAGATTTCTCAAAGAACTAAAAATAGAACTACCGTTCTACCCAGCAATCCCACTACCGGGTATCTACAAAAAGGAAAAGAAATCATTTTATCAAAAAGACCCCTGCACCTACATGTTTATCTCAGCACTATTAACAATAGCAAAGATATGGAATCAACCTAAGTGTCCCTCAGTAGTGAATTGGATAAGGGAAATGTGGTAAATATACAACATGGAATACTATACAACCATAAAAAGAATGAAATCATGTCCTTTGCTGCAACATGGATGCATTATCCTAAGTGAAGTAACTCAGAAACAGAAAATCAAATTTCACATGTTCTCACTTACAAGTGGGCACTAAACAATGGGTATATATGGACATAAAGATGGAACTAATAGATGCCGAGGACTGCAAAAGGGTAGGGGAGAGTTAAAGGTGACTTACTGGATACAGTGTTCACTATTTGGGTGATGGGTTCACTAGAAGCCCAAGCCCCAGAATTGTGCAGTCTACCCATGTAACAAACCTGCCCATGTACCCCTTGAGTCTACAATTTTAAGAAAAACTGAATCCGTTATTTATACATTTACATGTCTGATAGTGAGAAGAAATTTCACAGAGTAGCTTCTAACTTTTTACATTTCAAGCCTCTTTTCACCTCTCTGCTACCTATATCTTCTGGGGCTGGGCATGGCAGGAAATATTCATATAACCTCTAGCTCTGTCACGTCATGTCATAATATAGATAAGTTTTCACAGAGGGCAATAGGAGCATTTCTGGAGGCCATTCCTACAATAGCTTAAATATAAATGAAAAGGAATGCAAACCACGTATGTATATGCCACCAAACCTAAACTAAATGTATTAGTATTTCCAACTTAATTTCCCCCTTGGCCCAGTGTTTCTAAACTTATTTTTCATCATCACCCCTCTCTTAGGAACGTTCTTAGACTTCTTTTTTCCTAACAGTTCCCCCATGAAATTTTAATAGCACAGATGTATTGTATATTTGTTTATGTATTATATGTATCTGTGCTTTATAAATAAATAAGAAGAGTAGGATGTTTTGCTCCTGTTGGGTGTGTTATCACCCCATTGAGAAAGTATGCCTCAGCAAAATCTCCCCAGATGTTCATGCCACTCCAGTGCCACTCAGCCCAAGGGAAATGTGATGGAGGGTAAGTGGGAAGGGAGAGAAACATAGGACCATGTAAATACATTGATAGGTGACTTCCCGGTGCCTTGGAAGGAAACAGTTTATGTGAGGAGCCCCGAGGTTTAACCTCCTTTTTCTTCATGGTAAATCTACCTCTGCTAACATGGTGTGACTTTTGTGGCATGACAGGTAAGAGAAGCACTGGAAAAATTAGAACATGTTCTCCCTTCAGAAAGCCAGGCAAATGTCCTAAAGTCATTCTTAGACCTCAGAAACAAGATATTTGCTTACTTCAGGACTGAAAGAGCAAAGAAATAGAGAAATAAAAGTCCCCAGAAAAGATTGTGAGAAACCCACAGATAAATGAGTATCTCAAAAGTGTGTGATTTCTCAGAGTGAATATATTTTGTATTATAATTGTGCATTTTTTAAAGATTAAGTTTTGTTGTAAAGTGTTCACTGCATTTACAATGATGATTGAAACCATTTAAAATAATGGAAATACTTTTATATTTGTCAATATATTATCCTAATCATTAGTTTTTTAAAACAACCCTAAATTTATTTTAATAATGTGTTAAGCCTTGACAAGTAATAAGAAAGCATCCAAATTATAGCCAGTGTGTGTAAATATTGGTATAGTACTACTAGCAGTATTTACTGATTTTCACAAACCTTCATGCTTTGAAGGACGACTAAATCTGTAGGATGTATATATTTGATATCACTATGATTACAAAATATGGTGTTTTCAGGATCAGTAGGATCTTATATAACTAGTTATTTAATCCCCACAATAGGGTCTAATATAACTAGTTATTTAATCTCCCCTGGGTAGTGAAATGTGGGTTGATGCAGCTGTTGTTTGCCGATTGTGGGGCCTGAGAATATTGACTGCAATGTAAAGGATCATTGAACATGTTTTTACAGACTTAAAATAGAAAGACAGGTTTTACTTTTTTTCCCATGTAGGAGAGAGTGGAACATTTAAAATTGAGAAACTTAAAAAGAATTCCAAGATAAAAGAAAGTGAGACTTGAAATTTCTAAGTAGTTCTGAGTGTCTTTTAGTCACAGTGCCCAAGCTATTTCTCATAAGGTGCTTTTATCTTTGGTAAATTGTGCACCTGCACATATAAGAAGAAATCTTATTTACAATGTTTATGAATACAAAAGAGTTTAACTTAGAAAACTGATAGTAATTATCAAATAGCATTCAGTACAAATATGCTCATAATGAACACAGCACTATGTGATATTTGTTGTCATTAAGATGTGAAAGCAGTCCATCAGAGTAACTTAGCTTCCCTAAGCCATAGTTTCCTCATCTGTGAAGGGTTATAATAAGATATTTTTCAAAAAGCTTGTTATATAGATCAAATGAGATAATATATGTTTCAGAAGTTTAGAACTTGCCATATGCTCTGCAAGTATGAAGAATTGTGCCATTATTCTTGTTACAAGTTGGAGTATCAGGAAAAACACAGTTCTTCTTGCCAAAGCTCTTCTGATTACTGTGTGGTAGTCTACTTGTAATCTCATCACCCTCATTTTTTAAATATAAGGATTCACAATTTGCTTTGACTATCCTGTATACAATTGTCTATCAAGTGTATTATAATTGTACTCTATTGAAATTTCTTATTTACTTGTCTGTATCTACTACAAGAGGATAGGCTAGAAAGGCAGCCTGTCTATTTCATTCATTTATATTCTGTCCCAGTATCTAGCATATGGGGCTTAACACCCAGTCCAGTAGGTACTCGATTATGTGTTGAATGAATACAAGAACAGATGGATAATGATGTCATGATAGGTGGTTATACACTTTGATTTCCTCAGGTAAGATGTTTTTCCCATGTGGTTTTAAAACCTGCTTCAATTGTGACCTGAAGTCCTCCATGACTCATTCAGCCCCTCCATCCAAAAACACCAGGATTGCTAATTACTGTAAAAGGCAATGTCTTCAGAAAAAAAGTTGTCTACCTACAGTAACTAAACACCCACCTACCATCTAATTTCATGTTGGCCCATCAAAGAGGGCAGGAATTTTCCATTCCCATCTAAGAAGACTGCCATTTAACAAGTGGTGTAAATCACTTTGGATGGTGTTTGGATGAGAGCAAAGAAAATGATCGTGCCATGCACTCATTAAGGCCTTCTTGAGCTCCTACTATGTGAACCACATTTTACTAGGTTGCTTGTGGGTTACAAAAAAAATAGAAGCCCCTTGCCCTTGCCCTGCAAGAACTTGTTACTGCTTCAAGGAGATAAGTGCATACTAGAGAAGGGATGATTGATTTAGAAGTGGCTCAAGGGATGACAGGCAAGCAAGTTATTGGTGTTGGGCTTGTGACTTCTGGTGTTTTACTAAGGGAAAACAAAACTGTGTTGGTTTTTTAAAAGTTTAGTCTTAGAATTTAATTATTAATTTCATTTGTATGGATGGTATATAAAAAGTTGGGGTGATATCAGAAGAAAGAACCTAGCAAAATTCTCCTATTCTGCTTTCTACAAATTTTTGCTGCTTCTGCATAGCACTGTAGTTGAAAAGAAACTTTGTTCCAGAGTCCTTCCTGTCCCTCTGAGGATGGAACAGTTCATAAATATAATGCTGGCTCTGGGAAGCTGATGAAAAACTTCATTCTGGTCAGAACTAGAGATGGGGGGAAATGGAACTGGGTACTCTCATGCTCTCCAGTCCTTTCTGTTCCCATTATGTTACCTCGCTCTGTCTGAGTAGGACATGGTAAGGCAGGTGAGAGCAGCTGAGAACAGCATGGGGCAGGCTAGAACAGGCTAACAAGGCAAGGGGGGCTGAGTGCTACTGAGTGAGGACACCACTGAAGGTTAAAAGCCTGAAAGAAGGTAAATACTGGGACAGTGAGACAGTGATAGAGACAGTATTCATAGGTGGAGATAGAATGATGAATAGTTCAAATTCAAGGCAGGTAAAAAATAAGATGTCGCTGATTGATAGGATTGTACTATGGTAATTGGATTGGAGCTAGACTTGAGCATTTTCCTTGTTCAGGTCACCTTTTCATAAAGGAAATGTTTAGGTAAAGCAGTAGCCAGAGGCCTCCTGCACAGACTGGATGGGCCAAGGCTTAAAAGGACCCAGCCCTACTGGGATTTGCATTGCCTCTGTATCAGTTTGGACTTTCTTCCTTGTTTGTCACTTCATGTTTATAAGATGGACACTACAGCTCTGAACATCACATCCATGTTCATCTAAGACGGTAGAAGAGGAGCAGGGAGAAAGAAGTTAGTGTCAACAGATTTTCTCTAATGCTTTTTTTTTTTTTGAGGCAGAGTCTCGCTCTGTCGTCCAGGCTGGAGTGCAGTGGTGCTGTCTTGGCTCACTGCAACCTGTGCCTCCCAGGTTCAAGAGATTCTCGTGCCTCAGCCGCCCAAGTAGCTGGGATTACAGGCATGCACCACCATGCCCAGCTAATTTTTGTGTTTTTAGTAGAGACGAAGTTTCATCATGTTGGCCAGGCTGGTCTCGAATGCCTGACCTCATCTCCCAAAGTGCCTCAGCCTCCCAAAGTGCTGGGATTACAGGCATGAGTCACCGCACTTGGCCATTCTCTAGTGCTTTGTTGCCAGAACGATATCACTTGGTAATTCTAGGTATTCTGACAAAGAGGTCTGGGAAATAAACTATTTAGCTTTTACATCCTCTCAAATAGAGATAGTCAGTAGGGAGCTGAACTTGGGTGTGAGGGAGCCAGCATACAGTGTCTTTCACTGGCTCTGACACACTCCTCACCACTTGCTCCCTTCTCACCCCACTCCATTACTTTAAAAATAAAAAAAAAAGCAAGCGAACACCCAAGGATGCTTCTAGTGGAAACAGTCATTAAACTCATTCAAGTCCTCATCTTGCACCCACCCCCATCTGTTCAGATACCCAGAAAGCCTGTTTCTCTAGTTTTATCACATTTCATTCTTAGAACAGATGTGTTTTTCTCTCAACTTACCTCTGATTTCAACTGCAGCCATGGTAAACAGTGCTATGCATACCATTCATCATTACATCAGGCAGCCATCGTAAGCCTTTCCTCTTTCCTGTCCTGTGTTTTTTATCAAAATCAGCAGAATTCATTAACCCACACATATGAGCATCCCGGGAGTGCAGAGGTTTATTTTCCTGGAGATAATCTTCCTCCAGGGGTAGAAAGGAGTCAGTAGATAAATGTCTCCTCTGCACTTGAACAATCTGCTGGGGCATTCTGCATTACTTCCTTGAAGGGTCTCCTTGGGATTGGGTCCCAGTTGTTCACGGTAGAAACCAGCCCAGTAAACCAGTAAACCCTTCTTTCCTGTTTTTTTTTTTTTTACCTCTAACTCTCCCTTATCCCTCACTCTTGCTTCCTGGGGGCACCACCCAAATATAGAGAGATCTTCTCCCATGTTTTTGTCTCAGGCTCTGCTTTGGAGGGGACCCAAACTAAGGCAAATCGCTCTTCATTGAAACTCCTTGACAATTTTTACCTTTTGGCATTTTAATAGGATCCTTTCCCTTATGTACTTCCTTTTGAAGGGAAAGTGGGCTTGATTTCACTATAGAAATTAAAAATCCTGATTTCTCTATAGAAATTATAGTGAGAAGTATAATCCACTAGAAAAATGTTAATGTGTCATGTGTTTTTCGATTAGGAGAAACAAATACATCAAAGGATGTTCTTCACCCAGAATCCCTTATTGCAGCAGTCCCCAACCTTTTTTGGCCCCAGGAACCAGTTTTGTCGAAGACAATTATTCCACAGACAGGGGGTTGGGGGATGGTTTTGGGATGATTCAAGTATATTACATTTATCATGCACTTTATTTCTATTATTAATACATTGTAATATATAATGAAATAATTATACAATTCATCAAAGTGTAGAATCAGTGGGAGCCCTGAGCTTATTTTCCTTCACCTAGATAGTCCCAGCTGGGGGTGATGTGAGACTGTAACAGATCATCAGTCATTAGATTCTCACAAGGAGCATGCAACCTAGATCCCTCGCATGTGCAGTTCACAATGGGGTTCACGCTCCTATAAGAATCTAATGCTGCCGCTGATCTAACAGGAGGTGGAGCTCATGTCATAATGCTCCTTGGGCCGCTGCTCACCTCCTGCTGTGCATCAGGGTTCCTATTGGGCCACAGACTAATACCAGTCGCTAGCCTGAGGGTTGGGCACCTCTGCCTTATTGGACCCAAGCATTGAGCAGTGCTTGTAAATTATATGTGTCCAGGAGAATCAGCAACAATACAGAAACACTTGCTAAGCCACTAGTGTACCAAGTACCAGGCTCAGTGGTATGAACTAAGGATTCATAATTGAATAGACATAGTTTCTGCTTTCGAATTGCTTATGTAGTAGAGGTGGGGCATGGGGAAGGTAAAGTCAACAAGGATCTATGTGATATGTGCTGTAAGAATCCAGCTATCTTGGTGACTGATGAAATGTGAGGTGGGAACAAAAAAGATACAATAATCTAGGATGACTCCAAGCTTTCCAACCTGGGCAAGTGGGTGGATAGGATGTCATTAACCAAAATAGACAATGAAAGGACAATAGCAGATTTGAAAAGAAAATGTTGAGTTTAGAATGCCTGGAAGTGATTAAGGTAGATATAGCTAGTAGACAGAAATATAGGTCTGGAGATAAGGAAAGAAATCAGAACTGGAATGTAGATTTGGGAGTCATTTATACATAAAGTTAAAGCTATAAAAAAAAAAAACAAATTAGATCATCAGGGAAAAAAAAGGAGAAGAAAAGCAAATGAAGGAAAAATTCAAGGAAACAGCAGGACTAATAAATGGATTAAGAAACAGGAACCAGCAATGAGTCTGAGGAGGACTGACCAAAGAGCTACAAGAATCATATAGAAGTGTTCCTCAATTCCTTTTTTAAAAAAATACAGGGATCTTACTTTGTGGCCCAGGCTGAACTAGAACTCCTGGGTTCAAGCATTCCTCCTATCTCAACCTCCCGAGTATCTGGAACTACAGTACTATGCCCCCACACCTGGCTTCAATTCTTAAAAACCAAGAGAGGAGGCTTATAGAGACTATGCAATGTATAGTGCCTGATGCTATGGAGAGGCCAGGTGGGAATGATGAAGACAAGAACCTTCAGCATTAGTGACTTCAGAGGTGTCAATTTTGGTAGAGAGGTGGATAAAGGACCTGTAGTTCATTATTTTACTCACCTCAACCCGTGTCTCCTTAACAGCCACCAAAGTTGGGCGTCAACATTACCTTCTAGAGATTGTATCATATAAGCCTTTCTGACCACCAAAAGCAGGTTTCTTCACTTTCCCTCTTTCTTTCTCCCTTCACCTCCTCAAATACATTGAGATTTCTTTTCCTCCTATATGATGTATTTATTGTTCTCTCCATTTCTGTTTGCCATATAGAAGATGCTATTTCTTGGCTTATTTGCACAGCAAGTTCTTGTAAAAAGAACTGTTTGCTCCTATCTGAACATAAGTTCTGTGAGTCAGTGGATGGCTTCTAATATGTATTAATGAACTTTGCAAATAGCACTCCCATTAGACCCTTGCTCTACCCACAAGACCGTGTGGCACATACCAGATGATCTAATTAATACAGTTTTGATTGAGAAGACGAATTGATGGAAACCCAGAACTAGCTGCAAAATCACATTCCCAGTCTTTTGTTTTGCATCCTTTCAAGCAGTAATGCTTATTTTACTTTCATAATGGTGAGGCATATAATGAAGCTAGTCCTGCATGTTGGGGAGGCTTTGCCAAATGCAGAAAAATTACCAAAAATATTTGGAAAAAAAGATTTTTTACAAAATTATTATGGGAATTACATAATCACATAAAATCAGAAGCAGATTGTGATGTGAAGCATGATATAGGTCATAGTAATCTGTGTTGTCTGAAGGCAGTAAACACAGAGGGATCGGAAAGCTGCTTCATGTGGTATTAGTTGGTTGTGTGCCTATAGGTTTTAAGCTTCAGAGAACTATGTGAAAATTGGTTTGGGGGTTTAGAAAGATGATCATAAATTTAGTTTAGATTGTTGAATTTGAGATTCTAATCTATCTAGAGAAAGATCCGGATGGAAAACTCTACCAGGAATTTGTAAATTGGAAAGGGAAGGCTGAAGGAAAATGGAAAGGGAAGGCTGAAGGAAAAAGAGATTTGAGAGGCTATCCATGGAATGATGGGATTAGTTCAGATTACCAATGTATAATAAATATACTGTCAGATAAAAGGCTTGCAGAGACTGCTAGATACCTACCCAATAGCCATTTCCCCCATCTTCCTTAGTAACAAAATGCTTTTTTTTTTTTTTTTTTGAGGCAGAGTCTCGCTCTGTCTCGCAGGCTGGAGTGCAATGCCGCGATCTTGGTTCACAGCAACCTCCACCTCCTGGGTTCAAGCGATTCTCCTGCCTCAGCCTCCCGAGTAGCTAGTATTACAGACTCCTGCCACCACCCACGGTGGCTAATTTTTGTATTTTTGGTAGAGACAGGGTTTCCCCATGTTGGCCAGGCCACTCTCGAACTCCTGACCTCAAGTGATCTGCCTGCCTTGGCCTCCCAAAGGGCTGGGATAACAGTCATGAGCCACTGAGCCCAGCCTACAAAATGCTTTTAGCTGAGCCTATCACCTCCTGAAATAGAAGACCACATTTCTCAGCCTTCCATGCAGTTGTTGGCCACATGACTAAGTTCTAGCCAATAATTTGTAGGCAGAAGTGTTGTATGGAAAGAGTAAGCCCTATTTCTCCATTTCTCCTTCGTGTTGCTTGGAATGCAGAAGTGATGACTGACTCTAGCATCACATTGGCCTTGGGGTGGACTTAAGGAAGCCATATTTGGTGGATGGACCAAAGTAGAAAGACTTGAATTCTTTTGACTTTGTGGGGCTGTTGTATAGCAACTCTGAGCATTCTGTAACCAGATTTATTTTACTGCAGAGAGTAAACCATGGTGTGTATAAACCACTGTGGTTAGGTCTTGGTTACTTTTAGTTGAACGTAATCTAATTAATACAAACACAAGGTGAAAAAAAAGATCCTAAAGAAAAAGACAAAGAAGACGTAATCAGAAAGGTAAAACAGCATATATCAGGGAACAAATGGGGAAGAAAAATGGGAGTGGATCAACAGTATTAAATATCGAAGACAGAATTTTTTTTTTCCTTTTTTTAAATTATACTTTAAGTTCTAGGATACATAGGTACACATGTGCCATGTTGGCTTGCTGCACCCATCAACTCATCATTTACATTAGGTATTTCTCCTAAGGCCATCCCTCCCCCAGTCCCCCAGCCCCTGACAGGCCCTGGTGTATGATGTTCCCTGCCCTGTGTCCAAGTGATCTCATTGTTCAATTCCCACCTATGAGTGAGAACATGCAGTGTTTGGTTTTCTGTCCTTGTGATAGTTTGCTGAGAATGATGGTTTCCAGCTTCATTCATGTCACTGCAAAAGACATGAACTCATCTTCTTTATGGCTGCATAGTATTCCATGGTGTATATGTGCCACATTTTCTTAATCCAGTCTATCATTTTATGGACATTTGGGTTGGTTCCAAGTCTTTGCTATTGTGAATAGTGCCTCAATAAACATACGTGTGCATGTGTCTTTATAGTAGCATGATTTATAACCCTTTTGGGTATATACCCAGTAATGGGATTGCTGGGTCAAATGATAATTCTAGTTCTAGATCCGTGAGGAATCGCTACAGTCTTCCACAATGGTTGAACAAATTTACACTCCCACCAACAGTGTAAAGGCTTTCCTATTTCTTCACATCCTCTCCAGCGTCTGTTGTTTCCTGACTTTTTAATGATCGCCATTCTAACTGGTATGAGATGGTATCTCACTGTGGTTTTGATTTGCATTTCTCTGATGACCAGTGATGATGAGCATTTTTTCATGTGTTTGTTGGCTGCATAGGTGTGTTCTTTTGAGAAGTGTCTGTTCATATGCTTTGCCCACTTTTTGATGGGGTTGTTTGTTTTTTTCTTGTAAATTTGTTTGAGTTCTTTATAGATTCTGGATATTAGCCCTTTGTCAGATGGGTAGACTGCAACAATTTTCTCCCATTCTGTAGGTTGCCTGCTCACTCTGATGGTGGTTTCTTTTGCCATGCAGAAGTGAAGAGAGAATAATTATATATCTTTCTATGCACATTATACTTGTGATAGAAAAATAAATCTGTTAATCATAATAGATTAGGCATCATTTATTTGATGTTTAAAAGACTCAGAGCTTGGAATTTTATTGTTTTAGAAGACTTTATAAAATATCTCTTAATTTTCTTTCAACTGAGCCACAAAACTTCATAAATGGTGTTCCATGTTTAAGTTTGACAATGACTATGTCATAGAATTGATAGGAGTAAAGAGCTACAAAAATATTCCAAGTGTGAAAAATAGAATTTACACGTATCTAAATAAATTAATTGTAGAACTTTCTAATGGATTCTAAACTATATGATCATACTGGATTTTTTTGTTTAGTTTTCAGTGTCTTTGTTCTAAGACAGAAAATTTATATCCATCTTATTGACAGTGTTCATCTTCTAAAATGAAGATATTGACTAGAACAGAATTTTATTAAGGGAGACTTTGCAATCAGTTAAAATCCAAAATTGGATAACAATCTCATACATAACAAAGAAATGAAGTGTAGGAGATTTTATCAATCAGCAAATTCCATTTCACAATCTGCTACACTTATGTCTGAAGATATGCAATAACTTTCATGGATTATATATAAAATTGATTATATACAAAATTATTTCATCTTTCCAAGGTCTCCTTCATTACTAAAATATGCTAAGACTTATCCTAATTCCTTTATTTGGTAGTCTTGCTTATTGAGAAATCCAAGAATCAGGAAAGAAACGCCAAAAGACCCCGGAGCAGGTAAAAATAGTACTTAAGCACACATGCCTGCACAGGCACCTGTGTACTTTACTTAATAGGAGATTTCCTTGGATCTCTCCTCAGGTTCTAATTATTCTGGCTTTTTAATATAGTGTTCATAGCAGATTTTTAAAAAATGTATCATCCACGTAAGTGACATATCATACATGGCTAAAGGCAAAGCTTGGCCAACGACCCAGTTTGTGTGTGTGTGTGTGTGTGTGTGTGTGTGTGTGTGTGTGTGTGTGTGTGTTTCTGCAGGGTTCTGGCTATATCTCAAATCTGTCTTCCCACATAGTTGTAAGGTGTCTGTCAGCAGCACCCAGTACAAATACCTCCTCATTGATGCCCACCAGATGTCTTTTTTGCTAACTCTCAAGCATGAAAAGGGAAGCTGTTTTCTCATAACCTCCCAGGAAATTCTCTTAATAGCTCAATCAGCCCAAATTAAGTCATGTGCACACTGCTGCACCAATCGCCATGGTCAGGAGAATGTTGTACCTTACACTAACTGACTTCACCCTGAGATTTGAAGTCAATTCTACTAAAAATATGTAACTGGAAATTTAGAGAGCTATTAGGAAGGAGGAAATGAACTTAGGAAGAAAAGAAAAATTTATTATCAGGCTATGGAGATACCTTATGGATCCCAAGGATAAGAATGTTCTGGGTCCCAGAAGGAATGGAACTGGGAATGAGTCCATTGGCAATCCTTGTCACTTTTTCACTGCCTCTTATTTCTCCTTCTTGTTAAGCCTATCTTTTCTTTTTTTATTAGAAAGAAAGTGTCCAGGCCATGTGATGGGCAGAAGACAGCTTCTCATAGTTCCCAAGTTCACATGTTAACAATTACAGACACACAGAGAATTTAACACTCACTCTGGCTCCAGAGTCCACGTTACCTGGGAAGGAACCTGAATTAGCCTAAGAACAGTCAGCTGCCCACCCTTTATGCAATTAACCGTTCCCAGGAATGGGGTCATTATAAACAAACGTGGCTTCTAGAATCTTACTCCTGTGTATCAGGGAGTAAAGGGATCAGAGGGAGCTAGGCAGCCTTCACACAGTGTGTCTATCATAGGCAATAACTGCTGGAGACCATTACATTGCCACAACCTGTCAGCAACAAGAGGAAAATAATTTATAAATCAGATACAGAAATAATAAGTGTATGGCACAGTATCAGGACAGACCATTCCACGAGCTCCAATTGTCCATGTTCATGACAATAATTCTGGATCATTTAATGTTACACTGGCTTCACACTATTGTGGTTAAACTGAAATTTCACACAGTATGGGCATTATTATACTACTTTCTATAACTTACAGCTATCTTAATTTTGTCTTCTTAACGTCTATACATTGTTGTTATTCATTGTTAATAAAAATCATGTTCTAAATGATCGTAGTGATTCAGAATTGGTATCAAAAATAACTGTGAATCATTATGATCATTTTTGACATGAATTATTTCAACAAACATTTCAATTTCACTAAATAGCACGCTTGCCTTCTTTCATAATGTATGCAGTTTTACTTACATAGTTTTGACTGAACTAATGAAGATGAGGTTTATTCATCTTAGTTCCCAGGGGTGTACTTGCCATTAAACTGTTTATGTATTTCTAGCTCAGTTTCCTTCTTCATGCAAGAATAATGATACCTACCCCAAGTTAAGAGCTTACTAAAATGCTCATATTCAGTACACTCCCTCTATAAATTCTCCTTCGCTTCTTATTCTATCCTAACCTGTTTGCTTTGCTCTGGTCTACGTTACCTAACAGTTTGGTCCTTGCTTTCTGTTCTTAATGAATCTTTATATACCAAGAAAAGATACCTGAAAAATCTTGCCATGTTGAATACCAAATTATTCTTATTTTCTTTTTCAAATATTTTCCAAACAAAACTTTTCTGGAATCCCCATGCCTTGGTGAAATCCTGTCTTTTGCTCAATTCAGATCCCTTTCTAAGGAAAAAAAAGGCCAAATTTCTTTGTGGTGACTGGTGTTCTCTTCTGATCTAAAGATTTTATTTCTGTTTTCTAGAAAGTGCCTAGTAAATCTCTGGTGCTCATTTTTTTAAATTATTTTTAATTTTATGGATACAAAGTCAGGGTATATATATTATATATGGGGTACATGAGATATTTTGATACAGGCATACATTGTGTAATAATCACATCAGGGTAAATGGGGTATCCATCACCTCAAGCATTTATCATTTCTTTGGGTTACAAACATTCTAATTAAACTCTTAGTTATTTTGAAACACACAATAAATCTTTGTTTACTATAGTCACCCTGTTGTGCTATCAAATACTAGATCTTATTCACTCTATCTAACTATATTTTTGTGCCCACTATCTCCTCTTTCTCCCTCCCCTGACTACCCTTCCCAGCCTCTGGTAACCATCAGTCTACTCTCTATTTCCATGAGTTCAATTGTTTTAGTTTTTAGCTCCCACAAATAAATGAGAAGATGTGAAGTTTGTCTTTCTGTTCCTGGCTTATTTCACTTAACCTAATGTCCTCCAGTTCCATTCATGTTGTTGCAAATGACAGTATCTCGTTCTCTTCTATGGTTGTATAATACTCCATTGTGTATATGTACCACATTTGCTTTAGCCATCTGTTGATAGAATTTTGGTTGCTTCCAAATCTTGACTATTGTGAATAGTGCTGCAATAAACATGGGAGTACAGATATCTCTTACAGATATTGATTTCTTTGCTTTTGGGTATACGCCTAGTGGTGGGATGGCTGGATCACATAGTAGCTCTATTTTTAGTTTTTTGAGAAACGTCTATACTGGTCTCCATTAGTGGGTATACTAATTTACATTCCCACCAACAGTGTACGAGAGTTTCCTTTTCTCCACATCCTTGCCAACATTCCTTATTGCCTATCTTTTGGATATGAGCCATTTAAGTGGAGTGAGATGATATCTGATTGTAGTTTTTATTTTAATTTCTCTAATGATCAATGATGTTGAGCACATTTTCATATACCTGTTTGCCATTTGTATGTCTTCTTTTGAGAAATGTCTATTCAGATCATTTGCCAAAATTTTAAAAAAATTATTAGTTCTTTTTTTCCTACAGAGTTGTTTGAGCTCCTTAGACATTCTGGTTATTAATCCCTTGTCAGGTGGGTAGCTTGCAAATATTTTCTCCCATTCTATGGGTTGTCTCTTCAGTTTGTTGGTTGTTTCATATACTGTGCAGAAGCTTTTTAACTTGATGTGATCCCATTTGTTCATTTTTTGCTTTGGTTGCCTGGGATTTTGGGGTATTACTCAAGAAATTTTTGCACAAAACAATGTTCTAGAGACTAGTTATCTCAATATTTTCTTTTAGCAGTTTCATAGTTTGAGGTTTTATATTTAAGTCTTTAATTCATTTTTATTTTATTTTATTTTTGCACATGGCAAGAGATAGGGGTCTAGTTTCATTCTTCTGCATATGGGTACCCAGTTTTCCCAGCACCATTTATTGAAGAGACTGTCCTTTCCCCCAGTGTATGTTCTTGGCACCGTTGTCAAAAATGAGGTCACTGTAGATGTATAGATTTATTTTTGAGTTTGCAATTCTGTTCCATTGGTCTGTGTGTCTGTTTTTATAGCAATACTATGCTGTTTTGGTTACTACAGCTCTGTAGTATAATTTGAAGTCAGAAAATGTGATTCCTCCAGTTTTGTTCTTTTTGCTCAAGATGGCTGATATGATTTGGCTGTGTCCCCACCCAAATCTCATCTTGAATTGTAGTACCCATAATCCCCATGTGCTGTGAGAGGGACCTGGTGGGAGGTAACTGAATCATGGAGTCAGGTTTTTTTCTGTGCTGTTCTCATGATAGTGAATAAGTCTCATGAGATGTGAAGGTTTTATAAAGGTCAGTTCCCCTGAACATGCTCTCTTGTCTGCCGCCGTATAAGATATGGCTTTGCTTCTCCTTTGCCTTCCACCATGATTGTGGGCCTCCCAGTCATGTGGACTGTGAGTTCATTAAACCTCTTTTTCTTTGTAAATTACCCAGTCTTGTGTATTTCTTCATAGCAGTATGAAAATGGACTACTACAATGGCTTTGGCTATTCTGGGTCTTTTGTGGTTCTATATAAATTTTAGGATTTTTTTCTATTTCTGTGAAGAATGTTATTGATATTTTGATAAGGATTGCATTGAATTTATAGATTGCTGTGGGTAATATGGACATTTAAACAATATTAATTCTTCCAATCCATACACATGGAATATTTTTCCGTTTTTTTGTGTCCTCTTCAATTTCTTGCATCAATGTTTTGTAGTTTTCATTAGATATACTTTACTGCTTTGGTTAATCCCTAGCTATTGAAAATGGGATTACAGTCTTGATTTCTTTTTCAGATTGTTCACTGATTAGATATAGAAATGCTACTGATTTTTATATGTTGATTTTGTGTGCTGTAACATTACTGAATTTATCAGTTCTAATAGTTTTTTGGTGGAGTATTTAGGTTTTTCTAAATATAAGATTATGTTACCTGCAAACAAGGATAATTTGACTTCTTCCTTTTGAATTTTGATATGGTCCATTTCTTTCTCTTGTCTGACTGCTCTAGCTAAGACTTCCAGTATTATGTTGAATAACAGTCGTAAAAGTGGGCATCCTTCTCTTGTTCCATATCTTAGAAGAAAAGCGTTCAGATTTTCCCCATTCAGTATGATACTAGCTGTGGGTCTGTCATATATGGCTTTTATTTTGTTGAGGTACGTTCCTTCTATTTTAATTTGTTGAGAGTTTTATCATGAAGGGATGTTGAATTTTGTCAAATGCTTTTCAGCATCAATTAAAACGATCATATGGCTTTTGTCCTTCATTCAGTTGATAGAGTGTATCACATTGATTGATTTGCATTTGCTGAACCATTCTTGCATCCCTGAAATAAATCCTACTTGGTCATAATGAATGATCTTTTAATGCGTTGTAGAATTTGGTTTGCTAGTATTTTNTATGGTCCATTTCTTTCTCTTGTCTGACTGCTCTAGCTAAGACTTCCAGTATTATGTTGAATAACAGTCGTAAAAGTGGGCATCCTTCTCTTGTTCCATATCTTAGAAGAAAAGCGTTCAGATTTTCCCCATTCAGTATGATACTAGCTGTGGGTCTGTCATATATGGCTTTTATTTTGTTGAGGTACGTTCCTTCTATTTTTAATTTGTTGAGAGTTTTATCATGAAGGGATGTTGAATTTTGTCAAATGCTTTTTCAGCATCAATTAAAACGATCATATGGCTTTTGTCCTTCATTCAGTTGATAGAGTGTATCACATTGATTGATTTGCATTTGCTGAACCATTCTTGCATCCCTGAAATAAATCCTACTTGGTCATAATGAATGATCTTTTTAATGCGTTGTAGAATTTGGTTTGCTAGTATTTTTTTTTTTTTTTTTTTAGGATGTTTGCATCAATGTTTATCAGCAATATCGGCCGGTAGTTTTCTTTTTTTAGATATATCTGTGGTTTTGGTATCAGGGTAATACTGGCCTAATAGAATGAGTTTGGAAAAATTCTCTTTTCTTCTATTTTTTGAAATAGTTTGAGTAGGATTGGTATTAATTCCTCTCTAACCGTTTGGTAAAATTCAGCAGTGAAGCAATTGGGTTTTGGTCTTTTCTTTGCTAGGAGACTTTTTTATTATGGCTTCAGTCTCATTACTTGTTATTGGTCTGTTCAGGTTTTAGATTTCTTCATGGTTCAATGTTCATATGTTTTATATTTCTAGAAATTTATCCATTTCTTCTAGATTTTACAGTTTATTGGTATATAGTCATTCATAGTACTCTTAGGATCCTTTGACTTTCTGCAGTATCAGTTGTAATGTCTCCTTTTTTATGTCTGATTTTATTTATTTGGATCTTTTCTTTTTTTCTTAGTCTGGCTAAAGTTTTGTTGATTTTGCTTATCTTTTCAAAAAAACTAACTTTTCATTTCATTGATCTTTTGTATTGTCTTTTATCTCAATATTATTTATTTCTGATCTGGTCTTTATTGCTTCTTTTCTTCTAATTTTGGGTTTGGTTTGCTCTTGCTTTTCTAGTTCATTAAGAAGCATTGTTAGATTGTTTATTTGAAGTTTCTCTACTTTTTTGATGTAGGCACTTATTGCTTTAAACTTTCCTCTTAGTACTGCTTTTGCTGTATCCCATAGGTTTTGGTATGTTGTGTTTCTGTTTTCATTTGTAAAAGAATTTTTTCAATTTCCTTCTTAATTTCTTCATTGACTCACTGGTTCATGAGGACCATGTTGATTAATTTCCATATGTTTGTATAGTTTCCAAAGTTCCTCTTGATTTCTAATTTTATTCCGTTGTAGTTAGAGGAGATATTTAATGTGATTTCAATTTTTTTTGAATTTTTAAAGACTTGTTTTGTGCCCTAACATATGGTCTGTCTTTGAGAATGATTCATGTGCTGAGAAGAAGAATGTGTATTCTGCAGCCATTGGATGAAATGTTCTGTAAATATCTATTAAATCCATTTGGTCTATGGTGCAGATTAAGTCTGATGTTTCTTTGTTGATTTTCTGACTGGATGATCTGTCCAATGCTGCAAGTGGAGGGTTGAAGTCTCCAGTGATGATTTTATTGGGATCTATCTCTCTCTTTAGCTCTAATAATATTTGCTTTATATATATAATAATATTAACTCTAATAATATTTGCTTTATGTATATCCAGTGTTGAGTGCATATATACTTTAAATTGTTAATTTCATGCTGAATTAATCACTTTATCATCACATAATAACCTTTTTTGTCTCTTTTTATAGATTTTATCTTGAAATCTATTTTTATCTGATATAAATATAGCTACTGCTGCTTTCTTTGGGTTGCCATTTGCATGAAATGTCTTTTTCCATCCCTTTTTTCACTCTTTGTGTGTTTTAATAGGTGAAGGGTGTTTCTTATAGGCAGCAGATAGTTGGGTCTTATTTTTTTCCATTCAACCACTCTATGTCTTTTGACTGGAGAGTTTAGTCTATTTACATTTAATATTATTATTGATAAGTAAGGACTTATCTCTGCCATTTTGTTTGTTTTCTGGTTGTTTTATGGTCTTCTTTTCCTTCCTTCCTCCCTCCCTTTCTTCCTGTCTTCCTTTTAGTGAAAGTGATTTTCTCTGGTGGTTATGTTTTAATTTCTTGCTTTTTATTTTTTGTGTATTTGTTGTTGTTTTTTTATTTGAGGTTACCATGAGCCTTGCAAATAACAACTTATAACTCATTATTTAATTTAATTTATTTATCTATTTATTTATTTGAGACAGACTCTTGCTCTATTGCCCAGGCTGTAGTGCAGTGGGGTGATCTTGGCTTACCACAATCTCTGCTTCCTAGGCTCAAGTGATCCTCCCACCTCAGCCTGCAACTATAGGCATATGCCATCATTCCTGGCTAATTTTTGTATTTTTTGTAGAGATGGGGCTTCTCCGTGTCACCCAGGCTGGTCTTGAACTCCTGGTCTCAAATAATCTGCCCACCTCAGCCTTCTAAATTGCTGGGATTACAGGCATGAGCCACCAAGCCCAACCATAACCCATGATTTTAACACTGGTGACAGCTTAAGTCTGATTGCAAAAACAAACAAAGAAGCAAAGATAAAACTAATAAAACTCTATACTTTTACTTAATCCCCCCTTTTAACTTTTGGTTGTTTCATTTTATATTATACTATGTCTTAAAAGCTGTTGTAGTTATTTTTGATAGGTTCATCTTTTAGTGTTCCTACTCAAGATATGAGTTATTTATACACCACGATTGCAGTGTTACAATATTCTGTACCCACTATTACCAGTAAGTTTGATACCTTCAGATAATTTCTTATTGCTCATTAACGTCCTTTTCTTTCTTAAAATGAAAGTAAAACAAATACTATGTCCACATTATGAGTAGACACCTAGTGATAATGGAGCAAAGCAACTAGCCCTCAGGCAGGGCCTGGTAAGGTCACCATGTTTCACTCAGCACCTGGAGTCTGGCATAGCAAGCTCAGGTGTGCCAGTTTAGAGGGTCTGACTCACATTAACCAAATTCACAATATGCTGATCAATTCCCAAGGGTCTTTATAATAAAGAGGGAAATTCCTCAACAGACTGGATATTTGTAAATATGTAATTTTTACCAACAGGAGAGTAGCTTCCTTTCAAGTTAGAGAACCCCTTGTTCTGTAGTCCTCTCACAACAGTTTGAAAGGGCTAATTCTAAAAAATACCTCATCATCCAGACTTTTGTGGCTGGTACCCTAAAGAGGCCCTAATTCAATGTAATGACCTCTGGGCTTCTATTTTGATGTACATGTCACAGCACTATGTCCTAAGAACATGTTGTAAATAAGCCTGAGAGAATTGAAGACAACCTATTCATAGAAACATTGATATGACTATAGATGTATAAATGTGCACATCACCATAATGTGAGTTTAAAAGTAGAGAGAAAAACATCATGGAGAAAACAAGTTTTAAAGCACAATATACAGAATAATTGTACAACTAAAACTTTGTGGCCTAGAGCATCAAACCTGTTATTTCATCTCTTCTTTATCTGCATTGCCCCCTAGTGGTAAAATTGCATTAGTCCTTTGGAGAAATGAGGTAGATTGAGAGTAAAGGAGACAGGCTGAAACAAGAAAGAGGCAACAGGTCAGATAAGAAATAAAATAGAAAATAAGGAAAGTTTTTGTTTCCTGGAGCAGTAATCAGGACAGCTTGGCATGAGAATGTTGGGAAGAGCCCCTAGCACCTGCAGGAGCAGCTTTTGCTGCCCATGGACATTGGTTAGGTCTCTTACATTTCTTAGAATTGACGAGGTTTTGCTTTGCTTTGTTTTGCAGCCCTGTATAGGGTGGGTGTTGTGATACTGAATCACATTGCTCAGCCACCACTGTACCTACCCTGCACTCCGCATCATGTCAGAGAAATATGGCCTAGGAAATTGGATGATACAGTCCATAGTGTGCATTTAGCAGAGGAGATGTTGGCAGAATAGCTCAATGGCCCAGAAATGCAGGTCCTTCTACACTTTTTAGCTATCCTGGGTACTCACCGACAGAAGAGGGCCTTTTAAAGAGGGTGTTTGTTTGTAATTTATGTCCATCTATTTTCAATGAGACAAGGAGACCTACAATGAATGTCACAGTGAAAGGGACATTAGAAAAATAAAGAAGGCAAACTAGAAACAATCTTGAGGAAGGAGCAGAAACAGTACAGGGACTTTGGCACAAGGTGATTACCACAACTAAGCATTGCATTTAGTTCTAAATTTTCTTGTGGCTGACGCAAACTGGAAATGCAGGGAATTATATAGTTTCCATTGCCTGGAGCAAGAAAACATAACTGATCTTCAGTGATACACAGTTCTGGGCGTTATATGACAAGAGGAATTCCATAAATCCTAGATCCATAAATAAATATTGCATTGAAAGGTATCCAAATGTATAGCTGATTCTCTTCCATAAGAGCTTGCAGACCTATTACTATACCTAAATACGGTTAGTTCCCCTAACCTCTGGTGAGACCTCTAGTGGGCCATGGAGTTACTGCAAAGTGTCCATGAATCTCAATTCTAGAGGGATCGTTTCAGTATTGAAAAAATGTTTTGTGCAAATAAAAGTACCAATATTTTTCAAAAATATTTAATATGAGGATTATTATAACTAGTAAAATATAAATTTATGTAAAATAACTACTGAATTCACATTAGCTTTTAGTTATTACAGATTTTCTTAAGTAGAGTCTACTAATAATGCCATTATTTTAAAATTGTATATTACAAGTAGGTCCCTGTGCTTGAAAAGGTTGTAAACCATCACTGGTGCAGACTATCTAGATGGTGTTATTAATCTAAGCAGAGAGGGCAGACACTGCCCACCCCCCTTAATCATGCTCTCAATAACTTTTTCATATTCTATGATGAGCTCCAAGGAAGGCACTTTGTGCTCAGATGCTCTGGGGCTTTGCTCAGTAGTTAGCTTTGTGGTTTTAGGAGGCCCGAGAGAACTTTAGGGCTTTCAACTCTGAGCACTTTGTTCAGGAAGCTTAAGAGACTTGTTGTGGTTTCGGAAATGACATGCTTGAAGCTGGAGTTGGCACAAACTACTGCTCCTGCTTAAACAGATGGTAGGAAAAAAGACAGCCATAGGGGCTGGTGGCATGAAAACCAAAGCTGTGGTTGTCTCCACAGACAACTGTTCTTCAACAAGCTTGCAATTAATTGCTCCACAGAGACATACACACTTCTTTCATGTGGGCAAAGAAAGAACTTTATCAGACAAGAAGCCTCATTTCTCTTAAAACGGGATGAAGGGGAGGAAGTTAGGCAGTCAATCGGGGCAGATTTTACAACAGTGAAAATCACGTTTTTGTTGAGTTCTGCCTTAACATATGGGCAACTCCATGCTGCTAAAGATGCTTCATAGATGTTTATGTTACTGTCAACCGCGGGCTGATGCTCTAACTGCCATAAAGCCTCCAGAGAGGGGGAGGTAGAGCTCCCTCAAGCAAGCCTAAAGTCTTAACCTACTGTGGTCTGACAACCAGCTTAACTTGGCTGTTTGGGGACAGAGGCTGATGGCAACAAGATTTCAAAAGTAAAATGGGCATGTGCAAAGCCTTATAAGAAGCAAAGAATTTCAGCCTCACCTGATGCAGTGGTGCCATTAAACAAGCTACCGAATCACCATCGCAGAAACAGACTGGCGTATTTGTTAAATATAGTACCAAGGTAACAAATAGTTTTTAGTTATAACTTTAAATGTATATATAAACACATATAAATTTGAATGTTTAGACAAAAATGTCTCTCCCACAGTCTATCATGGCTCCTAAGTTATACCATTGGAAATTCATTGATTTTGAGCCAAGAGTCTTTTCCATCTCAGAATGTGAACATTCTGGTGGATGTGTCTGGTAGAAATGGGGGAAATAACAGACATCTGAAGATGGGACAAGGTGCCAGTAAGGAAAATAGAATGATAAAGGAAAATAAAAGGTAAGACAGATAGTTCTTACAGCTTGGAATGTTTGGAATCTATGGTCAGAAACAAGATGGCCAAATGCAAAATCACAAATTGGGCAAGGTTCTGCCGTCTTGTGGCCCAACCTCTCAGCTCCCCTCCCCTTCCCTGCCAGGCCCTCCTCCCCTTTGGCTGACTTGATCTCAAGCTTTAAGCTCTTTTTTACCCTCTTTGCTTTAGCAAACCTATCATACAAAGAGCACTGAACCAAGGAAACACACGTTCACATCTTGATTCTTTGGCTAAGGCATTCCGTCTCTTTCCATGTCTTTTGTAAAATGTGGTTATTACTATCATAGTTTCTTGATGCTAAAAATATATTTTTTCTTGCATCTTAACATTACTGAAGTCTGGAAACATTTTTAAATGTGTACCTTTTTTTTTTTTTCACTTTCTCAGATTGCTGTGAGGGCTGAATGTGAAAAACTTTTTCTAAAATGTTGGCAATGTATAACCATAGACAAATAAAATGCCATGAGATCATTCCCTTCAGCATCTGCTGTTTATGGGATGATGGCTCAAATGATTGCCAGTGACATCTCACAGGTTCCTACACAGCATACACATGTTTTCTTTCCTAAGGTACAACATTATAGTGCTGGATTCCATTTGCTGTTGATAAACCATTTTGTATCATAAAAGTACCATGATCATTAAAATAAATACAACGAGAGAAAATGTAAATACTTTTTAACACATTAAATTATGTGTGTTATATTTATCATATATAAATTATATATAGTTGACCCTCCATATCCATGTGTTCCACAGCAAGAATTCAACCCAATTACAGATCAAAAATATTAAAAAACACATATATGCAGTAATAAAAAGTAGCAATACAATACTACAAATAATACAAGTAAAAATACAGTATAACAACTATTTAAATAGCATTTACATTGTATTAGCTATTATAAGTAACCTAGAGATTAAAGTATGTGGGAGTATGTGCATAGATTATATACAAATTCTACACCGTTTTATTAAAAGGACTTGAGCATACTAGGATTTTGGTATTTGCTGGGGTCGTGGAACAAATTCCCCACAGATACTAAGGGATGACTATATATTTAAAGGGAGCATTATAAAATCTTAAGGGATTTTCTGCGTGGTCTAGATTGACACAAGCTTCTTAAAATGTAAATTCAATGAGATTTTGATAGAAAATATCTTTTGCTTTTCCTAAATATCACATAGAATACATAGTATTTTTTGGTTGTTCCAAGACTTATAAAGTATAAAGGCTGCTAGAAGATGAATGTTGGTCTTCTGGCAGATGAAGAAAGAGGAAGGTTTGAGGACAGGCCAGCCATGTGGTACTTTTCAGTCCTACCAGGTGGATGATCCTCACTCTTCTTCCTGGACTATTCAGCAATTTTTATAGCATAGCGTCTATTGTCTTTAAAGTATTATGGTCAGGGAATGCATGGCATCAGGCCTACTGGGGGTCTGGCTGTGGTCAGCATTCTTAAATTCCAAGAGGATGAATTTCTCAAAGTCAGACAGTAAGTTATTGGCAGAGTCAGGATTCAAACTTAGAAACCCCTGTGTCCTGTGCCGATAAATATACCTTTGCAGCCAGTGAGTGGAGAGTCAACAAATATTTATTGAATGGCTGCTATGTGCTAGATTCTACACCAGCCATCAGACATGCAAAAATGAATACATCCTACTACAAACTGATAATAGATAGGAGAATGTGCTAAGAGCATGAAGTAGAAATTCACAAAAGAAACTTTCAAATGACCAATAAATGTTTAAATGCATGTAATTCACTAGCAATTAAATAAATTTAAGGCCAGGCGTGGTGGCTTATGCCTGTAATCCCAGCACTTTGGAGGCTAAGGCAGGAGGAATGCTTGAGCCCAGGAATTCAAGACCAGCCTGGGGAACATAGCAAGACCTCTTCTCTTAAAAAAATAAATAAATAAGAATTAGCAGGTGGTGGTGCATGCCTGTAGTACCAGCTACTCAGGAGGCTGTGGTGGGAGGATCACTTGAGGTCGAGGCTGCCATGATCACACCACTGCACTCCAGCCTGGATGATAGAGCAAGACCCTGTAACAAAGAAAGAAAAAGAGAAAGAGAGAGGAAGAAAGGAAGGAAGGAAGGAAAGAAGGAGGAAGGAAGGAAGAAAGAAGAAAAGGAGAGAGAGAAATAAATTTAAGTTAAAATGAGAAACTTTTTTTTTTTTTTTTTGCTCTGTTTGACAAAGGTTAAACACATGACTATACTCAGTGTTAGGAGGGTGTGGGGTCACTTTCCTATCCAATTAATGTTAAAATACTACCTTGCTAGGGGAGTTTGACAATATGTATCAAAATAAAAGTGCCTGTCTTTATCTTGGCAATTCCTATTTGAGGAATTTAATCAAAGGAAATAATAGAAAAGGGGCTCAAGGATGTGTATACAAATATTTTCATTGAAGTATTGTTCATAAAAATGTTGTTTACAGTATTGTTTTAGTTATGGTCCATCCTTTTTATGGAATACTGTGCAGTTGATAATGTATACCTATGTTAGGATGGTTATCCACAATATATCACTAAGTAAAGACGACAGTACGCTGTAGACAGCTCAATCCTATTTCTGTTTTTTAAAATGTATACATGCTTATATACATAGAAATAAATTTTAAAAATCCTCCAAGATTGTAAACATGAACTAGCCTTTCATTTTTATACTTACTTCTGTAATTTTTTGCAATGATCTTTGATTACTATTTTTTTGAGACGGAGTCTCACTCTGTCGCCCAGACTGGAGTGCAGTAGTGCAGTCTTGGCTCACTGCAAGCTCCGTCTCCCAGGCTCACGCCTTTCTCCTGCCTCAGCTGGGAGAGGAGTAGCTGGGACTGCAGGCACTGGCCACCACGCCCAGCTAATTTTTTGTATTTTTAGTTAAGATGGGGTTTCACTGTGTTAGCCAGGATGGTCTCCATCTCCTGACTTTGTGATCCACCGGCCTCGGCCTCCCAAAGTGTTGGGATTACAGGTGTGAGCCACCACGCCCAGCCTGATTACTTTTATTATCTGAAAAATGTATTAAAATACAAATTTTAAACACTCTACCCTAAAGGAGATCACATTTGTATATTCAGCATATTTTTTCAAGTTGGAATGTGAGTTGTCTACCAAGTCTAGAATCTACAGAATTGATAGCGCTAGCAAAGCTGTGAGACTGCCCCTCTTTTCAAAAACCTAAGCCCAGTCTCATGAAGAGGGCAGGGAATCCAGAGACAACCTGCCTCCAGTCCTGTTCTCAGCATTTTTCTACTTAAGATGAATCAGACCCAGGTGATGTAATCATTTCTCTTGAGCAGGGAAGCAACTAAAGTTTATTGGGAGGTTCTTAACTTTGAGTACTCTGCTGGATACTTCTATATCCCCCACCGGTGAGGCAAGTATCACTAGACAAAGTAAATGGCCCCAAATTGCACAGCTGGAAATTGGCAGAGTCATGACTCAAATCTAGTCCTCTGAGTCCAAAACCTATGCTATTTCCCTGGGTTCCTTACTGTCTGCTTTTTTGTGTTTGTGTGTTTGCCAAGATATAGATTCCTACTTTAGTGTGAAATAGTCTATGCATTAAAATTTGCGCGTAACTGAGTCTTCCTTAGAAGAGTCCTACAGTGGGCAGATTCCTGTCATGACCTGGCTTTCTTTAACTGGCTAGAGACTCATATATTCTATCCATCCTTACATATATCATCTGTATTCATCCATCCTTTTGTCTAGAATTTGTTAAAAGCAATATAGTTTATAGTTTAAAAGTATGATCCATAGAACCCAAATGGCTGGGTTCAAATTGTGGCTCTACTGCTTAGTACATATAATGGACAAGTTGCTTAAAAACTTTGTGCCTTCTTTTCCTATAAAATGGAAATGATAACAGTACCTACCTCATAATGTTGCTGTGAACATTAAATGAGTTAATCAGCATAAAGTACTTAAAACAGAGCCGGCATGTAATAAGCACACCATCTGCATCATTATTATTAATACCATGCATCAGGTACTGGGCTAGATGCTGAAATTTCAAAATAGAACAAGATAGGGTTTCTGCCTTCAGGGAGCTTATAGTCTAGTGAAAGAGAGAGATATGCCAATACCATAGGGACAGAGTGTTATGCTGGCGGCACTGGCGAGGGTAGGGTCAAAGGGGGCTTTCCAGGGAAGGTGCTGCTGTCTAACCTGAAGTGAACCCAGCAAACATGGGAAAAGGAGGGACCAAGGCCTGGGTGTGTGGCCAGCTTGAGGCACAAAGTGGTAGAGAATTACTGAGATGCTGAATGCCAGAGGGGTACTGGAGAGATGGAACTGGAGAGAGGATGTCAGCTCTTGTTCTTTGGCAACATTTTTTTTTTTTTTTAGAGACAGAGTCTCACTCTGTTGCCTAGGCTGGAGTACAGCGGTGCAATCTCTGCCCACTGCAACCTCCACCTCCCGGATTCCACCGATTCTCCTGCCTCAGCCTCCCAGGTAGCTGGGATTACAAGCACATGCCATCACACTCAGCTAATTTTTGTATTTTTAGTAGAGACAGGTTTCACCATATTTGTGAGGCTGGTCTTGAACTCCTGACCTCAGGTGATCCGCCCGCGTTGGCCTCCCAAAGTGCTGGGATTACAGGCGTAAGCCACAGCGCTTGGCTCTTTGGCAACTTTTATAAAGTCCCCTGAATCTGATGCAGTTGACCATATTCCTCTCCTTTTCTTGCTTTTAAACCTTTCTCCCTGTTACAGCCGTTAATTATATCAGACCTAATAGATAATAAGGTCAGGGTCATAGGCAAAACCTCTCCTTTCATTATGCATTCAGTTTCTGTGGTTGAATAACAATGTTCCAACTACACCTGTGTCTGGAAACTTCAGCATATTTAGAGTCTCAGACTGTGAAAGTGGGATCCAAAGTGTCCCAGGCTTTGGGGAAAACTGACTTCCCAGCCATCTGGGTATGGCAAGCTTTTCTGGACAAGCTGCCTGCCAGTACACAGAGCAACATCATATGCTGGGGGCCATACCCCTGCCTTCAGCAGAAATCACAATGTGCCTGCGGGGCAGGCTGACCAGCTTAGGCAGACAGAGTTTATTACAGTTCTTATATCGTCCTTCTCAAAAATAATTATGTTCCAAGGATGGAATGCGAGTGATGCAACTCTACTGACTGAGTTTTACAAGTCTGTCTTAATCAATCTCAAGGATTGCTCTCCCTCTATTTCTTCATTCCCCTTTAAAGTATAAAGTAGCACATGTTTCCAGGTTATTCAGCTTTAATTTATGCCCCATTCTTCACAAAAATTGTGTATTTTTAATTTTGGTCTTCAATCATTGCATTCCATAGGTTCTCTCTGTGTAAAATACAATTAGACCAAAAGATTCTCATTCTATTTTGAGACTTTGTTTGAAAGTGAATCAAGGATGCTCACAAAACTGGTTACCATTTTCCAGAAACGGTTCAAGCCCTGTTACCTATATTTATCTTCAAAAGGACTTTTGTAGTTTTATCATAATACCGTTTGTGTTTCTCTTTTGGCTTCAGTTGCTTTCTGTTTTTTGGTGTAACATCCTCCATCGTGTATTTTTGGCAACAGAGCTAGTCTGATTCAGTCTTCCTTTCATTTCTGAGGCAAACCGGTGATTCATCTTTAGCATGGGAACCACTTTTACAAACACGGCTGTTACTGTTTTCTATCACTGGGGTTTGAGTTAGGAAGATAGATCAAGGAAAGTTGTCTCAAGAGACATTCAAGTTTGCAATTTGTTCTTCATGGTTGCTCCTGTCTACAACACCCGAAAGAATGTGAGTGCAGGTCAGATCCCTTTGGCCTGCCTTTGATACCACCCCTGCTTGAGGGGGAAGTTGAGCTATGTGGAGGAGGATGGGCTAAAAGTTGCATGGAAAAGTAATAAAATCATGTGCCTCCTCATGTGCTACACTGAGACGGGCCTACCATCACCTATATTGTATTCCTGCCAAAAAAGTTTAATCGAAACCTAGTGGTGAGGAAACAATTGGGCACGTTCAAATTGAGAGGTATTTTGCAAAACAGCTGTCTTAGGCTCTTCAAAAATGTCAATGCAATGAAAAACAACAACAATGTCAACAATAGAAACTTGGGGAATTGTTCTAGATTAGTTCTCAAAATGTAGGCCCTGGACTAGCAGCATGGGTATCACCTAGGAGCTTATTGGAAAAGCATAATCTCAGACCCCACCACAGAATTATAAAGTTAGAATCTACATTTTGACAAGATCCCAGGTGATTTGTATGCACACTCAAATCTGAGAAGCTCTGCTCTAATAAACAATTAATATTCAAATTGTCCCAATAGTCTCAGCAATATCACTCGTTGCTGTTCCCTGCCCTACACCCTCCCCAAGTCTTAATCTAGTCAAGTATCTCACATTACATTTAATTGTCAAGTCTCTTTTACTTTAGAACTGTGGCTCTAAAACTTGAGCATGCATCAGATTCACTTGGAGAGTTTGTGGAAACACAGATTGCCACCCCTGCCACAACCTTATTTCTTAGTGGTGGTGGTTGTTGCTGCTGACTCTGGGACCACACTTTGAGTATCAAGATGTCAAATAATAGTACATATTATTTCAGTGTTAAATTTCTAAGTGTAATAATCCTGGTTATATAGGAAAAGGCCTTTGTCCCTAAGGGATTCTTGCTAAAGTGTTTAGAGATTAAGTATCATGATATCTACAACTAACTCACAGATGATTCTGTAAAACGAAGAAACAACTAGATGGATGGATGGATCATGGATGCATGGAGTGGATGGATGGATGTGATATGGACAGGTGATAGGGAAATACCGGGTAGGAGAGGGTGCCTCCCTGCAAAGGTTCCACTCTCAAGCCTGAAGACCCATGGCCCTAAGTGGGAACAGGTATTTCTGTTTTCATGCCCGAAAAGTTGCGTTTCAGCCCACCACACCCCCATCCTGTACCCCATACTTATATAAACCCCAAGTTCCAGAAGCAGATAAGCCGATGAAGAGATAAGGAGACAAGCACGTGGCAGAATGATATGGCAGAGAAAGAGAAGAGAATGTCTGAACACCAAGAGGAGTTTGACTGAGGGCGGTTGGAGAGAAAGTTCAGCCACTGGACAGCCAAACACCAAGGGAAGATTATCTTCCCACTCCATCTTCCCTTCCAGCCCCCCATCCATTGTGCTGAGAGCCACCTCCACCACTCAATAAAACCCCACATTCATCCTTCAAGCCCATGTGTGACCCAATTCTTCCAGGATGCTGGGCAAGAGCTCAGAATACAAAAAGCTGTCACACTGCCCCTCTGCCCTTGAGAAAAAGCAGAGGCCCATTGAGCTGGTTAACACCTAAGCCATCTGTGGACAGCAAGGCTAAAGGAGCATTATAACACTGGGGCCACAGACACCCACCCCTAGACACTACTGTGGGGCCAGAGCCCAAAGCACTCACCCCAGCTCCTGCACCTGCCTGTCTGCATGCTCCCCCATCCTGTCAGGGGTTTGAGCAGCGAACAGGCGAGCCACACCCCTGTCACACGTCCTATGAGGGGCATCAGGGAACTCTCCCATTTCAGGTGGATGATGAATAGATGGATAAAACAAATGCGACAAAATATTAACAATCAGTGAACATGAACATAGATGAACAGTGAACACAGTGAACAAAATAGTTGAGGGAACACATAAGCAAACAAACTATAGAGGAGGAAAAAACCTTTTCCTCTACCCTCTTAGGCTCACTGCCCAGGACTCTGCAAATTAGACTGCTAAAAGACAGTTCAACAAGTGAAAAGGCACACATATTTTATTTTTTGTTGATTTTTACATAACAAGGGAGCCTTTCTTAGAAAAGAAGTGAAGACCCAAAGAAGCAGGTCTGGGAACTTATATGCCATTTTAAACAAAGAGCAATACATTGCAAGATACGTGACAAGAAAAGAAAAGGGTTTGGGGCTTCCAAGCATTGCAACCTGTGGGTAGGTAAATATGTGGGGGAAACTAATGGAAGATAAAGCTATCTTAGCAAGATTTGTTTGTGCAGGTCCACCTGAGTGCTGACGTTCTGTTTTCTTCAAGGTCGTGGTACTTTTCTGGGAGAAGAGATTTATGGCAGTCCTTATTTCTCAGGAGTTTCTGCTTTTACTCAGGTAAGGGAAGCTCTGGGAAGCCTTCTTTCTGCATCTGTTGAATCCCAAATGTCTTCAGCTCAAGATAATTTTTTATGCAAAAGTGGCATATTTTAGGGCAACATATTCTGATCCTCTTCAAAACAGTGTTGACCTAGAGGTCGTAGATTTTATATGGAGTCTGGAAAGAGCAGTGCTTGGGTGGATCTGATTTGCAACTCCTCACTGCTTACTGGGCAGAGTACAGTATGTGACCCAATAACCAGCCCTTATGATTTTAACCTGAAGAGCTGAATCAAAGCTGGTCTTGTAGGTGGTGTTTTGTCCCATAATGACCAATGGGAGGGGTAACCATACTGAACTGATTTCACTAATATTAAGTTTTTAACCAACATTTTCTTACCATTTGTTTATGGTGTCAGGAATATTTGACCCTTGCCATCTGTGTCTAGTCAGCAACCATCCATGGGTGTTTAGAGTAGGCAGTGGGAGGGGTGTTCCATTAATCACTGAGATGGGTAGGTCAAAGTACCCTGGTCTAGTTGAGGAAGGAATGCAGATTCTGGTTCCGGCAATGCCAAGTAAGAGGTAATGTTTTCAAGGCAGGTCACTTAGGCCCTTTGGCTTGGTGTTTCCATGTCTGTATCCTGACCATTGGACTAGTGCAGGGATTTTCAAATTGTGTTTTGTGGAACCTTCAGTGATTCCCTAAAGATACTGCAGGGATGGCTGAAAGGAGTGGGGGGTACCTGTTAGGAAGGTTTAGGGGGAAGGTTCCTCCCCTACTCCAACCACACATAGTGAACCATTCACCCCTGTGTGGTGATGGCAGGTGGGACACTGATGGGAGGAATAAGGTGGTGGAGTGGGGAGAGAATACAAAGAAAGGCAGGGTGCCACCTATGAACCACCTCATTCTTGTGAAAGTTTGTTGAGTGACTCCTAATTCTGGCCAGACATCCTCATGAAGACTGAAGAGGTGGCCAAGGCAGCACAGGGTCCAAGGACACAAGGCTTCTTAGAGGAGGTGTTTTTCAGTCAGATCCCCAAAAGCAGCTCCAAAACCCATGACTGATTCTAAGGCTGGTGTATGCCCTATCTTGCTCTCCATAGCAAAAAGAGAGGACTCTTTTCATGTTGCCACTGTAAATGCCTTGTGTGAGCTACATGCTTCAGTAAGAAATGCCCAGTATCCCTTGGCACCAGCCAAAATTTGCCTTAAATTGTGAACTGAAATAATTCATTTTTTGTTGGATTGTTTCACTGATGCTTACACTTAGCTATAATTCTAAACAAACAACTTTGCCAGCGAGCTGTAACGTTTACACTAACCACAATCCAGTTTCTAGATATCCAGATACTTTCTTAACAGCACCTCCTGCCACAGCGTACTGTCCCACCAGTCAGGCAAGGTCTGCAGGCCAGGTCCCCTGCAGGAAGGCTTGGTAATACTAGGTAACATGTCTTGGGTTAGGCATCTGCTTCTCGCACACACACATGGACTGTTACTAGATACTTACTAGTCACCAAGGCATAAGTTTTAAACTCTGAAAAATATAAACTGACACCATATTTCCTATTGTTACAAGTTTAGTCCAGCAGTTAGTTCCACTTTTGCTTCTATAGGAACTAGGACATAAACCCTAATCACATTGGTGACCCACAGTCTCAGGTAAGAGTTTGATACTACTTTTCTTTAAAATCACATATATACACAAGCATACACACACACAAACAAGCCTCATATTAAAGATTTATTCTGGGATTTGCATTCACTTCCTCTATATCCACTGTTGCACTTGCTTCTGATCACACTGATCTGCCAGTCTTTGCATAAGTCACTTAGCCTTTCTCAGCCTTATCATCTCTATTTATAACATGAGAGAGTTTGCAGGTTCCTGAAGGGCCATGCTGTCTTTGGCCTAATTCTGTGCCATGTTCTCTGCCTAGAAGCCTGTACCACTCTCCAAGTTTGCCCCTCAGGAGACATTTGGCAATATCTAGAGACATTTTTGGTTGTCACAACTTTGATGAAAGGGGATGCGACTGACATCTAAGTAGAGGCCAGAGATACTATTAATCCTATATGCAAAATTAAGCCCTTACAACAAATACTTATCTGGTCCAAATGTCAATAGTACCAAGGTTGAGAAACCCTTTTCTAGACCAGTAATTCCTAAAAGTTCTTTACCTTGAAATTTAAATGTTGCTTCCCCCAAAGACCCCTGTCTAATGCCCTAAACTGAAGAAAAAAACTATCAGAGCACTTGTCCCCCTATGCTGTAATTGTTCTTTACCCTTTTTTTTCTTTTTAGGAGATGAAGGAATATTTCTTGTTTAGTGCTTTATGTATCTCTTGAGCTTAGCACATAATGTAGCAGAATAAGGGAATGGATAGATGGATGGATGGTGTCTTAGTCCATTTAGTGTTGCTATACAGAATAACTGAAACTGGGTAATTTATTTAAAAAAAGAGAGAGGTTTATTTTGCTCATGATTATACAGGCTGGAAAGTTCAAGGGCATGGCCCTGGCTTCTGGTGAGGTCTTTCATGCTGGGGCATAACATGGCAGAGAAGGTCAATGGAGAAATATACATGTGCAAAGAAGACACAAAACCCAAGGGGAATCTTTGGCTTTATAACAAACCACTATTATGGGAACTAGTTCAGTCTTGCCAGAGTGATAACTCACTACCATGAGAACAGCACCAAGCCCTTCATGACGGATTTACCTCCATGACCCAAACACCTCCCATTAGGCCCCACCTCCCAACACAGACACATTGTCATGTGAGACTCCAGGCAAGCTCCTTTCGGCTATAAGCCTGTAAAATAAAAATAATAAGTTACAGTTAATCATTATTGTACAACATTTGTTGGAACTTCATGGGTCCACTTATACGTGAATTTTCTTCTGCTTCTGCCACCCCTAAGGCAGTAAGGCCAAATGCTTCTCTTCTTCCTCTTCCTCAGCCTACTCAAATGAAGGATATTGACCTTTATACAAATGAAGGATAAAGACCTTTATGAGGATAAAAACCTTTATGATGATCCACTTCCACTTGATAAAGAGTAAATGTATTTTCTTTTCTTTATTATTTTCTGAATAACATTTGCTTTTCTCTAGCCTACTTTATTATGAGAATATGGTATATAATACATATATAAAATATGTGTTCATTCAGTTTATGTTATTGGCAAGGCTTCTGGTCAATAGTAGGCTATTAGTAGTTAAGTTTGGGGCAGACAAAAGTTATATGTAGATTTTTGACCTTGCAAGGGGTCAGCACCTGAACTCACACATTGTTAAGGGGGTCAACTGTATTTACTTCCAAGATAAAATGGTTGTACAGGCATTGGGTAAACATTCCCATTCCAAAAGGGAGAAATTAGTCAAAAGAAATAAATGACAAGCCCCACACAAGTCCAAAACCCAGAAAGGAAGTCATTAAATCTTAAAACTCCAGAATAAACTCTTAGATTCCATGTTTCTTATCGTGGACTCAGTGGTGCAAGGGGTGGACTCCCATGGCTTTGCTGGTGGTAGCTCACATGGCTGCTCTAACAGGCTGGAGTTAAACGTATGTGGCTTTTCCAGGCTATGGCTGAACACAGCCAGTGGCTCTACCATTGTGGGGTCCTGGCCGTAGCCCCACCTGTGTGGCTTCACTAGGCATTGCTGTGGTGGGAACTCTCTGCAGCAACTCTGACCTCACATTTCTGCTCAGCATTTCCCTAGTAGTTGCACTCTGTGGTGGCTCCACTCTTTCAACAAATCTCTCCCTGGGCCCACAGGCTTTTCCATGCAGTCTGTCTAGGTGGAGAAAGCCACACTTCCATAGCTGTTGCATTCTGTGAGTCTGCAGAACCACATGGAAGCCACAAAGGTTTACTGCTTCAGCCCTCCAGAGCTACAGCCTGAGCCATATGTACGGCCATTTGAGACGTGGCTACTCTAGCTCAAGCAGCCAAGATGTGGGGAGCAGTGTCCTGAGATAGTGTAGGAGTATGGTGCCCTGGGGACTGTCTCCCAAAACCGTTCTTCCCTCTCAGGCCTTTGGACTCATGATGGGAAAGGTGTCTTCAAAGATCTTTGAAATGCCTTTGAGACCTTTTTCCCGTTGTTTTGATTATTAGCACCTGCTCCCTTTTGTCAATGTTCATCTCTATAGCAAGCAGTAGTTGGGTCACACCCTTGGATTCCTCTCCTGAAAATTCCTTTTTCATTCTCTGTCACATAGCCAGGTTACAAATTCTCCAAGTTTTTAATACTCTGCTTCTCTTTTAATTTTAAGTTCTGTCTTTAGGCCATTTCTTTGCTGCCATAACTGAGCATAAGCTGTTAAAAGTAACCACACAGGTTCTGGAGTGCTTTACTGCCTAGAAAGCTCTTCCACCAGATATCCTAGTTCACTGACTTAAGTTCAGCCTTCCACAAGGCCCTAGGGCATAGACACAATGCAGCCAAGTTATTTTCCCTGGTGTACCATTAGTGACCTTTGCTCCAGTTCCAAATAAGTTTCTCCTCAAGAAAGGTCTTCATCTGAGACTTTGTCAGAATATCCTTTACTGTCCATGTTTCTATCATTGTTTTGGTCATGACCACTCAGCCAGTCTTTAAGAAGTTCCAAACTTTCTCATGTCTTTTTATCTTCTGAGCCTCCACCAGAATCACCCTCAATGCTCTGTTCATGGCAATACAGACTTTCTAGCCTGCTCTTCCAAACTCTTTCAACCTCTGCCCATTACCCAGTTCCAAAGCCACCTATCTTTATAGCCACACCCATTCCTCGGTACCAATTTTCTGTCTTAGTCTGTTTTGTGTTGCTATAACAGAATACCTGAGACTATGTAATTTATAAAGAGGCTTATTTATGCCATAGTTCTGCAGGCTGAGAAGTTCAAGGGCATGACCCTGAGTTCTGGAAAGGGCTTTCATGCTGTATCATTAAATGTTGGAGAAGATCAAAGGGGAAGTGGACATGTGCAAATAAGAGAGGTGTCCTGGCTTTATAACCCACTCTGGAAGGAACTAATTTAGTCTTGCCAGAGTGAGAATTCACTACCACAAGAATGGCACTACGTCATTCATGAGGGACCCACCTCCGTGACACAAACACCTCCCACTAGGCCTCACCTTCCATTACTGTTACAATGGGAATCAAATTTCAATAAGAGTTTTGGTGGGGACAAACAATATCCAAACTATGGCAGATGGATGAAGTCTTGTTAGTTTGCTAGAGCTGCTATAAAATGCCACAGGGTGGGTGGCTTAACTAAAATAAGTTTATTTTCTCACAGTTTCAGAGGATGGAAATCCAAAATCGAGGTGTCAGCAAGTGTTATTGCTTGAATGTTTGTAACCTCCAAAACTCATGTTGAAACTTAGTTCCTGGTGTGGCAGTATTACAAGATTAAGAGGTGGGGCCTTTAAGAGGTGATTGGGTCATGAGGACTTTGATCTCATGAATGGATTAATTCATTCTTGGATTAATGAATTAATAAATTATCATGGAATGGGATTTGTGGCTTCATAAGAAAAGGAAGAGAGACCTGATCTAGCACACTCAGCCCCTTTGCCATGTGATGCCCTGTGCTGCCTCAGGACTCTGGAGAGAGTCCCCACTGGGAAGAAGCCTTTTACCAGGTGTAGTCCTTTGTTCTTGGACTTCTCAGCCTCCATAGCTGTAAGAAATACATTTCTCTTCTTTATAATTTGCTTAGTTTCAGGTTTTCTGTTATGCGTAACAGAAAACAGACTAAGACAGCAGGTTTAGTTTCTTCTGAAGCTTTTTTCCTTGAATTCCAGATTGCTGTCTTCTCACTGTGTCCTCACAGTGAGCATTTGGTACCACTTTAGAGCCTGACTTTTCTACGTGCATCCAAATTTTTCCTTCTTATAAGCACACCAGTCAGATTGGATTGAAGTTCACCTTAATTTTTAACTTATCACCTATTTTATCTTAATCACCTCTTTACAGGCCCTATCTCCAAATAAAGCCACAGTCTGAGGTACTAAGGGTTAGGTCTTTAACATGTAAATTTGGGAGTGGGGAATGTCAGGCCTCTGAGCCCAAGCTAAGCCATCACATCCCCTGTGACCTGCACGTATACATCCAGATGGCTTGAAGCAACTGAAGATCCACAAAAGAAGTGAAAATAGCTTTAACTGACGACATTCCACCATTGTAATTTGTTTCTGCCCCACCCTAACTGATCAATGTACTTTGTAATCTCCCCCACCCTTAAGAAGGTTCTTTGTAATCTCCCCCACTCTTGAGAAGGTTCTTTGTAATTCTCCTCACCCTTGAGAATGTACTTTGTGAGATCCACCCCCTGCCAACAAAACATTGCTCCTAACTCCACCGCCTATCCCAAAACCTATAAGAACTAATGATAATCCCACCACACTTCACTGACTTTCTTTTCGGACTCAGCCCGCCTTTACCCAGGTGAAATAAACAGCCTTGTTGCTCACACAAAGCCTGTTGGTGGACTCTCTTTACACAGACGGACGTGTGAGACAGGGAACACAATTCAGCCTGTAACAGATGGATTTTTATTATCTCTGACATTCTGAGGTTCAACTCCTTAGGAATATGTCTTAATTCAAGAGAATTCTCCTGGTCTCTTCCCAGTACTAGCAGCTTTTCTTCAACAATCTCTCCACCTTTTATTTCCAATAACTGAGGACTGTGAGATCGGCAAATAAAAATTATCTGTTGTAACCTTAGAGCTCGCATCCTTAAACAGATTATCAAAGGCAGCCTCAATCCATCGTTGGATCCTGCCTCCCCTACTTACAAACTGTGTGATCTTGGGCAATTTCAGTTTCTGCTCTGAAAAATGGTATGATAATTATATGAACCTCCAAAAGATAGTGCTAGGATTCAGTAAGATAATACATAAAATATGCCTAACATAGTGCCTGGCACATAGTAAGTATTCAATGAATGTTGTGGGGTGGGGAAGCGCATGTTTCAGCTATTGAGTTTTTGTGTGTGTGTGAATTACACTTTTGCTCAACATCACTGTAAAGTTTTTCTTTCACGTTAGTAAAAACTTTGATATTTTCAAGGCAAAACATATTTTGCTTTCTAAGGCCTTCCTTTTAGTTGAAGTTACAGATAACGTAAGAAACCAAATTGTCATCAAGTTTTTACTCACAACTCCTACCCTGATACCCTGTGTAACCCCAACTCTCAGAAGCTAATGATGGGCTAATGGAAAAATGAGAGGAAAGAGTTTTTAGGACCTAGGTCCCCTCGGTCAACTTCATCATCTCCCTCTCATCCATCCCAGCATTCACTCCTGCATTAAACTTATAGATTCTTGTTCCTTACTATCTCTTAAATATTTCTGCTTCCTGATAGGCTCATCTCTCCACCTTGGCTGAGACCCTCACCACTTGTTCAGTACCACTTTAGAGCCTGACTTCCCTGAACCTGGACCATGTACCTTCACACCCATACCCTGATTCTGCCCTCAATTTGATTTTGCCGAAATATAATGCCTCAGTGGCTTCCTCTAGCTTTCAGGATAAACTTCAAACTACTTAATCCATGAGCCCTTTCCAATTTGACTCCTACTTTCTTCTCTAGCTTCTTCCTCTCCCTGCCCCTCCCTCTGAAGGCACTGTGCTGTTTCACACATCTGTCCCTCTCCACATGTCACACTCTCTACTTCAAACCCCCTTCCTCTGTCCTTCATCTGGTCAACTCCTGCTTGTTCTTCAAACATCCACCTCCTCCAGGAAGCCTTCTTTGCTCTTTAGACTCCAATAGTAGCTTTTATTTATTGAGGAAAATTTGCATACAATGAAATGCACACATCTTAAGTATTAANAACTGACGACATTCCACCATTGTAATTTGTTTCTGCCCCACCCTAACTGATCAATGTACTTTGTAATCTCCCCACCCTTAAGAAGGTTCTTTGTAATCTCCCCACTCTTGAGAAGGTTCTTTGTAATTCTCCTCACCCTTGAGAATGTACTTTGTGAGATCCACCCCTGCCAACAAAACATTGCTCCTAACTCCACCGCCTATCCCAAAACCTATAAGAACTAATGATAATCCCACCACACTTCACTGACTTTCTTTTCGGACTCAGCCCGCCTTTACCCAGGTGAAATAAACAGCCTTGTTGCTCACACAAAGCCTGTTGGTGGACTCTCTTTACACAGACGGACGTGTGAGACAGGGAACACAATTCAGCCTGTAACAGATGGATTTTATTATCTCTGACATTCTGAGGTTCAACTCCTTAGGAATATGTCTTAATTCAAGAGAATTCTCCTGGTCTCTTCCCAGTACTAGCAGCTTTTCTTCAACAATCTCTCCACCTTTTATTTCCAATAACTGAGGACTGTGAGATCGGCAAATAAAATTATCTGTTGTAACCTTAGAGCTCGCATCCTTAAACAGATTATCAAAGGCAGCCTCAATCCATCGTTGGATCCTGCCTCCCCTACTTACAAACTGTGTGATCTTGGGCAATTTCAGTTTCTGCTCTGAAAATGGTATGATAATTATATGAACCTCCAAAAGATAGTGCTAGGATTCAGTAAGATAATACATAAAATATGCCTAACATAGTGCCTGGCACATAGTAAGTATTCAATGAATGTTGTGGGGTGGGGAAGCGCATGTTTCAGCTATTGAGTTTTGTGTGTGTGTGAATTACACTTTTGCTCAACATCACTGTAAAGTTTTCTTTCACGTTAGTAAAACTTTGATATTTTCAAGGCAAAACATATTTTGCTTTCTAAGGCCTTCCTTTTAGTTGAAGTTACAGATAACGTAAGAAACCAAATTGTCATCAAGTTTTACTCACAACTCCTACCCTGATACCCTGTGTAACCCCAACTCTCAGAAGCTAATGATGGGCTAATGGAAAATGAGAGGAAAGAGTTTTAGGACCTAGGTCCCCTCGGTCAACTTCATCATCTCCCTCTCATCCATCCCAGCATTCACTCCTGCATTAAACTTATAGATTCTTGTTCCTTACTATCTCTTAAATATTTCTGCTTCCTGATAGGCTCATCTCTCCACCTTGGCTGAGACCCTCACCACTTGTTCAGTACCACTTTAGAGCCTGACTTCCCTGAACCTGGACCATGTACCTTCACACCCATACCCTGATTCTGCCCTCAATTTGATTTTGCCGAAATATAATGCCTCAGTGGCTTCCTCTAGCTTTCAGGATAAACTTCAAACTACTTAATCCATGAGCCCTTTCCAATTTGACTCCTACTTTCTTCTCTAGCTTCTTCCTCTCCCTGCCCCTCCCTCTGAAGGCACTGTGCTGTTTCACACATCTGTCCCTCTCCACATGTCACACTCTCTACTTCAAACCCCTTCCTCTGTCCTTCATCTGGTCAACTCCTGCTTGTTCTTCAAACATCCACCTCCTCCAGGAAGCCTTCTTTGCTCTTTAGACTCCAATAGTAGCTTTTATTTATTGAGGAAAATTTGCATACAATGAAATGCACACATCTTAAGTATTAATTCAAGGAGTTTTAATAAATATATACACACCCATGTAACCACTACCTCAATAAAAATATAGAAAAATGTTTGTGCTCCTTCCCAGTTGATCCTCACCCCCACCATTCATAAACACCCACCCCACCCTCCTAATTTCTACCACCACTGATTAGTTTTGCCTATTCTTGAACTTCATATAAATGGAATCATGGAATCACACTCTTTTGTGTCTGTTTTCTTTTGCTTAATATAGTGTTATTGCAATTCATCCATGTAGTATGTTATAGTAGTTCATTCTCTTTTTTAAAATTGCCAAGTAGAATTCCATTGCATGAACATATTACAGTTTGGTTAAACATTAACTGCCCTATTGATGGGCATTTGAACTGCTTTGTTTTTTGGCTATTACGAATAAAGCTGTTATGAATACTGCTAGCATTTTTTACACATCCATGCTTTGCTCTTGATCTTAAGAGAAGAGTTTAATATCTCACCATTCAGTTTAATGTTAGCAGTAGGCTTTTAAAAATTGTCTTTTATCAGAATGAGGAAATTTTCTCCTTAGTTTGCAGAATTTTTTTTGTTTTAAATGATGAAGAGATGCTAAATATTTTCAAAAGTTCTTTTGCATTTTTTAAAATAATAATTTGTTTTATTATTTGATTTTGAATGTTAAACAATCTTTGCATTCTTTACATGAATCATGGTCGTGATTAATACAATTTTACATATTGCTGGATAAAACTTGTCCATTTAAAAGTATTTTTTGCTTCTATGTTTATGAAGTATATTGGTCTCTGATTTTCTTTTCTCAAAAGATTTATGTAGGTTTTGGTATTGGTATTCTGCTGACCTCATATAATAAATAAAATAAATAAAATAAATTTGGAAGTATTCCCCCATCCTTTGTTTTCTAGAAGAATTTTTGTAACCTTGATATCATTTCTTTAATAAATGATCAATATAATTCACTAGGGAAGCCCTGGGCTGAGAGTGTTCCTGTGAGACTGTTTTTATTATTATTATGAACTCCATTTATTTAATAGATATAGAGCTCTTCATGTGTTCTATTTCTTCTTGTGTCAGTTTTAGTAAATTTATCTTTCAATTAATTTGTCCATTTTATCTACTTCTTAAAATGTAAACAAATTTTAAAAATTATTTTAAAATTATAAAATTAATTTTATAATTGGTTATCTAAACCTTGTTTTTTGTCAGTCTTGCTTAGGATTTGTCCTTTTATTTTATTTTATTTTATTTTATTTTATTTTATTTTATTTTTTGAGACAGAGTCTTCTCTGTCACCCAGGCTGGAGTTCAGTGGCACGATCTTGGCTCACTGCAACCTCCCTCCCAGGTTCAAGAGATTCCTATGCCTCAGCCTCCTGAGTAGCTGAGATTACAGGCACATGCCACCACATCCAGCTAAGTTTTTGAAATTTTAGTAGAGGCAGGGTTTCGCTATGTCAGTCCTGACCTCAATTGATCCGCCCTCTTTGACCTCCCAAAGTGCTGGGATTACAGGCATGAGCCACCGTGCCAGTCTGGATTTGTTGATTTTATTAATCTTTTCAAAGAACATATTTTTGACTTTTCTTGATTTTTTTCTGTTTTCGATTTCATAGATTTCTGCTCTTTTCATTGTTTTCTTCATTCTACTTACTTCAACTTTATTTTGCTCTTCTTTTTTTAGCTTCTTAAGATGGAATCCTAGCTAAGTGATTTTAGACCTGTTTTTGTATTACAAGTATTTAATGCTGAAAAGTCCCTCTACAAGATGGGCGCAGTGGCTCATGCCTGTAATCCCAGCACTTTGGGAGGCCGAGGCAGGCAGATCATGAGGTCAGGAGTCCAAGACCAGCCTGACCAATATGGTGAAACCCCATCTCTACTAAGAAAAAAAAGAAAAGAAAAGCCAGGTTCACGTGCCTGTAGTCCCATCTACTCGGGAGGATGAGACAGAAGAATCACTTGAACCTGAGAGGCAGAGGTTGCAGTGAGCCAAGATCATGCCACTGCACTCCAGCCTGGGCAACAGAGCAAAACTCTGTCTCAAAAAAAAAAAAAAAGTCCCTGTACACACTGATTAATTAGCTGCATCCCACAATTTTGATATGTTGTGTTTGTATTCTTACTAATTCAAAATGTTTTCTAATATCTTTTGTGATTTATTCTTTGATTCGTGGGTTATTTAGAAATCTATTTAATTTCCAAATACTTAGGACTTACCTAGCTATCTTATTATTAATGATTTCTAATTTAATTTCATTGTGGTAATAAGACACACACTTTGAGATTTTGAAATTTATTGAGTTTTATTTTAAGGCTGAGACTATGACCTGTCTTGCTGGTCACATTCTTGAATGTTCTATGTGCAATTATAAAGAATGTGTACATTGAAGTTGTTGTTAGTGTTCTGTAAATAGTAGTTAGAGTGAGTTGTTTGATAGTTGTATTAGTCCATTCCTATGTCACTATAAAGAAATACCTGAAGCTGGGTCATTTATAAAGAAAAGAGGTTTAATTGACTTACAATTCTACAGGCTGTACAGTGCTGGCATTTGCCTCTGGTGAGGGCCTCAGGAAGCTTACAAGCATGGCAGAAGGCGAAGTGGGAGTAGCCATGTCACATGGCGAGAGAGGAAGCAAGAGAGCAAGGTGAGAGGTGCAACACATTTTTAAACAACCAGATATCATGTGAACTAACTGAGCAGGAACTCATTTATCACCAAGGGGATGGTGCTAAACCATTCATGAAGGATCTGCTTCCATGAGCCAGTCATCTCCACCAGGCCCCACCTCCAACATTGGGAACCATATTTCAACATGAGATTTGGAGGGGCAAACATCTGAACCATATCAACAGTGATATTCAAATATTCTGTATAGTCGGTGATTTTTTTTGTCTAGTTGGTCTATAGATTACTGAGGGAGGTGTGTTAAAAAGTGTCAATTATAACTGTGGATTTGGTTATTTGTTCCTTTAGTTTTTTTCAGTATTTGCTTCATGTATTTTGAGCTCTGTGTTAGATGCATACAAACTTATAATTGTAATGTATTCCTGATGAAATGATTCATTTATCATTATGAAATATTCAATGTTCATCTCTTTCACTGGTAGTACTTCTTGATTTGAAGTCTGTTTTATCTGATATTAATATTAGAACACACCTTCTAATAATGCTTTTATCACCTATCTTTTTCTGTTCCTTTAAACCTACCTATGATTTTACATTTAAAGTGTGTCTCTTGTAGAAAGCATATAGCTGTGTTTTGTATTTTTACAAAGTCTGTTTCTGCTTTTTAATAGTGTTTAGTCCATTTTCATTTAATACAAGTAGTTATATGGTTGGATTGAAGTCTATCATTTTCCTGTGTGTTTTCTCTTTATCCCATCTGCTTTTTCTTCTTGTGTTTCTCCTTTCCTGCCTTCTTTGGGTTAATTAAATATCTTTATTGTTATATTTTAATTTTCCTCATATTTAAGTATTCCCTCCATTTGTTTGTTTGTTTGTTTGGTTTGTTTGTTTGTTGAGATGGAGTCTTGCTCTGTCACCCAGGCTGGAGTGCAGTGGCACGATCCCATCTCACTGCAACCTCCACCTCCTGGGTTCAAGAGATTCTCTTGCCTCAGCCTCCTGAGTAGCTGGGATTACAGACACCCGCCACCATGCCCAGCTAATTTTTGTACTTTTAGTAGAGACGGGGTTTCACCATGTTGGCCAGGCTGCTCTTGAACTCCTGACCTCAAGCGATCCACCTGCCTCAGCCTCCCATAGTGCTGGGATTATAGGTGTGAGCCACCATGCCCATCCTGGTATTGCTTTTTTAATCCTTTTGAGCTACTACTAGGATTATGATACAAATTTTTAATTCATCATAGTCTGTGTAATTTGTACCACTTCATGTTAAATTTAAGAATCCTAAACAATGTAATTTAATTTACCACTACTCTATCTTGTGTGCTGTTGTTATAGCTCTTTTATAATCACCACAAGAAGATGTTATAATTTTAATTTTTGGCATTAAACAGTTACTTATCTTTGGAGGAAATTAAGAGAAGAAAAATGATGGCGTTTAATATTTACCCATATATCTACTTTTTCTAGTAGTCTTTATTTTTTCCTGTATTTCTGAACTTCTTCTGAGATCAGATACCACTGGGCATGTTCAGGGTGATATGGCCATAGACAAATTTCTATCTGCTATTATTTCCTTTAGCTTGAAGAACTTCCTTTAATAGTTTTTGTATGAAATCTATTTGCTTTTAAAACTTTTTTTGAAAATACATGTATTTTGCCAAATTTTTGAAGGATATTTTTACTGAGTATAGAATTTGGGGTTTAGTTTCTTTAAGGAATGCTAAGGATGTTTTTTCATTGTCACGTTTTCAAATTTTTTATTAATATCTCCTCAAATTTGTTTTATCAGTTTTTTCATTTTCTTCTGTCTTTGTTTCTGATGAGAAGTCAGATATCATTCTTGTCATCTTTTTCCTATAAATAATGCATCTTTTTTTCTCTTCTGGATGCTTTAAATTTTTTTCCCTTTCCCATTGGTTTTACCAGTTTAACTATGGTAGGCATCGTCTTCTTTGCAATTACGCTGCTTGAGATCCTCTAAGGTGCTTAGTTCTACACATTAATGTTTTTTACCCAGTTTGGAAAATTTTTGGCCACCATTTTTATAGATTTTTTTCTGCTTCATTATCTCCCTTGTTTCCCTCTGGGACTCCAATTTCACATTTTAGACCAATTGATATTATTCTATGTCCCTAAGGTTCTAACCACTCTTCAACTTTCGTTCTCTGTGTTCTTCAAATGGGAATGTTCAAATATATGTGTACAAGTCCACTGACCCTTTATTCTGCTATAGTCAACCAATTAAGTCCATCCAGTGGTTTTTTTCACTTCTGATATTATACTCCTTGGTTTTATATTACCACTGCTTTTATAATTTCTGTGTCTCCTAAGATTCTCATCTATTCACTCACTATAACCATTTTTCCTTTAAGCTCTTGAGCACATTTATAATAGTTGCTTTAAAGTTACTATCTTCCAGTGCCAATCTTTGGATTATCCTGGGGTATGTTTCTCTTAAGAGATTTCTGTACTCATATTTTCCTATTTCTTTGTGTGCCTATCATTTTTTGTATACTGATATTATGCATGATACATTATAGAGACTACAATCTGTTATCTTTCTCTAGAGATGATGCTATTTGTTGTAGTAGGCATTTAAATTACTGGCTCATCACTTGAATTTGTGGAGGCATGATTTCACATTTTTGTTAGGATATGTTTGTTTTTGTTTTGCTTTTAGTCTTAGGATTAATTCCTATATCTTGACTGCTAAGGACTAGCCTCTGTGGGGTTTCGATGGAAAGCCCAAGGTGTTTACCAAGTCTCTCTAACTTAATGGGAACTATATGCCAACTCTGTCTACACTGAAGTGAACCCCAGCTGAAATCTCTGCTGAACCTTTCAGATAGTGCTGTCCATTGGGCTCTGAAGTCTCTCCTGTCCATGCACAGTTCAGGAACTGTTCAAGGATTTGAAGCAGTTTATGGGCAGGTTTGGAAGCTCCCTACTTCAACTTTCGCCCTCAATTCCCAGCTACTCTGCCACCCCAAACTGTGTTCTCTGATCCCAGATATCAATACACTGAAGGCTTCTGCTTGAGTTCTGGTTTCCCTACATCTCATGGATTGGAGAGAGCCCTCAAGGCAAAAGTCATGTAAATGTAGCTCTCAATCATTATGATTTTCTTCTTTCAGTAGTCAAACTCTCTTCACTTTTTCCCTACTTTTCACTGTTTTTGGTGAAATAGTGGCTTTTCATATTTTATTTGAGGCTTATCGTTGTTATCTGTGGGATAGTTGGTCTAAACTACATAACCATTACCAGAATCAGAGCTTTCCCATAGTATTTCTTTTAGAGATAGTTCTCACTATGTTGCCCAGGCTGAATTTGAACTCCTGGGCTCAAGCAATCCTCCAGTCTTAGCCTCCTGAGTACCTGGGACTACAGCCATCCACCACCGCACCTAGGTACCCATAGTAGTGAACATTCACCTATCACAGAATGTGCCACACTTTGCTATAATTATGAATTTTAATTGTATGTCTCCCACACTAGACTCTAAACACTTTCCAGCAAGATCTATTTTCTGCAGTAGATTCCAGACCAGAAAAAATAGAGGACATTACACCAAATTCTACATGTTTTAATATGGTACCAATCTGTGCTTGACAAAGTGATGTTTTCTGGTTGTCAAAGGAACATAAACAGTATAAACAACTGTGGTATCTCAGAATGTTTTACTCAGTGTGACTCTTCTACATGATTAGGGACTTTTCTGCCGTTTTCATGGTGATGTAGCTTCACTACAAAGCATGTTTTCAGGGAGTAGACTCAATATCTGGCTCTGTAACCTGCAAGAGGCCAGCCTACTGCTGCTAAGACCTAATGCTCTAAGTTGACTGGTAGGCTTCATAAACTGACTGGGCTCATTTTACAATGAGTGGGAAGGGGATTCCACATTCTTGTTTTCTACAGTTGGTTAGCCAGAGAGGATACTCCTAGAAGGGGTTTACACCTTAATTTCATTTAACTAGGGGTTTGATGAGGATCTGAATAGCATCATTCTTTTATAAAAGTTGTGTGGAAGATAATTTAAAGTGTGGAATTGAGGAGTCTATGAATTCAGCACTCTTCAATTGTAAGTGACAGAAATACAATTGAAACTGGCTTAAATATAAAAGGGGATTTTTGGGGGCTCACATAATTAGGTTAGTGGTGAACCTTCAGGCACAATCTATCTCCCTTTCTCTTACTCGGCTTTTGTCTGGACCCAGAAAGCATTCCCCAAAGAATGATAAAGATGGCCACTGGTACTCTAGCCCAAATCTCATCAGCTTAGCAACCCCAGTAAGAAAAGAATATGTCTTTCTCTAAATAATTACAAGAAATGGCACAGAAAGTCTTCCCATTGCTCTACCTTGTGTTATGTACTCACACCTGGAGCTGGGGATGAAGTGAGACCAACCCCAGTTGACCACATAGACTGATAGTTCAGCTATGAGGGATTTGCAAAGAAAAAGGGGGGTTTTGATAATGGAAGAAGGAGGATAGACGTTAGGCAGACAAAAACAAAGGGTTTTGGTTTTTTGTTGCTTTTCAACAGAGAAAAACAAGTTACAACATTAAATATAGAGGCAACAGAGGCTAGACTAGAAGTGAGCAGAAGCAAGAGATAAAAGACACTAAATAACGCAGAAATAGTTAAAACACTGAGACTATATTGAGGAAACCTATATTACACAGAAAATAATGATAAACTTTTGGAAGAAGGAAGTATGATCAAAGGCAGCTGTAAAAGAAGATTTAATTTATGTGTTTAATTAAAATGCTGCAACCTCTAATCTTTCTTCTGTGGCAAACACTAGGAACATTTTTTAAAATGACTTCTTCTTTTATTAAGAAATTATGTATTAAAATACAATTCAATGAGGCCAAAGTTGCGGAAAGGACGTTCTCACCTGGGCTATTTGTTATGAAAGAAATTCCCTAAGTGGGATGAGGTGAGAATTCAGCACAAGCTATTGTCACTACAGGCAAAATAAGTCTGAAAACCAGCTTCTACATTGTTGAATGTATAAACACTTTATAAGACATTTTCCCATGCCTTATTCCATTTTATCTTTGTGAACATTCTATGATCTTAGAAAGGCTGAACTATTACAGCTATTTCACAGATGAGGAAATCTGCAGCATGTTTCCGGCTTCTTCACAAATGAAGGATAAAGCATAACAATTTCCTGGTTAAAGTACTAAAGAGAACCTCAACTAGATTAAGGTCACTTTACCAAGAGCCAGTGACCAGGCATTCTGCCAGTTTCAGGATCCTGCGAGCTCCCTTCTCTGCTGTTTCTGTGTGAGCAGGTCCACCCCGAGAGGTATATCACAGCATGTTTCAAACAGTCCTGTTCTTCTTCACACTAAGTTCTGTGGGTCCTAAGTTCTGTGGGTCCAAGAAGAAATGATTTTCCTGGCCCTGAGGCTCCTTTTAGAACTGATTTAGGTAGTGGAAATCTTCATAAACTCCAGGACAGAAAAAGTTGAGGATTTTTTTTAGAATTTATACTGTTTGCTTTTCGCCAGGTACGGGGTGACAAGGTCCTGATGTTTTTAGAACTGGGTGTCTGTATGTATTTATGTTGTTTCAATAGGTGGCAGCATGTCCTCTTCTTTACCTAGTGACAGCTTCTGTTGTTGGGAAATGAAAAAGTGACAATAAGAGAGGCAAATAGAAAATGTTCCCTGTGACACACGATACATATATTGCTCATGGTCACAACTTAAGTCATTTAACAGATTTTGATCCATCAGTAATAACTTTAGAACAAAAGTTGTAACATGACACTTTTACTTCAAACTATAATGCCACTTAGGTCTCTCCTCACTGGGGACTCAATATATTGGAAAAGTTTTGGGAAAGCAATGTGAAGCGTTTTCCCACATGCCATTTTGTCAATGATTCTGTTTCCATCTTGGCCGCACCCTTTCCTTGTCTACCTTCTTCAGTGTGAGCAGCTCCAAACTCTCTTCTCCCTTCAGGATGGGTTTTGTTAATCAGCAGGTGTAAATATTTTAATTCTATTCTCAATGGAGTTTCTCCCAAAGGGACCCTCCAAGAAATGTTTGGTTCTCACTGGTTCAAACAAGAAAGGGAGAGGCTTACTAGAAGCTTAGAAACTGTCAACTCCCCTATGTTCCAATAATATCGAAAGGGGTTAGCCAGCCTGCTTTAGGCAGACAGTAAGGGAAGGGTCCCCTAGAATCTCTGACCCGTCCTACAAGTGTTTATACCAGATGTTTTGTGCAGATAAGGGAGCTTGCCTAAACATGCCCGCAGTGGAAAAGTCCATTCCTTAGCACAAGTACAGTAAGGGAAACAAATCAATATGGAACGGCTCAATTTAAGGGCCCAAATGCACACTGAAAGGATGGGCTAGAGCCTCCAGGAATTCATGCCTTAAGCTGGGGTGTTTAACTGTGAAGGAGGCAACCGGCTCTCAGGACCCCTCTCTTTGCTGAGAGTTTTCCTTTTGCTTAGTAAATCCTACTCTGCTCACTCTCTTGGCTCGGTGTACCTAATTTTTCCTGGTTGTGAGAAAAGAAACGAGACCTAGCTGAGCTAAGGAGCAAAAATCCTGCATTAATATAAATATCCCTATCTGGGAGAATTTATTCAGTTTGTGGCATGGAAGTGATGGCTGCCCTGGGGTAGAGGTTGGTTGGTCAGGAGGAAGTAGCAGGTCCTCTTGGTATGTAGGATTTAGGGTGCACATCAGTAGGGTCATATTCTCTCACTTGAGCACTCACGCTTCATGCTGCAAGTATATTCATCTCCATAAACTGGACTCCTTTAGGTTAAATGGGCTTAAAGACAAATTGTGACCAAAAAAAGAAATAATCTATATAAAATATATAATAAATATATGTAATTACACATAATTTTACATGAACAAATATATCCTAACTTTCCTGAAACTCCCTCTATTATGACAATATAATTAATCTTTACCTTAAACCCTCTTATTTTAAAAATAAACTTTTTAAAGAAAAAAAAGCACTCCGCCTGCCCAGATCTCCTTGGATTCTTTTTATCAGCTCTGTATGCCCATCCCCCAATCTTCTGCATGCTTTGATACCAGCTTGTGTTTGGGACACTCAGAGGACTGCCTTCACTTTAGTATGCAATTGGTGTGCACTGGAGCAGCCTCATCGGAATTCTGAAGCTTGGTGAGTGGCTAGTGTGGGAGGACAAAAAGCCCAGCCCCTTTGCCTCCAAGCACAGCTGACAACTCCGCAGGGTAATTTATGCTCTGAGGATCCCACAGGATCAGGCTGAATGTGAGGAGTCACCTAAAAAATCACGCCCTGGCTTGGCTTTCCCCTTCCCTATCCTGCTTTTCTCACTCAGTTACTGATTTATCTGGGAGTGTCTCCTTCATAAATCACAGGCACCCGAATCCTTGACTCACCGTCTACTTACCTATGATGTGTGAGGAAGTTGACCTAGGACACTTATTGTTCTCTCTCTCTCTCTCAGGTTATTATTTTTCTTTTGTAAATTATTTTAGGGGAAATTACTTGAATTACGATTATAAGGAGCCAGACGTGGTAGCTTACGCCTGTAATCCCAGCACTTGAGAGGCTGAGGTGGGCGGATCAGTTGAGCCCAGCAGTTCAAGACCGTACTAGGCAACATGGTGAAACCCCATCTCTACTGAAAATACAAAAATTAGCTCCACATGGTGGCACTCACCTGTAGTCCCAGCTTCTTGGGAGACCGAGACAGGAGAATCACTTGAACTCGGGAGGTGTAGGCTGCAGTGAGCTGAGATCACATCATTGTACTCCAGCCTAGGTGATGGAGCAAGACCATGTCTCAAGAAAAAAAAAAGATTATAGGGGAAAAACACGTATACATATACACACACAAAAACACAAAAAAAACCCTTTCCTCCGCAAATTGATCACTTCTCAGCTATCTCTCACCAGGAAGATGGTGACATGACCAGAGCTAGTTTTAAAAGAATCTTAAAATTATTCTTCTTGACTGAAGTACCACAACCTAGAATCCTGTGGCAACTACTGGGTTTTTACTCACTCTCTTCCCGGTTATCACCTAGCCAATTGTTTTCCCTCTCCATAGCCTTCTCCAACTTCTGCTGTGTGCCATTTATCAGATAGAACTTTAAAAAAAACACTTTTCCATCATTTATTTTCAATTTTTTATTGAATTATAACATACATAGAGAAAAAATGGTATTAATCGTAAGTATACAACTCAACAAATACCATCTTCTAGATCAAGAAATACATTACTAGTACCCCAGAAGCACCCACTTATACTCTCTCTCAACTTATTGCTGTGTTCAATTCCATTGTATGATTGTTCCACAATATTTCATTTTGAGAGAAAGTAGAAATTAACCCCTTTAGAGACTCATAAATGAACATATAGATGCTTCAAATTTTCTATTTTTGTAAAGGGGAGGAGATATAATATGGAAGAGTGTTAGTTGTATGATTGGAAAACATCAAGATATTTTATTTGTCAGAAGAATTCTAGACAATATAAACCCAGAAGCTTTCTTTAGAAAATATTTTGCTAGAATTTTAATGATAAGTAGAAGAATGTTTCCATTTTTATCTTTCAAGCTTCATATTGCTGAAGGCCAGGTTCAAAAATAAAGAAGAGGTGTGGTTACATCTGATAAGAGAATAGGGGAATATTTTCAGAAGATACAAGATAGAGAATAGGAAGAAGTTATAAGGGAAAAAATAGCACACAAATTGCATAATAAATAGAAGGCAAACTGTGTGTTAGGAATGAAAACCCTGTGAGAGACCTTCATTGCAGAACCCACCAATTCTTTCTACAAATATTTAATGAGTTTTTTCAATGTTCAGGACATTGTTCTAATAGCCAGATATACAGCAGTGAATAAAAAAGACAAAAATTCCTGTCCACATGGAACTTATATTCTAGTGGAGGACAGAGACTATAAACACATAAATGTTTAAAATATATGTGTCCAGGGTGGTAAGTGCTATGAAGAAAAATAAAGCAGAGGTGTTTGGGCAATTTAAAGTAGGGTGGTAGTGAGGCAAGACCTAGTAGAGAAGATGACATTTGAGTAAAGTCATAAAGGAGGTGAGGGAATGGGACACATGGAGATTTGGCAGGAGAGCATCCAAACAGAGGGAATAAAAAGTGCAAATGCCTTAGGAGAGAATGTTCCTGGAATGCTGGAGAACAGAAAGAATGCCAATGTGGCTAGAGTTGAGTAAAAAGAGTGAAAACAAGGTTAGAGAGGCTGGAGGTGGAAGACATACAAACAAGTAGTCCTTGTAGGACTCGGGTTTCACTCTGAATTATATGGGAAGTGTTGGAAGATTTTGAGCTGAGAAGTGGCATACTCTGATTGGTTTTTAAAGGGACCATTCAAATTGTTTTGTTGCAGATAGATTTTGGTGAGGGGCAAGGACAAAAGCAGGAAAACTATTTGGGAAGGTGACCTGGTTTGAATCTGTGTCCCCGCCAAATCTCATGTTGCATTTTAATCCCCATTTGGGAGTGGGGCCTAGTGGGAGGTGACTGGATCATGGGGGCAGAATTCTAATGAATGATTTAGCATCATCCACCCTTGGTACTGTGATAGAGTTCTCACAAGATCTGGTTGTTTGAAAGTGCGTAGCGCGTCCCTCTGGCCCCTCCTCCTGCTCCAGCCATGTGAAGATGCCTGCTTTGGCTTTGCCTTCCACAAGTAAAAGCTCCCTGAAGCCTCCCCAGAGGCAAATGCAGCCATGCTTATACAGCCTGTGGAGCCGTGAGCCAATTAAACCTCTTTTCTTATAAATTACCCAGTCTCGGGCATTTCTTTAAAGCAATGTGAGAACAGACTAATACAGAAGATATTACAATCGTCTGAGTGAGAGATTATGCTGGCACCAACAAAGTAGAAACTGGAGGTGGTGAGAGTGGATTTTAGAGATATTTTGAAAAGAGAATTGACTGGCTTTGGTGAGAATTAGATTCAGCATGTAAGAGGGAGTTGTCAAGAAAGACATCAATGAATAAATCATGTGTTTTGTGTTTAGTTCAATTTAATTTTGCAAGCATTTGTTTTCTACTGTATGTTATTTACTGTGTATGAGGCACTGTGCTTCCCTCATATACAGTAATTTCTCTTTCCATTTCTCTGGAAAGAGACACTGACATAAAAATCAATAAATCTGCATTTACTATATTAAGTCTAATAATCAAAGTATGCTCAAGTTCTGAAAGTGGGAAGGGGTCAACACTGTCACAGAAATACAGTAAGATGGTGATGGAAATCCTTTGAGAAGAATGATGACTAAGTTGAATATTGATGGATACCTGAGTGTTTTCGTTTTCAGGTTATACATATATTTTTTCTTTCTTTTTTAAAATTTTACTTTAAGTGCCAGGATACATGTGCAGAATGTGCAGTTTTGTTACATAGGTATATGTGTGCCATGGTAGTTTGCTGCACCTATTGACCCATCCTCTAAGTTCCCTCCCCTTAGCCCCCACCCACCAACAGACGCTGGTGTATGTTGTTTCCCTCCCTGTGTCCGTGTGTTTTCAATGTTCAACTCCCACTTATGGGTGAGAACATGCGGTGTTTGGTTTTCTGTTTCTGTGTTAGTTTGCTGAGGATGATGGCTTCCAGCTTCATCTATGTCCCTACAAAGGACATAATCTCATTTCTTTTTATAGCTACATAGCATTCCATGGTGTATATGCAACACATTTTCTCTATCCAGTCTATCATTGACGGGCATTTGGGTTGGTTCCATGACTTTGCTATTGTAAATAGCACTGCAATAAACATATGTGTGCATGTGTTTTTGTAGTAGAATAATTTGTATTCCCTTGGGTGTATACCCAGTAATGGGATTGCTGGGTCAAACCTGAGTGTTTTCTAAGCATTAAAAGGGGATGGAGGAATAATGTTCTATGGAGAGGTCACTACCAGTGCAAAGTTACAGAGGAGTGAAACAACATAGTGTGTCTAGGGAACTAGAAGCGATTGGATTGGCTGGAATGTGAAGTCCAAGGTTAAGAGAAGCTGGAAGCTGAGTGCAGCATAAGAAAAAAGGTCTTACATGCCCCGCCTCAGGCCTGGGCTTTGTTCTAGAGGAGAGCTAGTGAAAGATTTTAAATAAGGGAAAGTTGTAATCATGCTTACATTTTACCAAATATCACTCCAGCGGCCATGTGGAGGTGGATTGGAGAGAGTAGATGAAACGCTAGAAATCCAGTTGGAAGGTATTTTAACTATTGCAACAAGAGCTGAGAGCCTGAATTAAGGTGATGGCAGAGGTAGTAGAAAAGAAATGATGAATTTAAAAGATAGAAATAACAAGGCCCAGTTAGTGATCATGGTTATAGTGAGTAAAGGAGAAGACAGAGTCTGGGAGGCTAGGAGGATATAGTCCCCTCAATTAAGTTTAGGGAACTCTTGAAAAGGAGAAGGTCATGGAAGTGGGGAAAAGTGAAGAGATCAATTTTAGCATGTTGAGATGAAGAGCCTGGGAGATAAAGAGAACATCTCCAGGGAGCAGTTGGATATATGACCCTGGGAATTAGTAGAGAGGTCTAGCCTTTAGCTATAGATTTAGGAGTCAACAGCATAGAGGGGGTATTTAAAAGAACAGGAGCACATTTGACTATCGAGGAGGAAGGCTTAAAGTGAAAAGATGACCAGAAACAGAATCCTCAGGAACATCAACTTCTAAAGAGAGGACACAGGAAGGGAAATCAACAACTGATACTGCGTCAGAGAGTAAGACCTCAGCCAGACCAAAAGGGGCCTTCAAAGTCATAAGGAAAAGGGAGGGGGTGAGGGGGTGGTTGAGAATAGCAAACACCATGATAAGATCAAGTAAGCTAAGGGCTTAGATACGTTGTGAATTGGTTATTAGGAGGTCATTGCTGACCAGAGACAGGGCAATTCCAATGATGCAGTGAAAAGGTGTTAGATGGGTACAAATCAGATTATAGTGGTCTGATTAGTAGATAGGAGGTGAGAGAGTGTCAAGACATTTGTACAGACTATTCTTTCAATGAGCTTGACTGTGAATATGAAAATTCCCTTCCTGCACACAGGTGAGGCTATGCCAGGCTGACTGGGGACTGGAGTAGATGGAGGGGTCTCTTATCCAAAGCTGTGGCAGATGTTGAAAGCAGGTGAACATTCAGAGCTGAATGTGAAGTGGGAAACTGACTCCAGAATGCCAGGAAGTGGAGTTTGAAAGGATCTCCAAAAGTGAGGGGCTGGAGCCAATGTCTGAAGCTGGATTCGGGCACCAAGGATAAGAAAGCCAGCTAGAATGTTTGCAGGCAGCTACTCAAGAAGAGTGAGGAGGGCAGGGGATGGTGTGTGGTGCTTGGCCTGTAGTTCAAAGGACTGATCAGGGATGCTGGTTCTGTGAGGGAGGGAGGAAAACTAATAAATTGAGAGAATGGCTAGGAGTTAGGGCCTAGTTTCAGAGTCTCAGGACAGACACAGTAGAAGTAGGGCAGTTTGAGAGCTAAAAAACTAGCAGCTGATTGTTTTATATTTACATATATAAATCTTTACATAGATTTCTGAGAAAAAGGGGTCCCAGGTGATAAAGTCTGGGACATAGTCATGGCAGTAGACCACAGGATGGAGTTAAAAGATACAGGTGCTCAGAACTGAGGAGGCTAAGGTTCTGAGATGCTGCAGTGCTGGTGGAATTTTCCCCATGGGCACTGAAGTCACCCAGATGATGGCAGACGTTGGATTTGAAAGAAAGAACATCCTCAGTCCCCAATGAACATGGAGGAGTGGCCAAAAAATGACAATCATTAGTAAGAAGAGGACAGAAAAAGCTAGATAGGATAAACTGGAATGCAGGAGAGAATTCTGTGCAAGAGTATAGGTGCAGTGGTGGCAGTGGGCATTGGGAAGTATCTCTAACTCCTCTTGAATGTGCCATACATTAGGGAGGTATCCTTGAGGCAGAGACAGGATCCATTTCAGTGAGAACAGGTGAGAAGAGAAGATCATCTTTACCACGTACATGTAAAAACTATATGCTCCCAGAGACTAAGGATAATGTTTTATTTTCAGTCAAGACTATTGAATTAAGGGTTTCCAGGGAATCACAAAAGACGGTTGTACTGAGCGGGTAGTATTTAATATGATCAGGTCTTAAATAAGAAGCCATAAATGTGAACATTTAAAATCAAATATATAATAAATAATTATTAAGTTATAAACTACATAGTTCATATTAGCTAAATTCTCAGATGCATATGTAAATACAACAGAGCAATAATATAGAATAATAATGCTACAATTTTATATAAGTGTCCCAAGAAGACACTTTGAACTAAAATAATAAAGATCATGATTATTTTTTCCTGAACTCTCATGACCTATAGTAATGTTTCCTTCTCTCCCTTCCTTCCTTCCTTCCTTTTTTATCTTGGAACATGTCCCTTGCTCCTGCAGTGAGTGTTGCTACAAATGTTACGGAAATAATATTGAGCAACTGAATATCAGACTCAGTAGAAAATTTTACTCAGAAGTATGATCAGATGTTCCTGTAAGAATACCTAGAACTTTAGAGATTCATAGACATTTAAAGCTTTAAAAAAAAGAAAGAATAGACGTTAGAGATGGAGTCCAGCACTCTTATTCTACAGATAAGGAAATGGAAACCCAAACAGTTTAAACAGTGACCACAATTTCATAGTCAACAAAATTTCAGGTCTCCTGTATTACTGTCCGTAGGTGAACAGTTATATTTATGGGTTATCTTTATATTCCTTTTAAGAACTGGCAGTCTTGAACATAGAACAGTGAAGATGGAGCTGTTCAAGTCTCACTGCTTCATCTTGTTTATTCCAATGCATTGCCTTTCCTGGAGTGCTGGTGGGTTTAACTCCGGTTAAACACCAGAGTTTATCTGGGTGTTTAAACTCTGTTTAATGAAGGCTGTTAGCCAAACCCTCAGTAAATTATTTTTACTTTTAAGATAGAGACCCTGATCGAAATAATTGGAACAGAAAATTTTAACAATAAACATGCCAAAAGAAATACATTATTTTAAATATAAAATACAATATCAAAGGAGTTAATAGCTATAAATTCAGAAACAAGAAATACAGATTCCATCTTTCTCACTATCTTTGCGCCTGTTTCCACCTTTTATCACAACAACCCGGGCTGGCCTATTTGAAACTGAGGCACATTTTAGATATATATTATCATCATCAGGCACATAATTCCTTTGTAATACATATTCTAAAATGTTAAAACAGAGTACCTTGTTTCTGATAAAATATTTTTTTTTCTTTTTTCTGAGTGTACTTGCTGATGATAAAACATTTCATTGAGATTTAATTAAACAATTCTCAATATATCTTTTAGAACTGTAGGTTAAGTCTGTATTTGTTTTAAGCACATAATTTTTCTTCTCAGAGCATAAAGCATTTCTCTTCCCACATCCTCTTGCACACTCACAACTATTTTAACAATAAGAGATTCTCAAATAGCTTATACCATTCTAGCGAACATTTTATTTTTCTAGAGTTTTTAACTTCATGTTTAAACAGGCTGTGCTGGAGTTGATATGAAATGGCAGCTAGAGTAGGTTGCTTGCTTTTACCACCCATGTTTGAAAGATTGGAATGCTTATGCGAAAGTCTGTTTTCAACTTGGAGAGGAGTCCTGGCCTCTTGGTTTGTCTCCTGATTTTTAAATCATATAGGTTATTGAATTTGTCTTATCCAAAGTGTAGTAACTATAAGTGTCCAAAATGTTAAACATGTTTTAAAATTTTGTCAAAGCAGAAGTTTCATTTTAAAAGAAGGAAGAAAAGAAGGAAGAAAGAAGGAGACAAATATTTGGAGTTATTAGCTCGCTTATAATATGATCATTATAACAGTTTGAGAAGAGAGCTACAATACTTTTAAAACTATGTTTTGTTCCAGAAGACAACCTGGTATATGTCCCTCTATAGGTTTAAATTGCCATTTCCACAAGCTTAAAATGTTAGCTTATAAGGGGACTGGGGACTGGAGGAAGGTAATATTAAATCCACTTCTTAATACTCTATTGCCACTGACTAAGAGTCTATTCCATAAATACATTCATATCTATAGTATTTAAATATTTTTATAAACCCCAATAAAGAAGTAAGACTTTTATAGCCATCTGGTATCCCCCAGTGCATAAATAAAGTACATATTTATATGTTAGACATTCTGAGATTTAAAAAAATTCAGATATAAGTTTTTAAACATTCAGTTTTCATTTCCTTAAAAGAATAAAAATGTCAGCTTTTCATTTTGCTTTTATATGTTTTGCTTCTATGCTTCTATATTTTCAGCTGGAATGAAGGTATATATGTTTTAAGTTATGATCATAATAGACCTCATTCTGGTGGTAATCAAGCTGAAGGTTAATATAAAATCAATAAATGTCAAAACTATATTTTTGATTAAAAATTTTAACCTTCTCCTTCAACCAAGAAATGTCAAAGTTGAGCAGTGAAATAAAGTAAAAACTTCAGAAGTCATAGAAATCAATAACATAGGAAATCAGACTATTGTATAGTGATTATGGAGAAATAATCCTGACTTTTCACACTTATGAGTTTTTTTTCCCATCCCTAATATATTGTACTCCTCCACTTGGAATACAAAGAAATGAGTTTCACTACTATATTAGAGTATGTAACATAGTGTCCAGCTGCAAGTTAGATCCTCAGGAATCTTCACTTCCATGTGTTCTAGAGGACAGATGCTGATGAATCATCTGTGGAAATAGTATACCATGAGTAACTAAGAAGCAAATCTGGATAGGTAAAGATAAAGCAGAAAATCAAATGAAACTTAAGGTAGATACCTTTTGGAGAAGTGATTTGAATCTTTCTAGGAATTCTTTGGGTGGTTTTTTCTCATAAGAAGCACATGAAGGGCATGTCTAGAAATCAATGAAAAAGTAACAGTCTTCTTTAATTTTTTTTTCTTAATAAAATGCTTCTTAAAATTTTTTTTTATTAAAAACAAATTATGTTCACTGAAAAAATTTGAGAAGTACATAAAACTGTTTGGAAAGTAACAATGGAAAAAGTCCTTGTAATCCCATTCCCAGAGATAGGAATCCCACTGCAATGTTTCAATGTATATTCTCTCTGTGTTTTTGGTATTTTTAATTATTATTATGCATTTACATTATTTATACCAGTTGGTGATTTGCTTTTTTTTTTTTTACACTTAACATATCACAGGCATTTCCTAAGTGTTAAATAGTCTTCAGAAATATGACATGTAGTGGTTATTCTGTATTCCAACATAGAGTGGAACTATTACTATTTTTGGACCCATAGGTTGCATCTAACTTTTTTTTTTTTTTTGTGGACAGTCTCGCTCTGTTGCCCAGGCTGGAGTGCAGTGGCGTGATCTCCACTCACTGCAACCTCCACCTCCTGGGTTCAAGCAATTATCCTGCCTCAGCCTCCCAAGTAGCTGGGATTACAGGCACGCACGACTATGCCTGGCTAATAGTAGACAGAGGGTTTCACCATGTTGGCCAGGCTGGCCTCAATTCCTGATCTCAGGTGATCCGCCTGCCTCAGCCTCCCAAAGTGCTGGGAATACAGGCGTAAGCCACCACACCCAGCCGTATCTAACTTTTTACTTTTGTCTACATTACTCCAAAGAACATCTCTGTAAATAATTTTTCATATATATCTTTGCTTATTTGATATATTCCTAGAAGTAGAATTACTAAATAAAAGGGATAAAAAATTTTAAGGCTTTGATGTAGAGTTACCTCTTTTCACTTGGAGCATTCTTATTATTATAGGGTATTGTTTAAAATGTTTAATTGGATAAAAAACAAGATTTCCTTGTTTTAACTCACATGTATGTAATTACTAGGGAGATTGAACAGTTTTTCATATATGTGTTGCTCACTTGCATTTTTAAAAAAAGCTTTCTTAGTTTATGCTGTTTGTCTTTATTCCTATTTAGATACCAAACACCAAGCCATTGCGTGGTAGTTAGCATCTGAATGCCAGTGCGATGTTGTAGTGAGAACATTTCACTAAAAGGTAGTAGCTATACAGTCTAATTCTTATCATTCTGACACTATGTATGGAACTTGGGGCTAGTGACTTAACTCCTTGGTAGATCTCACTTTCCTCATCTATGAGATGAGCATACTTAACTGGAGAGTTCTAAGTTTAGCTCCAAAGCTATCACTTCATGAGTTCCAAAAATATGTTCAGCTGCTTTCTTTCTGAGGAAAGATTTACAGGGACATTTTTCACATGGTCACCAGGCCAAGCAATCAAAGGAAATAAGAATCATTTTGATAATGTAATTAAGATTTCATTTGAATCACATGTGGAATTTTTTGGAGGAGAAAGAACTAATTTAAAAAATTTGAGGCTGGGCGCGATGGCTCACACGTGTAATCCCAGCACTTTGGGAAGCCGAGGTGGGCAGATGACTTGAGGTCAGGAGTTTGAGACCAACCTGACCAACATGGTGAAACCCAGTCTCTACTAAAAATACAAAAATTAGCCAGGTGTGGTGGTGTGCACCTGTGGTCCCAGCTACTCGGGAGGCTGAGGCAGGAGAATCGCTTGAACTGGGAGGCAGAAGCTGCAGTGAGCCAAGACCTTGCCACTGCATTCCAGCCTGGGCGAAAGACTGGGACTCCGTCTCAAAAAAAAAAAAAAAATTGAGAGTAATTTATTTTATGTGTTTTCCCACTGGCTTTGATTAATCTTTGAATTACTCATGTTCTTGAGTATCTGCATTTGCTCATGAGTTGGCATATACAAGAGGATCTCAGAGCTCCAAAAACCTAGGGACTGTTAAAATTCCCCAGCCAAGTAATGAGGCCTGCCTATTTCAGTTCAATACTGACTCTGCTAATGTACAGGATGGTAATATGATTTAAGAGAGGAGACAAAGTTTAAGATTTGCCTGAGTCTCTTGTAGGCTCTTTTTCTTGTTAGAAAGCTAGGATCTAGCTCCTGTTAATAAGAATACTGTGACCATATGAGAGGAAATACTCCTTAACTCCAGAATCACAATTGGATTCTCTGCCTAATGACTTCCTCACCTTGAGAAGCTATATTAACATATTCCAGCTACCAAGGACTACTAGGAAATTATAATTGGGTTTCTGAATACTTTCAAGTCTGTGGACTTAAAAGAGTGACCCTACCTCTTAAAATGCACCATGTGTAGGCCAGGCGCGGTGGCTCATGCCTGTAATCCCAGCACTTTGGGGGGCTGAGGTGGGCAGATCATGAGGTCAGGAGATTGAGACCATCCTGGCTAACACGGTGAAACCCCATCTCTACTAAAAATACAAAAACAAAATTAGCTGGGCGTTGCGGCGGGCACCTGTAGTCCCAGCTACTCGGGAGGCTGAGGTGGGAGGAGAATGGCGTGAAACCAGGAGGTGGAGCTTGCGGTGAGCAGAGATCACACCACTGCACTCCAGCCTGGGCGACAGAGCAAGACTCTGTCTCAAAAAAAAAAAAAAAAAAAAAAATGCACCACGCATAGTAAGGCATAGGTAAGGAAGACACCAGCAGCTCTGGCTACAGGTGTGCATGTGTGTTTATGCAATGCAAGATATATAGTTTATAAGTACAAATAAGATAGATGACAAATGACAATCTTACTAGTCTGTGTTTCTGTCTTCTCTCTGCACCTGTGGAAGGTGATTTCCTCTTCAGCTTTTTAATTGATAAATTGATTATCCTTTCATTGTTTCCTGTATTGGCTGACTTTAGTTGGGCCTTCTGAAAACAGGAAAAAGCTGACCACTCACAGTTTGTCTGAAAGATAAACAATTTGCATATATGTTAACAAATATTATTCAGAAAGTAAAAGATAGCTTTCCCAATCCTCTATTTCTGTCTCTTCTCCAATGTCGTGCATTACATCATTTCAACAGATGAGTGAAGTATGATTTCACCTCCTACTTAATCTTTGGGATGGGAAAAAGGGATAATCCCCTGCCTCACAGATAAGAGAGAAAGGAGCCTCACTTCTTCACAATGCTTTATTCCTGATGCTATACAGAGGACCATTTTGACATCTGGGTGGTGGACAAGACCTTTGTGTTTTGTAAGGGAGAGTTAGTTCGGTTTAGGAACACATTTGCTGAATTATGAGGCTCTAAAACTTACACTGTGACTAGTGGCAGCTTTGGGTGAATTATGTTATAGTCTGATGAAGAATATTTTTCATTTGTTTGCGGTTTCTATAATGTATCTATCATGACATGTCTTGAGCAGCATTTTATTCTGTACAGCGCCAGGCATAGTGTCTTGCCAGTTAATGTCAACATACATTTGTGAAGTTAACAGATGAAGAAAATGAATTAAAGCCCCTCCTTTGGGGAAAGGAAATGGGTACCTACCTCTGATAGCATATTTTACATCTAAAATTCAATATGCTTGCATAGATCACACATGACTTTTCTAAAACCCTTTTCATACTCCCAGCTCAGTTAGGGTAGGATTCTGCCTGAATCAAGCAGTTGAGGGACAGTTTGAGGCTTGCCCAACCAATGAGAGGGAAGGTAATTTCTTAGAAGGTAAGAATAGGGTCTCAGAGAATGGAGGAGTGTATAAAATAAGCATCAAACACTTATCTCTTGACTTGGAAAAATAACTAATGACTAACAAGCCAAAAGCTTAGCAATCAAACTGGAAAAGAAATGGAATTTACTGGAAGAACCAAATATATACTGACTTGTTGAAAAATGTTAATGCTGATCCAAAAGCTTATATCCAGGTTACTTGTATCCAACTTACTTTTTTCTTTCAGCAAACATGTGTATGTGATGCTATTTTCCCCCTGAAGTTGCTATATTTTCATTTCACTAATGCATATGGAAGCTACTACTTTATAACCAGAAGCCTCAATCCCTTCCAGTCCCTACAAAGGCAGGCCTATAAGTAACAATAGTACCTGAATCTTCTTATGGACAATCAGCTGAACACAGCATCTGGCCTGCTTTGCATTTTCCAACCCATATGCTTACCCAATATGAATGTTGATTAATAACATGCATCTCTAAGACACAAACCTATCAGGTTTGCTTTGCATATATAGCCACAAGCTGAGAAGCAGCTTATCTGGTTTCCTTATATCAAGGCAGATTGCCTCTCATAAGGGCAAGGTGGTGTCCTTTCCATATGTTTGCCAAAATGCTTATTTAATAGAAACTATTTATAAATGTTCAATATAGCACTTTTTTTTCCTTGAAAACCACACGTTCATGTTTGTTGAAGTTTTTTCTTTTCTCTTCTTTTTGACCACAACCGGCTTAACTTACTGGAAAAAATAATATTCATATTTAAAGAGGTAAATTTTCCAGCTGAAACTGAAAATACTGACTGCTTCATCCGTGATGATCTGAAAAACCAGCATTTCTCACAGAGGCTCATTTTGCTGAGTTAACATTTACATGTGTATGCTGAAAGAAAATTAGGTTCCAAAGAAGTAGAGGGGCCCTGCTAGCCAGATGAACTCCCTTGAGATAATATTGCCAGGAATGGTCAGTACCAGTACTCAAAGCACTGAAATTGTAAAACTACAATTTCAGTTGTAAAAACAACTGCAAATCTTTTCTGAAAGCCTTTGAATGGCACCTGGACACTGACGCCCGTATTGATGGGGCTGTGCTTCCTCTCCCACCCTTCCTTGTTTACTTGTGTTAACAGACAATGGTGTTTTGTTTTCTTTTGCTCTGCAAGCAGCAGAGCTGTGTCTGGCAATATGTGGTCCAGGATAAATAACTGCTGGAATTGGCTTTATATGCACATCAAAGGCCGCCTCAAAAGAGGACAAGAAGTGGAGAGCTGTCTCCACTAAACTGCCTTAAGGATGTATTGAGGAGAGTGAAAAGATTAACCTTGATTTAGGCAGCCTCAGGTGCCCTATCACTCAGGAGTCTACAGGATGCCCAAGTCCATATTTAGCACCGTCTGGAAGCATAAACATTGCTTTCCTTTGCTATGCCTTGGTGACAACAGACTCCAAAGGCAAGGCTTTGTTTCCCTCATGCTTTAACATGTGAGAACATGAGGAGTTTTCTGCTCCTACATTAGTTTTGCAGACTAGAAGGAGTGGTAGTGAAGTCAAAAGCAAGAATTAACAAACCATTCCTCTTCAGCTGAAGAACAAGTCAAGTGCTCCTTTTGCCAGGAGTAACACTTGTCTTTGTTGTTTTGCAATTGAATTTTTGAAACTTTTTGCCTCCTTAGGGCTTTTTTTGTTTCTTTTGTAGAAACAGGATGTCTCACTATTTTGCCCAGGTTGTTCTCAAACTCTTGACCTCAAGCAATCCTCCAACCTTGGCTTCCCAAAGGGATTACAGGCATTGGGATTATAGGCAGGAGCCACATCACCCAGCTGAGGCCTATTTTTACATTTTTTTTCTTCTGCAAAGAAAGCCCTGGCCATTCCCCCTAAGGAGTCTTGCTAATTGGGCAAGGCTACCTTTGTCCTGGCTGGGTACGGTGGCTCACGCCTGTCATCCCAGCACTTTGGGGGGCTAAGGCAGGTGGATCATGAGGTCAAGAGATTGAGACCATCCTGGCCAACATGGTGAAACCCTGTCTCTATTAAAAAATACAAAATTAGCTGGGCATGGTGGCGTGTGACTACAGTCCCAGCTACTCGGGAGGCTGAGGCAGGAGAATCGCTTCAACCTGGGAGGGGGAGGTTGCAGCGAGCTGAGATAGCGCCACTGCACTCCAGCCTGGCAACAGGGCGAGACTCCGTCTAAAAAAGGCAGGAGCCACATCACCCAGCTGAGGCCTATTTTTACATTTTTTTTCTTCTGCAAAGAAAGCCCTGGCCATTCCCCCTAAGGAGTCTTGCTAATTGGGCAAGGCTACCTTTGTCCTGGCTGGGTACGGTGGCTCACGCCTGTCATCCCAGCACTTTGGGGGGCTAAGGCAGGTGGATCATGAGGTCAAGAGATTGAGACCATCCTGGCCAACATGGTGAAACCCTGTCTCTATTAAAAAATACAAAAATTAGCTGGGCATGGTGGCGTGCGACTACAGTCCCAGCTACTCGGGAGGCTGAGGCAGGAGAATCGCTTCAACCTGGGGGGGGGGGGTTGCAGCGAGCTGAGATAGCCCCCCTGCACTCCAGCCTGGCAACAGGGCGAGACTCCGTCTAAAAAAAAAAAAAAAAAAAAAAAATGATTACCTTTGTCCTACACACAACTAGGTTTATATCAGGGTTTCTCAATGGTGATACCACTGATATTTGGGGCTAGTTAATTCTTTGTTGTCAGGGCTGTTTTGTGCATTCTGGAATGTTTAGTACCTGCCTTCTACCTACTAGATGCCAGTAGCACCCCCATTTCTACCTCCACGTGTGACAACCAGAAATTTTTCCAGCCAATGCCAAATGTTTTCTGGGGTACAGAAATCACCACCAGTTGAGAGCCACTGGTTATATGATTAGACAGAAAGAAAAAGAGAAAAAGAAAGATGCCTCCCCAGGCCAATTAGAAATGTTAGATAATTATTATATGCATAAAACATTAGATGGTTTTATTTTCATTACACTTTTTTTTTTTTTTTTTTTTTTTTGAGACCGAGTCTGGCTCTGTCGTCCAGGCTGGAGTGCAGTGGCGCGATCTCGGCTCACTGCAAGCTCCGCCTCCTGGGTTCACGCCATTCTCCTGCCTCAGCCTCCCGAGTAGCTGGGACTACAAGCGCCCACCACCACGCCTGGCTAATTTTTTGTATTTTTAGTAGAAATAGGGTTTCACGGTGTTAAAATCTCTTACAGACCCTGCTTTGAAGCTAGCTTGATATAATGCTGATGTGACCTTGAACGATTTCTTTCTTCCTGAGTTTGCCTACTAGTATAGCTTAAAGATCCAAGTTACACTATTACTCACTTTTATCATAGCCAGCATTGCTTGATCAGATTATCAGATAGATATTGTATCACTGAGACAAAATCCTCTCATTATGATGTAAGATAAAAAAATCTTTCATTAAAAACGCATCTAAAGGAAGTACCCATTGGATGAACTCAGGTTAGAAGGTGGAATGTCTTTCCTGTTTCTTATTTTGCATGTTACAGACTACAGCCAGGAAACTCTGGAAGGGATTCTAACCATAACAGTTAAACAAGGTGCATGAGATGCTAGAAATGCATGTTTTGATAATTAGGCACATTGATTAAGAAGTATTTTCAGTTATTGGAAAAGTCTTTCCAATAAGCTGAATGTGCTACTTTCATTTTAGATGCTGCTTATTAGAAAAGGACCTAGTAAATGAGAGTGGTTGGGTTCAGAGCTAGAGAGTGAATTTTAGAGAAAAGCAATAGTTGTGACTCATTCACTTTCTAAACTTTTACACATAGTCATTTACGATAATTGTTTTCTTTGCAATGTATCTTCCTTCTTCAGTCTCCCCCTTTGTAGTGTCCTAATTACTGGTAGCACTTTTAGTTATTCTAATTTATGCAATTAAAGGTCTGTGACAATGAAAACATTTCCCCAATTGCATTTATACTCTCAGGGTACCAGACCAGAAGATCAGATCATAGAAGTTGCTAGAGAAAAAGATCAGCGGACAGCACTCTTGAACTACATGCCAAGCCTGTCCTTCCTGGAACTCTAATGGATTTAAATGGCTTAAGAGATGGGATGAATTGTTGAAAATGGTTCTTTCAAAAGACCTCATGGAAGGCCAAAGACAAGACTCACTGAAGCCAAGGTATATGTGAATTATATTCTAAAGCACAGCTTTGATTTCCACACCACCATTTCTCCATGCTGTCCCTGTAATCTAATTCTTTCTTTCTTTCATTTTTAAGTTTGTTATTAAAAGGTTAATTCTGCTTCCTATTGTATGTATCTATGTTTCTTAAGTAGGATAACAAAGAGGGCTCAAAAGCTTTCATGCCCAAGGGCTCTTAAAGAGTAACTAGCTGTGCATTGTTCAGAAACTGATCAGAGTATAGATTTCATTTCTAGTTTTGTTATTCTGTCTCAGCAATACTACTTAGGAGTACTCTTAGAGATTCTTGAAGATAAACATAGTTTATGAGGAATATAATATATCATTTTAGTTGGTTTTGGTAAATCAATGAATTTAACCAAAATATAAATAAATATTTCATCAATTATTAGAACGCTAAGTTCATTAAAATTCAGTATACTCCTATATAATCATGTTAATGCCTTTCTTATTAGATTTTAAAAGTTATGTCAAATGTATTTTCAGAAATAAATTCAATTGGTCTTACCTCTACATCTTCTGGAGCTGGCAGAAATTCAGGGTCCTAGAGCAAAAGAAAATTTGTTCTGAGTTATTTTTGTAAGCCAAACCCTCCTTTTATATTAATTGAAAAGTATGATTTAGATTTTGTTGTGACAAGTATAGTCTTACCAAGTCATTCACATAATTTTTCAGCTGATCAACAATATCTATAAGTTGACGCATTCTAATCATGTGGCGATCTTGACCTTGGGAGCTTGATTTGTGGACCAGTGTCCCCAAGAAGATGACCATCAGACAGATGACTATCCTCTCCATGTTGCCAGGACTGGATCTCATAAGTACCAACAGTAGAGCTAGACGTTGGTCTCGTTTTCACTTCAGCTTGACTGAGAACAGGTTGTCAGTTAAGCTACCTATTTATTCATCCTTCAGGGAGAGGTAAAGCCCTCCCATTGCAGCCTGGAAATCTTTGTAAAATGGATGAATGTGAGTAACTCTTTTTTCTTTTCCACTGGCTAGGTATACGTGTGCATGTGCTAATGTGTGGGGGCAGGGATTGATGGAGTCAACGAAATGTGCCCTATCTGCATCTTTGACAGGAAAAAGAGAGAATGGGTGAATTCCAATTTCAGCATGAATCAAGAAGTATGTATAATAAACAGTAGGTACTACAAGACTGCAAAAAAGTAAACAAAAACACTTTGATCTCTTTTTCTCGGCCTCCCCTGGCATCTTACCTGTTCTCTCTGACAGTCATAAGAGCACTTCGATAATGAGTAAAATGGCAACATGTGCTTTCATGCAGGACTTTTTCTTATGGTAATAACTATGTCTTTTGACTAAAATCATCCAGTATTCCATCATAAAAGTAGGAGGAGAGGCTACCTTTTAGGAAATTTTAAATAAAGAGGTATTTTCCAAATTAGCAAGAATATTTTAGGTTCTTACCAAGTTTCAAGGGTTTAAAATAGAATTTGCTTCCAACTGTTCACCAAAGCATCTTTAACCATTTATTTTGGCTTCTGACAAGTTATTTAACAATCTGATTTATTAATATCACAAATGATTCTAAGGGACTCGATGGAAAATCTATCCTTCCCAATCAAGATCTCACTCTACCATCATTTAAAAAATTATCTGATGTCCATCTCTTCTGTATAATGCATTAATTAAATGAGTGAAACTTGCTAATGCTCATTCTTGTGCGAACCAAAAAATATTTCCAAACAGCAAAATAAAATATACCCATAAATGATTCGTTTTCTCTTAGGGTTGTATTACTTATTTCTATTAGATACTATTTCCTCTGGATATAAGCAACACATTTCTAACTGCATCTGTGACTGGGTAGAGATTAATTAAAGACCCAAAGTCCAGAAATGGTTTTATCATCCTCCTTTCTTCTGCTTCTCTTGTCCCTGAGACTCTTAAACCATCTGAGAAAGTTGAATATAATATTCTAGCTAGAAAGTCATGTACCATATAAGACCATAGGACTGATAAATAAAACTCTTGACTATAGATTTTATTCATTCATTCATTTCATTACATACTTTAGAATACCATACTTTATTCTAGACTGTTATGTAGCCAACATAAATTGGAGTTTGACTTGATTTGCTCTGAAGTTGACTGCAATCTTTTTATTATGGAATATCTATTCAAGAGTATACAGGTTTGGCCTTACACAGTAGACAAGAGTTCATACAACATGATCAAGAATTCCTCCCTGTAATAGTTAAATTCTATATGACAGGATTCTGTGCAAACTTATGAATGCATGTAGACTAAGGGTTGCCCCTTGGTGCCTCCACATTGCCTGTATGGTCTTTGTACATGCACTCCTTATCCACCTAAACAGATGTGCATCTCCTTGAAGACACTAACCACAGTGGTTAGAAGGTCAGTTTCTAAAGCTTGAGTTCAAATCCAGGTCCTAACAATTAATACCACATATGATCCTATGTGTGTAATTGCAAAAGGAAGCTAAGTACAGAATCTAATCATAGGGTTGTGATAAGGCTTAAATGAGACATTTCAAGTAAAAGGGCTAAGTACAGCACATGATAACATCCCAGGAGGTTTGCATGCTGATCGTGGATGAGGGTGAAGGGGAGAACTTAAAGAAGCCTAGGGAGGCTAAACTGATGAGAGAAGGAAGAGAATGGACAGGTCAGTGTTCAGCCAAAATACATGTGTGTGGCCGTACTGGTGGTTTAAAAAAAAAAAAGTCAAATATCTTTCGTACTGCCTAGGGAGAACCATTGTTCCTGGCCCTGGAGTGCCTCACCACTATGTTAGACACCCCAGTCCCTCCTTGAGACATCCTAGCCCTCTCCATAATTCATCTCCCAGTACATCTTACATAAGATACCAGTACACCAGTACATACCAGTACACCAGTACATAAGAGTCTTGCTCCAGCACTATGACCAGAGGCCTTTCTGAAAGTCAGAATTTCTGCCTTAAGTGGCACATCAGTTGTTAAGCATTTTGGGATATCATCTCTGGTGTGACAGACTTACCAATGCCCGAAAGACATCCATGGCGTAATCCCTGGAACCTGTGAAAATATTGCCTCACATGACAAAGGGGACTTTGCAGATGTGAATAAATTAAAGATTTTTTACATGGTAAGATTATCCTGGATTATCCTGTGGGCCCAATGCAATCACAGGAGCCTTTATCAGAGGAAGGCAGGAGAGTCAGAGTAAAAGAAGGAACTGTTGTTTCAGGGCCGGGCGTGGTGGCTCAAGCCTGTAATCCCAGCACTTTGGGAGGCCAAGACGGGCGGATCACGAGGTCAGAAGATCGAGACCATCCTGGCTAACACGTTGAAACCCCGTCTCTACTAAAAAATACAAAAAAGCTAGCCAGGCGAGGTGGTGGGCGCCTGTAGTCCCAGCTACTCGGGAGGCTGAGGCAGGACAATGGCGTAAACCCAGGAGGCGGAGCTTGCAGTGAGCTGAGATCCGGCCACTGCACTCCAGCCCCGGCGACAGAGCGAGACTCCATCTCAAAAAAAAAAAAAGGAACTGTTGTTTCAGAAGTAGAGGCTGGACTGATGTGGGGCTAGAAGCCAAGGAATACAGATGGCTTCTAGAGTCTGGGAAAAGTAAAAAACAAACTCTTCCCTGGAGCCTTCAGAAAGAATGCAGCCTGGCCAAAAATACCTTGAATTTAGTCCCATAAAGCTCATTTTGAGTTATTACTTCTGACCTTCAGAAATGTAAGATAATAAATTTATGCTGTTTTGTTCTTACCTGAATTGATGTGCATCTCCTTGAAGTGTTTGCGGTAATTTGTCACAGCAGCAGTGGGAGTGTAACATACATAGATATGGAATTTTTAATTTCAGGGAAAAAGGCAAGAAAAGAGGGAAAGAGATGAAAGGGTGCTAAGAAAAGATCCAGCAAAGGTTGAAATTTTGTTGGGCTTTTGGGAGGTGCAGGTAGAGGGTATCAGAAGTGTGGACAAGAGAGGGAAGTAAGATTAGTATAGCTGCCACATGGTATGGAACATCAGGGATAAAAATGTATAATGATGATGTTCCAGGAAGTCTGGTATGTATTGTAACAACTCCTTCCTAGCCCTGAGAAAACGTCACTCAGAATTCACCGCATGGTTTAAAGTTATGGATCCAAATTTGCATTTCATTTGAATTTATCACTATGTGGAGATGAAACTTAGGGTGGGAGCAAGGAGGCCCAAAAGTATTTGGGTCACTAGGCAAAGTAAATTATTCATTGCTCAGAAATATTAACGTTATTGCTACCCTTACAGTATCATTTCATTGGGGTTTTAATGGCTGCTTACTCTTTAAATTATAATTATTTTTATAATCTAGATACAATCAGTGCTGCTATAAGGCTTATGTTGAAAATAATGATTTATTCCAATAGGGTTAATATATCAAGGAACAATTTGAGTATAACAAGAACTTTGTGTTTCCCTATGTTTAATTTCATCGGCAAGAAATGCTAGGTGAAGGCAGAAAACTGCATCCAGCTGAACTGAGCCATGTAGGAATACATAAGATGTCCTCACACCTCTGACAGCCACCAGCATCCTCAGTTCACTGCATGTATAATGAGCCACACCCATCTACATCTAGTGTCACAATTTTCCATCCCAGAGAACTCTCCTTCGCCATGTCTCAATAACTCACAAACTGTAACCCTTCCAATACCTACCTCCATGAACAAGCTTCAAGTCTTTTTCTAGGTAAAACAATGTGTTTATTATTTATGTGTTCGTTAACCATATAACATGCCTAAAACAGCTATCTTTTAAAATTAGGTTGCTATCTTCATTTTTAGTGTCACTGATGAAGTTTTGAATGCTGTGCTCCTAATCTCATTTTCCTATAAGCATGTGGTTTTTGATTCCATGATTTTGTATAGTGCAGTGATTTTTAGAAACACATGGGTCACATTATAGCAGAACTCACTGTATTTTGTCTCAATGTGTCACACTTAAGCCCCAACAGTGACTACTTATATCCAGGCAGAAAACAAGACTAAAATATAGAATTTATTCTTAAGGCGGGGAATAAAAAGGGAAGGGAAGAGAAAGGGAAAAGGGAAGGAGAGACAATGAAAAACAATTTGCCATTTCTACACGCAGCCCATCTGAGGTATTTAAAATCCCTGGGGTCCATTTCTTCCTTGGTCCTTTCCTGTTAGCACCTGGGGGCTTAGCTTGGCATCTGTGGATTTCCCAGGTTCCATACATGTGTTTCAGATATCCCCTAACCTCCTGAAATTACTTGCAAAATTTTGTATGTATATTTTGAGCAAAAGAAAATCTTAAATTTCATCAACTTCTCAATGGAAATGTCATGCAACTGCTGTTTGTTTTCCAGCCTCCAGAGACTTTGGTTAAGGGTGATGCAAACCATGTTTCTTCAGCATGTGAGCACCATCAGTCATGAGTGTGGCAGCTCCAGAATGTCTATACCGGAGTGGCTGAGAGTGAGCAGCTTGGCTGGAAGCCACACTTGAATAGCAAACAAAGCACTTTTACTTAGCTGCCATGTCTATTTGGTACCTTGGAGTAGAGTGATGAGTTTTACTAGATGTGGAATTTCCAGGAATATAACCAAGGTCGTCACTGTGAAAGTATGAAACTTTAGTCATTATGCAAGGGGATTCATGGACATATTTTAAGAATTTTCTTTAATGGACTGTTTATAGAACACCTGGTCAAGGCAGTAATGAGGCCGGGGAACTAAAGGGGTGGAAGTCTGAAAAGGAATGGTTTTGCATGGGAAAGCTGTGCCAGGTCTAAAACTGGGCTAAACACTATTTGTCCCCAACTCCCTGGCCTGGTCCTCGTAGTTCCTTCTGTGATCCCTGCATGGTGAATACTCCTTTTCTGCTCTCACTGGCTTTGGCCCCTCATGGGTAGGATTAGATGTTCAGCATAGCAAACTGGGAAGAAAGGCCTCCAATGTTTAGAGTGATATTATCATGTGTACCACTACTAATATACATACTAAAGGTATTCAGACAGGTGGCTTGTCTCTGGACTTTATATCAGTCTCTGTCAAACTAGAAGAAAAATGTCACTAAAATAATTCAAGACAATTTTTGCACTTTCCAACAATGTTCAGGTAACAGCTGAAAATATTCTCACTTATTTGACTTGAGGAAGAAAATTCGAACGAGCAAAATCCTCAAGGATTTGCTAAAGTCCCCTCTGTGAAATCTTCCTTAAGGAAGTTTAAATACTCCTATTCTCTCTTCTCTCATTCTTTTGAACTCACTGCATGTATTGATATCACTGACTTGATTTCTTTTCTAGAATATATGTGAAAGTCAGTGTGTATATATAACCCATTATGTACCTAACAAGAACAGTTCCTTCTAATATTCAAATTTCATGACTCCAGATCACTACTGTGCATTCTAAGAAGATCAGGGACTCTGGAGACCAAACGGTCAATCCTGGTCATTGTTGTCTTATGAGACAAAAACAAGAGCCTTCTCAGGCCCCATGTTCTCTAGCTCTTGATGTGGCCTCTTTGGTATCACTGGCAGCCCCACGGTCTGGTGGTCATTGTGTCGCAGCAGAGGGTCACTCACTGATGCTGCTTGTCCACAGCACCTTTTCTGTGGAGAATGGGGACCTCTATTCTGCTAGTAGACTCAGGTATGTCACTCTGTGATAGTCTAAGACTGGGTTCATTGAGGACAGGTCTCTTTACTAACATTCACACAAAGTCAGTGTTTGGAAGCACAGTCCTGCTTCTGAAATGCTGGATCTTGAGGAGTTCCAGCAGCAGCCACATGGGCCCTCTCCTCAGATCTTGGCTTCAACATAGGATACTCAGTAGTGAGGCTAGAGATCAGATATCCTTCATTCCATGACCACTAGGCCTAGAGGATGGAGAGAAAGAACTGCAACATCTGTACTCTTCAACCTGAGTCCACTCCAACTCCATACCACAAGGTGAGACAAGTTCCACCAGCCTCTCCAGCCTCCTGTCTAACATGATCAGAGAAATCCTCTTCTCTCTGGATTCAAGGCCCATCCTTGTTTCCTTCCCTAGGGTGACAGGTGGCTATAGCACCCTCTGTCTTGGCCCTGCAGCCACCAACACACAGCCATAAAAATAAAGTAGTCCAATTATTAACCTTCACTCTGTCCTGTGTCCTCTTCCCAAGAGATCTGCTGAACCCTCATTTATCACCTGAATAGGAGCCTCCTCCCCATGCTTTCCCGGGGGCAGCCATAGGACCTCACAGAGAGGTTACTGTGTATCACTCTAGACTCTTTTCCTATGTACATAGAACAATAAAGGAATAGATAGTGACAGACACTTAAGGAAATAGAATTATATATGGAGATAGAAGCATAGAAATAAATAGCACAGACATATAGATATAGAAAACTGTGATGTTTTTACATAAAAATTTAATCTCACCGTATGCAGTCTATAACTTTTTTTTTTTCACTCAACCTATGTCAGGACAGCAGTCCATACTCCATACAAGATTCACACACAGGGATATCTCATTAGATTAATATTCCATTTGGCAGTACCATATTTTATCCATTCATGCCCCTACTGATAAACATTTAGATTGTTTCCAGTCTTTATCCACTGCAAACAATGCTGCAATGAACATCCTTATACATCTAGATCTCTAAGCATATGTGAAATATATTCTTCTAATGTTGTATTTTAAAATACCTATCTTGAATTTCACTTCCTGAGTGAAAACATACTTTGAAAAATTTTATAGAAACTGCCAAATTTCCTTCTGACATGCCATACCAGTTTACACTCTCAATAACATAGAGTTTCTTTTCCTTCCCTACTCTCATTAATACTTTATGTTATGAATATTTTAAATATCTACCAACATATTGGGGCAAAAATGGTATCCTCTCATTGGTTTGTCTTTCTTTGATCAATAGTTAGATCTGGTATATTTTCATCAGTGTGTTTATTTTTCCACCAATAGTCTGATTCATATTATTTGCCCATTTATTCATTTGTTTCTTATTTACTTATAAAGGCTCTTTTTCTATTAAAGATATGTTAAACATGTAGAAATTATTTTCTCTATGGTATCTTTTGCCCTACTGAGGTTTTGAGCTTTCATTTTATTGTGTCTGAGAATCTTATGTTTTATGGCATGGACCCTAGTTTAATAGAAAGGGTGTCTCACCTAACAAAACAATAAATGGCAGTAATTAATTTAGTGTTCCTTGTTGTTGAAGAATTCTAATGCCAAGGAGTCATGGTTAATTCAGGAGTGCTTTTAAATGAATTTGCATTTAACTTGTCACAAGATTAGCTACATACTTCTTTGAAATATAATAATACATTTATGGTTGAAAGTGATTTAGTCAGTGTATAGGCAACATCCTTCCTGTGCAGCAATGAATTCAAGAGCCCTGTGAACATCATTGTTTTAGAAAAAAGATTGGATATAATATATACTTCTTATATAGACAGAGATCCAATCTTATACCACATTCGGGAGTGGGGAGGACAAGGGACCACAGAATCCTGAAACGGCATCTGAGCCATCAAAAGTCAATGTGCTCTCTACAGTTTCAGTGCTGAATGTTTTGTTTGACTTCAATTCTTTAAATATGGTTTCTCCATATACAGGGGACACGGTAGTTCTAAAAACATGAATGACTAATTAACAAAGTGCAGACCAGGAAAACACAGACTCTGTGAGATTTACCCAGTGGGCTCCAAGACTACCCTGAAGTCACCCTTTAAACTGAGAAATAGTTATATCTGATAGACTCTTTTGCTGCTAATAAAGGGAAATGGGATGGCTCTTTCTGAAAAAAGACTTTGGGCCAATCAGAAAGATAATATCAATAATTATTCTAGTAAACACTTTTGTACCTAAGTGCTTTATAGACATAATCTCATTTAAAGCAACAACCATGAGAAATAGGTATTATGATTGTGACTCTTTACTACCGAAGCACAAAGAAGATAAGTAAGACATTGAAGTGATTGGAGGAACTACCTCCAGAGCCTGACTACTTCCCTCTACAGCAGGGAACCGCCTCCATTGCTGATGTTGGATTAAACAGAACAGGCTGTGCAGTTAGTTCATGAGATTCCATAAAGGGACTGGACCTTAATGAAGACGTTCCTGATGTGGGTTTGGCGTAAGAAGGAGGGTCTATCTACAAAATTATTGTTGATAATATATAGAATTTAAATGTATATCTTTTCTGGGTTAATTAAATAAAATAATCAGCTTCCCATCTGGGCCAGAATGTCCAATTGCTTCTCTTTCATTGACTTTAACTAGTGACAACTTGGTCCAGTGTAAGACCGAATAATAATTTTCCAGTGTTTTATATACATAAAAGAAGAGAAAAAGAGATGAATAAACTTCTGCAGTCATTTGGGTCTTGACTAGCATAGACAAAATCAATCAGGAAATCAGTTATCTTGACAACAAGAAAGGGCAACAATATAGTTTACTTACTTACATTTACTTAATTATTGTTCATTTTCCATGTTTTTCAAGATTTTCATTGTTTTGAGAACATCAGAATACTCATCTTTTGCTCCGTTTAGCTCTCAGAACTTTAAAATACACACCAAGGGGGAAATCAGTGCAAAAGAAGAAGGAAAACCAGGAATACAAAAGAAACATGCTTATAACAAGAATCAACTAAAAGTAAATTTTCATGAAATTAAGAGATAGATGGTTCAATGATTTTGGATATCGGCAGTTGAGTCATCACAGGTCAGGTTAACGTATTTAGTCAAAGCTGTTCTGTCATCAGTATCTGCATCAACCAGAAGCTTTAATGACATGACAGGGATGAGGGACTCTCTGGCGCTTGACTTGACTTATCCAGCTCTCAGAACCTGGTCATTGCTACTGTGTTCAGAGAATTATTTTTAATGGCACTGGTGTTCAGGTCAACATTTAGAAATGTTTACATTTAGGCTTAAGAAATGTCAGAATTACAGAGGCTGAGGAAGGTCAACAGTAATCGTTAAGAATGATGACTGCTAGTAGCCACCACCCAAGGGAGCCGCAGACCTGGCAAAGCTCTGCTTGTCTGCCTCCCTCTCCCCTCGTCTCCCTCCTGCTTCCTCTCTGGGTCTCTCTATTCCTCCTTCCTCTTTTGTTGCTCATTCCTCCCAGAGATTTCTTCTCCTCTTGTCTTTCCTTCACTTTTTTTCTTCCACTTTGTTTCTTGTTCAAATCTACATACCATGAAGCTAAAACATATTTTAATTGTAATTGTTTTATTAAATAAAGCTTTCTAGCCTCTAAATAGTTGTGTAAAATAAAACGAATTGAATACTATAATCTCTCTAAGGACTAGAAAGAGGCTGTTTTAAATGACTTTTGGTATTTGATCTTTGGGTTTTTTTTCTCCCTTGAATCAATGATCTTTTGGAGAAAAACAAATAACACTATTTGACTTCTTCTAATTTATGGAAACATAAGTCAGGAAAAACTATAAAGAGACAATATCTGCTTAGTATCTAGGAGAAAGATGATTTGGGACTATCCTGCTTACTTTCTGAATCCCTAAAGAGCAATTTTATTTTAGAAAACATTCTCTTACCTGTTGTCAATTGTTCTTTGTGTCAAAGCTCTCCGAGTTGCCACAACCATGGGCTTCTGTGGAAACTGCCTTTAGTTAGCTCCTATTGTACATTGCACATAACTCATACCAAGCCTGAGGTATGAGTTAAATCCAGCATGAGGTACACACAAATCCAGCAGGCACCATCAGAGAAGAAACACTTTATACAATTTGTGTGGGATACTGAATAGAGTATTCTATTTTCATTTATCTGCTAAGCTATATGTGAACAATCCAGGAAAAGAACGTTATGTTTCCCATAAGCTCATAATTGATACACAAAAATAGTTAAATTGGGCCAGGCCACGGTGGCTCATGCCTGTAATCACAGCACTTTGGGAGGCTGAGGTGGGCGGATCACCTGAGGTCAGGAGTTCGAGACCAGCCTGATCAACATGGTGAAACCCCGTCTCTACTAAAAATACAAAAAATTAGCCAAGTGTGGTGGCACATGCCTGTAATCCCAGCTACTCGGGAGGCTGAGGCAAGAGAATCGCTTGAACCCAGAAGGCGGAGGTTGTGGTGAGCCAAGATTGCGCCATTGCACTCCAGGCTGGGCAACAAGAGCAAAATTCTGTCTCAAAAAAAAAAAAAAAGTTAAATTGAATCTATTATTGGGTGGAGGCTTCCTGAGATGGAACTCAAGGAGGGTTTTAAGAAGACATTAGAATAAAAAGTCCTTGAGAGCAGAAAGCTTTATATGGAATAAAAGTTCAACACCCTTCATGTTGTGTCTTCTGTGAGCATTACACTAAATCTGGGCAGTGTCATGAGGTGACCTGACTGAGATGAAAATATGGTCTCAGTTATGTTAGACGGATTGAAAGGAGTTTGGAGACCAAAGTGGAGGAAAGCAAGAAAAGTATAATAGAAAATGTGTCTGTGCAGTGCACTTATTAAATACTAAATGATTCAGCCAAATAAGGTGAAATATGACAAAGTTTGGAGTAATTAATTAACAAACACCTGTAGGTGTGTTAAGAGACTCATGATCTTACTATGACAACAAGGTGAGATGACTGCCCTGAAAGGACTCTTGGTGGGGTTTCCCTGCAGGTAAAGGGGAGGAAAGATGATAGGCAGAGCTTTGTGCCCCTCCAGCCCTGCTTTAACTGGAACAAATCCTTTGTCTGTTTTACACTTTGGGTCCTATGTAAGATTTCGTTTGGAAAAATATGTTTACCTGCTAGGAAAAAAAAAATTAAAGGCGACTAGCCCCCTATTTACAGAGGCCCAGAACAGTGGCATGACCTGCCCAGGCAAGCTCAACAAGGATGTGCTCCAGGTGTTCTTCCTCAGACGAAGAATCCATATCGTGGCCCACAGGAGGCTTGACAAGCCCACTTTTACCCTGTTGCCCATGGGTTGCTAATAATCTCAGTTGACACCTATTGGACACATCCTATTGTGCCAGGCACTATTCTTCATTTCGTACTTAGATATTTTTCAGCTATTACTATATGTCATCTATTTGTGGACATTATATTCATAAATTAATATCTCTGAAACAAGCTGCCTCTTACAATCAATGGCAATGTAGATTCAATGAAGTACCATAAACCTAAGCCTCACATTTGTGAGGTAGCTACTATTGTCATCCACTTTAAAGATGAGAAACTGGAGACACAGAGAGATAAGGAAACCTGCCCAAGGTCATACTTATAAGTGGTGATGGGATTGCTACTGCTAAGACACCGAGATTGCTACTGGCAAGGTGATACAGTGGCCTAGGATGATTTCTGTTAGTGTTAGGAATGGACGTGATTAATACAGGAACTGTGGTGAGGGTGGCATTTGTATAAAATGAAGAGCACCTTGTTGGGAATGGGAAGCCTAAGACTCCCATATTTGTATGTTTTCTATAAACTCTGCTCTCTCTAACTCCTTTATTCCCAGTAAAAATTATCAGTCTTTAAAGAAAAAGCAAGAAACTTTGACTTTAAATGATATATGTAAGTCCATTAAAACTTTCTTGCAAATAGCAGGGATGAACTCATTCAATGTTAGTTCCCTGCCTTTTTTCAGAAATTGAGAAGAAGATTTCTTGTGGATCATACTTTTAAAAAGAATGTGATAGTAGTGGCTACTGTCACTGATGTTAAATGTACATGCAAAATAGAAAGTAAGCTTTGGGAAATATAGTGGTTAGAACTTTGACAGTCCCAGCTGATTTCTAAATAGATTTATAACATGTGAAATAATTTTCCTAGCTACACAAAAGATAAGAAAAACATTTTTGGTAAAAGAAGAGTATCTAGAATTGTTTAAGCTCACTGGAATATCATGGTGGAGGGGAGTGGTGAAGATAATTTAAATTAATTGCTAAGGTCAGGTGCAGAATGTCTTAATTGCAAGGAAGGTGAATAAGAACAAGACCAAAGGGGAGCTTAGTGTACTTCCGCTATGTGTGTGTATGAGGTGGGGAAAATACATGGTTTCCCTGTCACTTAGTGAGAGCAAATAGGCAAATGACGTGTATATAGCATACATCACCTAAGAGGTCTGCGGCTTAGGAACATGCTGAGTCAATTTGTTACTTGAGAATTTACATAACCTTGGTAATGGACTTCCCCAAAAATGGAATTCTAAGCAACCTCATATCCCTACCTGGGGAGGGCTGAGATTTCCTTTTTCCTCTATCTTGTACAGTCCAAATTATGAGGTGAATACAAATCAGACCTCATTCTCTCCACCCACATTTTCCTTTACCTAACAACAAAAAAGGTTTTTCCTACAAGCTTAGTCACTGGCAGATTAAATAGTATTCTGAAAATTAGGAGGTAAGGTGACAAAATTGCTTTCAAGGAATTTTTTAAACTCTAAGTTGAGGATTCTTAAATTCATTATTCAGCATTTACCATAAAAATGTGCCAATCTGAAAGATAAAATGACTTGCCATTAAAACAATAAATAGGAAACATTACATCATCAGAAAACATTTATTAAGCGTGTGTGTGTTTGGTATTTCTCTAGATGCTATCAGGTCACTACTCTGTGAAGACATGAGCCAAGCCATAATTACACACATGCTTGAGAAAATGAAAGCATGCTGGCCTTTATGTGTGAAGATGACAGAAATCATGATGAGACCAATATGCATTTGAGATGATTTTTCAGTTACATGGAGTTTTCCTTCCATAATTTCCGTTGGCCATTTACTGCTGGTGACCCATGTGAATGTCATAATTTTTATACGATGAGCAAGAGGTAGAAGGGTAGCCTTTTCTCATAAAATGATTTTTGTCTTTGAGATCTCCATAGCAGTTAAAACCATGAGCAAGCACTTAGCATCATACTATGACTGAAGCTTCAGTAAAAATAACCTAGACTTACGTATTTGGAGAAAGGCTTGTAAAACACATATTAGTGTAAAACACTAGTAAGATATGGAAGTCATGACATTAGTTACTTTTTTGTTATTTTATTTTATTTTGATTACACTTTAAGTTCTGGGGTACATGTGCAGAACGTGCAGGTTTCTTACATAGGAGGTAATACACGTGCCATCGGTGGGTTTGGCCTGCCACCCATCAAACCGTCATCATACATCTAGTATTTCTGTCGAATGCTATACCTTCCCCTACCCCTGCCCACCCCCTGGACAGGCCCTGGTGTGTGATGGTTCCCTCCCTGCTGCCATGTGTTCTCATTGGCTTCAATTCCCACTTATGAATGACTACATGTGGTATTTGGTTTTCTGGTTCTTGTGTTAGTTTGCTGAGGAATGATGCGTTTCCAGCTTTTCATCCATGGCTCCCTGCAAAGGGACACAAACTCATCCTTTTTTATGGCTGCATTAGTATGTCCCATGGGTGTATATGGCGCCACATGTTTCTTTATCAGCTCTTATGCACTGGATGGACAGATTTAGGGTTGGTTCCAAAGTCTTTTCTATTGTGATACAGTGCCGCCCCAAGTAGAACAGTCATGTATCCATGTGTCTTTACAGTAGAATGATTTATAGTCATTTGGGTATATACTCAGTAATGAGATTGCTGGGTCAAATGATATTTTTGGTTCTAGATCCTTGAGGAATTGCCATACTGTCTTCCTCAATGGTTGAACTAATTTACACCCCCATCAACAGTGTAAAAGCTTTCCTATTTCTCCACATCCTCTCCAGCATCTGTTGTTTCATGACTTTTTAATGATCGCCAATCTAACTGGCATGAGATTGTATCTTGACATTAGTTATTTTTGAATTCATCTATTGGAGAAAATTAATTGGAAACTTTATTATGGAACAAGAGCTCAGCTACATAACATGCTGTTGGCACTCCTTCATTAGGCTTCGCACTAGAATTCGTCTTGATCATATTGGGTTACATTATTTGGCCATTTTTTTCACTTTATTTTAGGGAGGAGAACCTCAGATAACTGCCTTCTGTCACAGTGTAATGCAAGGATCTCATCTGAGTCTTGATCACTGCTGTCTTTCTGTGGCCTGGCACAATGCCTGGCATGGGAAGGTCCTTACTAAATATTTGGTGCATAAACAATTGACTGGATTGATTAATTAATTGATTATTGGCATGTACAAGAAATACAATTAGATATAGCAGGAAACCAATCACCACCTCGATCCTGATTCCTGCAGATAGAATAAGATTTAGTGAACATCAGAATGGGAGACCACCCAGAGCCTATTAACCCAGGCGTCATGAAAATAGGTGACTGGTTCTAGAAAATGATGACGATGACTCCCTTATAGTTACATCCACCCAAAAAAGCCTGCAAGTGTACTTTAGATAAGTTGAACCGTTTTCATTCGTGAAGCAGATGCACTTGTTAATTAACAAAGAAGCGGTCACTTAAGCAGGGCTAGGCAAACGCCTTGAGCAGTTAAAAAATTTCCTGCAGAAAAGCATTTCTTTTGATGATAACTTTAAAAAATAATTTGTGTAGTTTCTTTTTCAGTGGCTGGGCTTGATCTGTACTGTGCAGTATTATTAGCATTTGTTAACAACAGAAGTGGTAAGGAAATTACTCACCACAATTGTTATACCGGGTTATTAGAGGCAGAGAGAGAAGAGTGGCCTTTGTGAGTACTCAGTTCAGATCAGTGCAGTCAGCAGAGGTGTGGGCCACGGTGGGGAAGGATGTGAGAATGGAGGAAGCAATTGGCTTGCCTAGGTTTTGTGAAGCATTAAAATAGGCAATTGCAAGCCACCAAGCTTAGCAAGGGCAATCGATTTTATTTGTTCTAGAAAAGAAAAAGTGTCACTGGGGAGTAAGTTCAGATGGGGAGTAATGCAGCTGTAAAGTTTCTTGTAGTTTAAATTTCATGAAATAGAAAATAGAAGTAAGAAATACAATATGTATGTTAATATAGAAATTATAGAAATGAGGTGATATCTTAGGTAAACAGTGTACATACTATTTTTTTATTTTTTTAAGTGTGCACAGGAAATCAGTTATTTCCCATGGATGATTTGGTGCCATGGATTTGGGTTCTGGCTATGAATTTGTGTGTCCCATGTGCTTTGGTCCCTATGTGTCTGAATAATTAGGGCATCTTTGCTCATTTAAAATTCACTCATTCAACAAGTATTTACTGAGCACCAACTAGTGACACTTCTCATATTTTTTTGTGTATGAAAATTGGGACACTTTTAGCTGTGTTTTATTGGGCACAATTTGTAGTGTTTTGGCAGGGACTTCCTAGCACATGTTGTGCTTTTGTGGAAATGCGAAAAACAAAACAGCTCCTTCTCTGTGCAAAAAAAAAAATATCTTCAAAAGTACCTCTTCCTCTGAGAGGAGGACGACCTATGCCAAGACACAGGGCTTGGTGAGGGGGGTGCACTGTAGATTTCAGACCCTACCCAACCCTCACCTGGGCACCATTTTGCGGTACACAAAAGGCAGACCTGTATGTACAAACTGATCTTAGATGAAGCCTCACAAAAATCAGTGTGAGTTTTGTTCAGCTTTTGGTGGTTTGGACCAAGAGTGGGGAGAATTCCTTTAATCCTTGTTAGTCAAAGAATCTCTACACCAAACACTTTTGGCTCTCAATTGTCCATCTGCCAAATGAGGGAGTTATACTAAATTCCTTTTCTCTTTTCTGAAAAGTATTTGGTTACAATAGTAGAGAGGTCGAGAGCATAACTCCAAAGAGTCAGATTGCCTGAATTTGATCCTGGCTCTATGACTTAAGCACAGTTCGACCTTGAAGAAGCTGTCTGAGCTTCAGTTTCATTATTTGTAAAATGGAGTTAATGATATTACCTAATACCCAGTTCATAGAGTTATTATGAGAAATGAGAAAATGCATATAAAGCATGTAGTATGACTGGAACTGAGTGCTCAATAATCGTTAGCTATCATCACCATCATTATTATGTAGTCAGGGTGATTCTGTATCTCCAGAAAACCAGGGGCAGCCAATCCCCATCTTCTACCTAAGAGTTCTAGCATCACTCATATCACCACCCCACAGTCTGTCCACATTCGCCACTTACCCTATTACAACACCCTCCAGTCACTTGTCTATAGTAAATAAGAGCATTCATTTTGTAAGCCTTGACAAGGCTACTTCCTCTTTCTCCTAACACTACTGTAATACCCTGCAGATGTTTGCTGCCTTTCTAGGAGAAAGTCCAGTGGCAGACAGTTTTGCCTGAATCAAATGATAGTTATTTATACTAAGACTACAACATGCTCCCCGAAATGGCCTCTAGAGTTTCTTAAAAAATATTCCCTCAAGCAGATAAAATCCTAATGCACCTAAGAAGACAGTGTATCAGCTAGCTACAGTTGTGTAACCAACAACACCAAAACTTTAGTGGTTAAAAACAACCACCATTTATTATTTCTTATGAGTCTGTGGGATGGCTTCATAGCTCGGCTCATCTGGGGTAGACTTAACTGATCTTGGCTGAGCTTGCTCATTTATCTGGGGTCAAAGGCAGGTTGGCCTTGGCCGAGACAACTCAGTTCTTCTCAACATGGCTCTCACATCCCTCCAGCAGGCTAGCCTGGTCATACTCTGATGGGGGTCCAAAAAAAGAAAGTGGAAACAAGCAAATCCCTTTCCAAGCCTTTGCTGTTGTCTCATTAGCCAAAGCAAACCATGTGGCCAAACCCAGAGTCAGCATGGAGGGCTAGCACCAAAGGGTAACGATAGAGGGAGGCACGAATATTGGGGCCATTATTGCAATCTAGCACACATGATGATTATTATGTCATTTTTAAAATAATTTCAACTTTTAGTTTAGATTCAGGGGATACACGTGCAGGTTTGTTACAGATGCATATTGCATGACACTGTGGTTTGGGGTAAGAGTGATCACTCCCTGGGTAGTGAGCATAATAGCCAATAGGTAGGTTTTCAGCCCTCGCTCTCTTCCCTCTCTAGTAGTCTCCAGTGCTTCCCATGTTTGTGTCCATATGTACCCAATGTTTAGCTCCCACTTGTAATCATAAGAAAAATGCAAATCAAAACCACAGTGAGATACTATCTCACACCAGTCACATGGCTAGTAATAAAAAGTCCAAAAATAATAGATGTTGGCGAGGCTATTGATAAAAGGGCATGTAAATTAGTTCAGCTACTGTGGGAAACAGTTTGGATATTTCTAAGAGAACTAAAAACAGAACTACCATTTGACCCAGCAATCCCATACTTGTTATATACCCAAAGGAATATGGATTGTTCTACCATAAGACACACATACATGTATGTTTATTGCAGCACTATTCACAATAGCAAAGACATGGAATCAACCTAGGTGCCCATATTCAGTGGATTGGATAAAGAAAATGTGGTACATATACACCATGTAATACTACACAGTAAATATTATTTTAAAGATTTCTAGCTTATAATTTCATCTAGTAGTCAGTTTCATTGTTTCAAAATTTAGACACTGTTATGGTTTGTAAATATAGATATATACTCGAATGTCTTGTTTTAGTCATAGAAGATGTAACTGAGAAGCAGTACAAAACCCAGTAATAGGTGTTAGTTTCTAATTAAATGATAAAATCATGTCTGAAGAGTTCTGTTTTATTTTTGACTTTTCTGCACAGCTCAGTTGAGGTGATCTCACAAAGATGTAATTACCAACTGCCAGAGCAGCTAAACAACCTCTCTGTGCCCCATACAGTGCTTTATGGAAGTTTCAGTCTGGAAGAGCCACAGGTTGCCCCAAAAGAGCCTATGGCCTCTGAATGCTTTAGACGCAGAACAGAAAGCAAGCAAACAAGCAGGCATTTAAGGAATGTTAAAGATGAAGTGAAATCTTGATCAAACTCTCTTCATGGTCTTTTAATTTGTACTTTTGGAAATCAGCTAGCAAAGTTCTTCTAAGGCTGATAAAATGTGAATTTCTCTCTGCTGGTATAAGAATGAATCAAGCAATGAATTGTGCAGTTAAATCACCTGCTAGAAAATGCCACTTAAGACAGTGTGGAAGATGAGCTCCTCTTTACACACAATTGGCTGCAACATCCAACTAAGAAGGGGCAGGGGTAGAGGGCACCAATCAAAGAGCTGGCTCCAGCTGGTTTGCAAACCCACGGTTATTATGACCCACGAGTCTTCCAAGGTGGTTGTCTATTAGAATTCTCATTTGGACTTTAGCTCTAGGAGCTGCAAAAATATTCTCAAGATTAGTAAACATACCTTCTAATTAACTTTGTGTCTCCACCCTCTGCCACAGCGACATAATTGCTCACACCCTTAAATAAAGCTCCACTTGTTTATTTGAAGACACCATGTGGTCTGTTCTCTAAATAGTTCACCAAATGGGCTTAACATTCTTTTATAGGACCTAGTTTCCAATAATACTATCGTTTTTTTCCCTAGGTTTTCTCTAGACATCTCACTTTGCCACATCTGCTCTTAAATGTGGTGACAGTGCTGTCCCAGGTGTGGTAAGTTGGGATAGTTCCCAGGCCCCACATTTTGTTTGCCCCCTCCCCCCGCCGCCACTTCCCCCTCTCCCCACAGTATAATGACAGGTGGCTAGGAAATGACTCAAGAGGTGGAGTGTGGAGGAACAAGAGGAGGCTTCCAGCACAAGTGTGGAAAAAAAACTTGAGGGTTTCATAAATGTGTATTCAGTTAATAAACTCCTCCTTCCTCACCAAAGGCAAAGATAGTAGCAGAGTCCTTTCCTCGTTCTGCAAGCTTTCAGAATGGACATATCTAATTAACATTCTTGTCTCCTTCCAAGTTTATCCTTAATAATCACTATAACAAGAGATTGCTTATAAACTGAAAGCACCAAATGATGTGATTTGTCCCCATCTGTCTCATTGCACAAACTATAATGACCCCAGGTGATAACCAGTATCTGTTATGACTCTCTTAATTGCAAAACAAAAAAAATACACAAAAAACTTCAGCTTTTCTAAGTCACTTTTCTAACAATGCAGCCTGACAGGTGTTTCTCTTTTGATCAGTGCTCCAGTGCCCACTATATTCAGATTTGGTCTACTCCAACTCCCAGGTCCTTTTTCCCTTGTTTCTTTTTTCCTTATTTCTTTCCTTCACTACTGAAATCTGAGTATTTTCTCACAAAAGTAGCTCAAGTAGGTTGGTTGTCTGCATGTTGAGGAAAGATATCCCTACAAGTCCAGCTTTACATACTTGCCTAGAATGTTGCTTCATTCTATTCTAATTTGGAGTTTCTGCAAGTGTTTTTCAAGTAAACGGTAAGGAGTTATGAACAAAAGTTCTTTACAATTGAATGTGTATGAGAAAAGAATGAAAGCAGTCTCCTATATTGCAGGGCTTTTCTTACTCTCTAATACGCTATTTCAGCTATGACTATCCAAGAGTGCGAATGTGACCATGGAGGCTCCTCCTCGTGGTGCATCACTGGGACAATTCCTCCGGGGTCCATTCTGGGAACTCTGGTTCTACTTGCCACAGGCACATCCCCAACAGAGATGAGGAGTAGCCCTCCCAAGGGACACTGCTAAACAGAACAAGCTCCCTCTGGCCAGGCTTTTATCCACTCACTGGGCCTCAATAGCCAATTTTCAGCTGCCACCCCTCAGGCAAATGGGGACATTCTATAAAGTGCCTTTAAATTGGTCTTTGTTAGTGATCTAGCATGCAAGAAGGGACACTATTTTCTCCCATTTATTTTCAGAGTCTAGAGTTTTACATCATTCACTCATTCAAACAGTATTCATTGAATCCACACCTTGTGCCAGGCAAAAGGATGAAGAATCCCAGCCCTTATGGAGCTTATAGTTTTGTGAGTAGAGACAGATAATGAACAGATAATAACATTAAAAAATGAAATATATCAGACACAGATGATTTCCTAGGAGAAAAAAAAGCAGAGGAGGATGGGGAATATGGATGCCAAGAAAGTAGTTAGATGCACAAGATGTACAAGCAGTTAGATGTACAAGTTTGGGAGAGAGTTTGGGATGGGAGCAATCAGCATGCTCAAAGTGCATGTTCAAAGCAGAGAAGCTGGCTGAGATCGCCGAGGAAGCTAGTGTGGACTGTGAAAACAGGAGGTATGAAAACTAAGCCTCAAAGTTTAAACACTTCAAAGTTAAAAGTTTGGGGTGATGAGGAGCAATCAGCAAAGGTAACTGAAAAGAAACATACACCGACAGGGGAGGAAAACCAAGAGTGGAAGCCAAGTAAATATAGAGTGACCCCATGAAATACTAAGAAACGAAGTAAGATGTAGTCTGCTAATTGGCTGGGATATAGCAATATGGAAGTCATTAGTGAACTTGAAAATACCTATTTCAATGAATTAGGACAAAAATTCAGTTAAAATTGGGTTTAAGAGAGAATGGAAGGAAAGAAGAGATAGCAGGAAGAAATAATTATTTCAAAAACTCTTGCCGTAAATAGGAGTAGAGAAATTAAATAAGGAGTAAAAACTATTTTTCAAATGGGAAAAGCAATAGCCTGTTTTTATGCTAATGGAAATGACCATTAGAAATGGGAAGACTGAAGATAACAGAGGAATGGGTGGAGAATTTCTGCAGTGATGACTTTGAGTAATGAAGTGAAGTTGGGACCTAGTTGTACAGCTGGAAGGCTTGCCCGCAGGAGCACAGTGTTCTCCAGTGTGACAGGAGGTAAGGCTGAATATATGAACACAGATACAGCTAGGTGAGAAGATATGACGATGGGGGCACAACGAGTTCTCTTCTGCTTGCTTCTCTTTTCTCAGAGAAAATGGAAGCTAGGTCATTAGCTAAAGGTGGGGATGGGGAAGGAAGTACTGGAGAAGAGGATAAGATACAAAATAATATGGGAGTTGGAGAAAGTAAATGGACAAGAGAATTTAGTGAGATTAACAGGCAGCCCTAGAGCCCATTTGACGCTGATGGTCATGTATGGATGCATATTTTTCTATGCATATTTTTCTCCAGCCAACTGCATTTGTGTGCATAGGAGCACAGAGTAGGTGTAGATATGGATTTAAACATGGCTGTACTGTTGTCAAGCAAAGACAATGTCTTGAGAAAGGAAATGATAATGATAGATAAGGAGAGAAGTGATGACATGAGGATGGAGTAAGGGACAATCCATAGCTAGTAGGATCAATAAGTTGTAAGTGGTGAAGAGGAGGATTTTTGGAGGTGGGGCACTAGAGAAAGTAAGCTGGAACAATAAGATGTGGTGGTCAGCAGGTAGGATGCTTGGAATTGACGTTATAAAGGGATTTAAATAATTTATAATGACAAGATCTGGTGGAATATGACTGTGAAAGTGGGTGGCAGAGAATGGTGTAGACAAGATCTTTGAAATGGATGAAGTCAAGACACTGACAGGCCAGAATACCAGAAGGATTATGTGAACATTTAAATCACCAAAGATTGTCAGGAGTAACAGTGAAGGGAATGACAGTTAGGAGCTAAAATTTTAAGAACTGAAGGAAAAGCATTCTGATGGTGGAGGAGTGTAGAAGACTGAAACAAGGAGATGTGGCTGGGTGTGTGAGGCTTATGGCATGCAACTCCAAGCAGGTGTTGTATTTTTAAGGTGAAGGGAGCAACAATAGCCTGGAATTAGCAATGAAGGGCAAGCCATTTGCCAAGTTGTCGTCTTTCCTCTTTATTTCTAGTAAGTTCTATAGTATATCCTTCCAATGAGTTATTTTAGGGGTATATTCCTTCTGGGTTTTCTTTTCTTCTAAACTTTTTTCTTTTCTTTTTTTGAGACAAAGTCTCACTCTGTTGCTCATGCTGGAGTGCAGTGGTGCGATCTTGGCTCACCGCAACCTCCATCTCCCAGGTTCAAGCAACCCTTGTGCCTCAGCCTCCTGAATAGCTAGGATCACTGGCAGGCACCACCACACTCGGCTCATTTTTGTATTTTTAGTAGAATCAGAGTTTGCTGTGTTGCCCAGGCTGGTCTCAAACTCCTGGCCTCAAGTGACCCACCCTCCTCAGTCTACCAAAGTTTACAGGCATTAGCCACCGTTCCCGGCCTTTTTTTCTTGTTGTGTTCAATTACAGGCACTTATTCTCAGCCTTAACTATACATTAACATCACCTGAAGAGGTTTTTTAAAATTGTGCTGTGCCCAAGCCCTACTATGAGCTATACTGATTTAGTTGTCCGGGAATGGAGTCCAGGTGTGTGCAATTTTTAAAGTTCTCCAGGTGATTCTAATGAGCTGACAAGTTGAAAACCGAAGTCCTAGGGAAAAGTTTGGGAAGGTTTGTCTTTGGGGGCCTATGCATTGTGATAGAGTGTGGTCCATACTTTTCATCACATCCTTGAAAATATTCCTGACCCAAGAAGATGAAGACAAAACCTCTTATTTTTTTAAAGAGAAAATGTAACTTTAATTGGTTTTTTAAAATATTTCTTAATTGGGGATGGCAGTGAGACTTGGGAACGGGAAGTGTGTTAAAATCTGGGACATACCAAATTCAGTAAAATGTGATGGTATCTTTTCCATAACATTCGGGTTTTGAAACCTCCATGCAGTGGAATCCATGGGGCTAAACCACTGTTCTGTGCATCTCAGATCCTTTCTGTCCTCCCTTCCCACCCTCTAAAAATGCAAACTATGCTGGTGTAACTGACTCTGGGGTTCTCTGTCACTGCTGGTTTCTGCGTAGGAGTGTTGCACACACCAGGCTCAGTTAGCACCTGTGTTTTTATGATGTGAAAACTGCATATCCACCATATGAGCATTACCCCAAATTGTGTAATTTTTTTCTCACAAAGTGGAAAAAAGAAGTTTCAGAATATGCATTCAACCTCTTCTGGCTTCCTATAGGGACAAGGTGGGTTAAGAATGGGGTTACTGAAGTTGAGGAGCCCTGAAGGCAAAGCCCCTTCTGAGGTGGTGATGTGGTGCCATTCAGCTTGCTACTGTGTCCACTTTCTTGTTCCTTCACTTCTGTGGCAAGGCTAGACAACCAGTGAACGCAGTTTCGTAAATTTACTTGCTTACTTAGTAAAATGCTGGTCCTGGTTCCTTCGCCATAGAACTTGATCCTAATTACAGCCTTTATGTTTATTTAGCCACCCTTTTCTTATTCAGTCAAGTTTCTGAGATGCCCAAACCAATCCTGGGACATTTCTAAGCAGTTAGCACAAAGACAATAGGGGACAATTTGTAACTTGTTAGGAAAGAAAGATTCTGGAAAAAACAGTGACCAGAAAATAAATCCTGAACTTATTTCCCTTAGTAATACAATTGCCCATTTCTGGCCTAATGAGCATTGACACTTAATTGCCCCTGCATATATTGAGGGAAAATAAACATTAGCAGATAGAACATGTCTGCGAATGCACTCAGTGAAAGTGGCTTCTCCTTTCTCTCTCCTTTCTTTCCCCTTTTTAAAAAAATTTACTATTGACTGTCATTCTCCTCCCTTTTCTCTTTCTACTCATCTACACACTGATCTCATATGCACACTTGACTCACACTTCCACATGTCATCCACTGACATGCATTCTCACCGTCAGTTGTTCCTGGGCAGTTCTAACAGGTCCATTTCTGTACAGATGCTTTGGTTTTAAGCTCTTACCTGATTCTCATCAGCAGTGGCCTGCAGATCTGCAGGCTTCTTAGCATCCAAAGCAGCCCAACCGACCACAGAACTGGGTTGACCTGTGACCCTCTCCATCCCAGTAGTATTTGGACCAACTTTTGGAGGAGCCTGCAATGATATGCAGAAAGCCATGGAAGTAATTCTCTCCGGAGTGGAATTTTTCAAATGAGCAGCTTTGAGTGCCTCTAGTCAGTGTTCTGGTTAGCCCATAAAACAGCTTAAAATACTATTAGGACCAATTATCTTTAACAAAGGTACTGAGTCAATATTTAAAGTCAAGAGATATCACAACTTGTTTTATGTAATGCTGGGTCCTCATTCGAGCCAGCAAATCATTGGCCAGAGTTGATTAAGTCCTGTGCCTCTTAGACAAAGCACATCTCCTCAGTTTGCCACAGTCCCCACCACTTCTCATCCATCCCAACTCCCTGTCTTTTCACTCATTTATGGTATCTGCCTGGCTCAAGGAGGCATTTATGTTGGGCACCAACTCCAGAACTACTGCAAATGGATCACCAGCCCAGCCTGACAAGAGCCCAAACCTAGAGAGATAAACTATCCAGCTGTTGGTTGTGAAAACCCAAAAGGAAGGGCAGCCTAGGGTTCTATGCTGTTCCAGGCTCTTTTAGTACAATATATAGAACATCTGCTTTGGGAACAAATACCCCTGGGTCTAAGTTCATCTGTTTGATAGTTTAACTTTAGATGATTCACTTAGCTGCTGTAACATTTTTATAAAATGGAGATATTACCTGAGACATTCTTGCAAGAGTAAGAGATATAGCACAATAAGTATTAGCTATTATCCTTATCTGCTTCCCCCTCTCCTTTCTGGCCCATATACCTTCTCAAGTACTAATGAGGACATAGGCACAGTACCAATAAATGTATGTTAGCAGGGGATGAGACTGATGCCAGCAATATTGGCCAATAGTGATAAAGTCAATCTCAACCATGTCCCAGAGATTTCTGGGTGCCCAAAAGAGCAAGATGGGCAATACCTTGGCATAGAAGATGATTTTCTGAAGTGCCTACAACCAGGACTTGAAACTCGTGAAATGTCTTATGTCTCTGCTATGCTGATAGACCAGGAAAAAGAGGTCAAGAATCTGAATTGGAGCAGTGATAACAGAGAAAGAAAGGAAGGGGTGGATATTGTTAGAAATTTGTACAAATTAAAATTGATTGATATGTAAAGAGTATGTTGGTTTTTTACTCTGTCAACTTAGTTAAACTGGAATTACATTTCCCAGGATTTCCTTCTCTGTATGGCTCTGGGTTAGGGGTGGCCACACATTTTGGTGTAATCTGGAAGGTGGAAATGAAACAGCAGCTATTATTTTATCACTGATCTGCTGGCTCCCCTGGGCTGGGCTGGGCTGGCTCACAGCTGGTCTAGCCCCCACCTACCTCCTCCTTCAGCTTCTCCATATGGACAGCTCTCAGACTAGTGATAACAGTTTTTTCCTGCTCATCGTCAGGTGAGATGCAGTGAGAGACAAACATGAGTTCCAGTTTTTCCTTGTAGGTTCCAGTTTACATTCATGATTTTAGTTTTTCCTCACTTTTTCCCAAGTACATCCAGCTTTCCTTCCTGACTTCCAGCCCTGCTGGCCAAGAGTGACCCCAGGCCCACCGCAAGATGGTTCACTGGGATTCACAGAGACAGTTGCCACAAAGACCCAAAAACCTTTCATAGACTTCAACACCAGCCGTCTTCATAGTTCCACTGCAGCGGCTGATGAGTGGCTTTTCTTTGATCATTTTCAGGCCTTCATTTCCCTAGTTCCTCCCCAGTGTATAAGATCTAATTCTTACAATAAAATCCTTAGTTCATTATGCCCATAGTGACTCTGCTTCCCTGATCGTACTCTGACCAATACAGGGAGTGAGGGAAGGAAATGATGGAAGACTTCTAGGCTCTGACTTGGAAGATGAACTGAGAAGATGTATATGAAGAGTGCCCAAAAGATAGCTAGAGACCTAAAGCTCTTGGAAGGACTCCCCTTATGGCTCTCAAAAGAATGAAAGAGACAGTTGAATTAATCTAAAGAACTCAGAGATCTAGGGAAGCTCTCATTCCCAACCCGGGGCTCGCTACAATTAAGGCTTCATTGCTAGGTCACAGACTCATCTGCCTTACTATGCTAGCTGTGTAGAAAGAGATTCATCCCTAAAAGAATTTGACTTTGGATACATTGGACCACCACTGTCCTTGTAGGAATAATGGCCAAAAATATTTACCCTAGATCTATATTAATATAACTTTATTTATAATCCATTTGTATATTTGATATTTTTACTTTTATTTCTATATGTCTATCATATGCAACCCCAACAAACCTAATAGATAAAAAAGATTTACAGGATGTATTGCAGGGTGACTGTGTGACCTTAAGGAGACTAAACTTTATTCATTTGGGGGAAGGGGCTGCAGTGGAAGGTAGTTCCCACCCATTGTCCTTATACTCTTCTTTTGAAAGTTAGGGAGAATTTCTAAGAAGAAGTGGTTAATCCAGTTTGAAATATACAGTTTATTTTCAAAATCCATTTTCAAGGCATATCATGATGGCCTCCTTTAGTTTTCTCCTACTGCTCATCAATTATACTGTCTACCACAGTTACACACTTCTGTAGTGGAGAGGAAAGGGGCATCTGAGAGATGTGCTCAAAGAGCGACATTGCATTTGGTCTAATCCTTTGTTTTAACACGAAGATTTGAGGCATACATAACCCACAACCATTGCATGTGTTTGAAGGTAATTTTTTTCTAATTGGATGGGAATGGCCCTATGGTACATGAACATTTTCTAAATATGCAAGATAATATAACCTTGTTCCTAGAGTACCAGAAAGTTGTTTGATCAGCTGATTGTTATCTGAGAATCAACTCAGAAAAGAGAAATAGCTTAGAATAGTCTGAGCTATGTAAGGTATGCAAAATTTATCAGGCCTGGAAAGACATTAGTGTGGAATTTTGGTCACCCCCTTACTCTACTTTTTCTTTTTTCCATTGCAATTATCACCATCTAACATCCTGTATAATATATTATATACTACATTTATTATTTATTTTCTGTATCCTCCCACTAGAATGTAAGCAACTGGGGGCAGGTATCTTTGACTTTGTGTACACTGATGCAAACAAAATACCTAGAACTGTGTTTGGCACATAATAAGGGCTCAATAAATAGTGTTGGGGTTGAATTGAAAGTTTACACTAGATAGTGAGGTTAATCAACTATAGCATAATGGCCTTTATTATGATGCATTCAGAACCAGAAACAAAAGTGCAAAAAGATTTTTAAAAGACAGTCATAGAGATTACCTCTCATACATATGTCATGATATAAATCAGATTTTAAGTGCTTACTGCTTTTGTGTCCAGAGGTGATGGATGTTATTCACAGCCATCTTGGATGTGATGACAGCCACTGTGTTGCCTGAACAATAATAGAAGCAGCTTTCTATCTATCAAAACATCAAACGAATCAAAGGATGTTTCAGAAGGGATGCTCAAATACTGTCATCTGAAATCAGTCACCCCTTGTGGATAATATTTAGGGACCCTGAATTTCCAATCATTTAAATGCTGTTAGACTTTAGTAGCTGCTGAATGAATACAATGTGGTAGAGTCTGTGTGAGGTGCTTTACGTGCTTCAATTCATTTAATGTTCCCACAAGCCAGCAAGAAGATATTATAATTTTGCAAATGAAGAAACTGAGATACAGAAATGACATCCAGCATCGTTATTGTCACACTGAGAGTAAATGGACTGGCCCGAACCAGGCTGCCTCCTGGAACTGGTTTCTTTGGTGAGAATATAGATGAAAAATAAACTGCAGGGAATTTTTGTTTGCTTCTTTGCAGTTGTAACACAGACACTCATTTTCTCTTCCTTCTCCCTTTCTCCCCACCCAAAACAAAAAGCAACCATTCCCTTACTCAAGGAGCGTTGACTGGCAATGCTTCAAAGCGTGGATGTTTTCTGGGACAGAATATATTATATTATAGTATAATATAAATACATTTGTCCCTCAGTGGTTCAAGGGAAATTGGTTTCAGGACCTCCTTGGATACTAAACTCCACAGGTGCTTGAGTCTCATATAAAATTGGATAGTATTGCATATAACCTACACACATCCTCCTGTATACTTGAAATCATCTCCAGATTACTTATACCTAATATATGTAATGTAAATGTTATGTAAATAGTTGTTATACTGTATTGTTCAGAGAATAATGGCAAGAAAAAAGTGTACATGTCCAGTAAAGATGTAACCATCCATTATTTTCCCCGAATATTTTCAAATTGAAGTTGGTTGAATCCATGGATGGAGAACTCATGGATACAAGGGCTGACTATAATGAGAAGATATGAAAGCTGAAAAGACAAAGATTACTGCATATTTACATATGTTCAAATAAGAAGGTAACAAAAGCCTAACTGACTTGAGTTTATGGTATAGTTTTTTGAAAGATCTTGGAGATTGAGTTGGACACTAATTTGGTATCAAGGCTATATCGAGGATAAGATGGCAAAGAAGATTTGAAAGATATTTATCTAAGAATTTTGAAGGTAGTTCCCTCCATGTCACTTTTAGGAAAGATTGTTGTAAAAGCTTAAATAGGCCGGTCACGGTGGCTCATGCCTGTAATCCCAGCACTTCAGGAGGCCAAGGCGGGCAGATCACGAGGTCAGGAGATCGAGACCATCCTGGCTAACATGGTGAACTAAACACGGTCTGCACTAAAAATACAAAAAAAAAGTAGCTGGGTGTGGTGGCGGGTGGGTGCGCCTGTATCCTAGCTACTCGGGAAGCTGATGGAGGGCAGGAGAATGGCATGAACCCAGGAGGCAGAGCTTGCAGTGGCAGAGATCAGCCATCTGCACTCCAGCCTGGGGATCAGAGGAGAGCTCCATCTCAAAAAAAAAAAAAAAAAAAAAAAAAGCTTAAATAGTGTTCATCTGCTTTTCACTTCCCAGATATTTGTTCCTTGAATGGAAGTTCATATAAAATTGAATCACAAAGTGGTTTGTTGTTATGGATTATGTTTTGAAAAGAAAAATAAATAGATAATCAGCTCCATCACCACCCAAGCTTGAGATCACAAAGTAATCTAATGCCTCTCCTATTATCTATGTATTACTGCATAGTAAATTACCCCCAAACTTAGTAACTAAAAATAATAATAAGCACTTATTATGTCTCACAGGTTCATCTCCACGTGGACCTCCTATAGAGCTTCTTGAATGGCCTCACAACATGGCAGCTGGCTTCTCACAGAGTGAGCAATCCGAGAGTAGGTGGAAGCTGTGATGTCTTTCATGACCTAGCCTTAAGAGTCATACCTCATCACTTCCACCATATCCTACTGGTTACAAAAGTCATCCCAAATGTAGGAAGGACTTACCAAAGTGTAAATACCAAGAGGTGAGGATCACTGGAGTGGGTCACCACTGGGGAGAGAGGGGTCATCTTAGAGATAGATAGCCACACCTCTTTATTTCTCCCAAATCCAAATAATCCCTGAGTGATAACTGTTCTTTCTTTAAAACTTTTTCCATTTCTACCATCTCTGCTATTCAACTCCAACACCCTACCTTGATTATGAGCTAATTAATATAATGACCTCTTAATTGGTTTTCTTGCTTCCAATCTACTCCATATTTTTTTGCCATGTTTACCATTCTTCTTTAACAGAGCTTGTTTTGTAACTATATTTAGTTATATGTATTTATTTTGCTTCTCTATATTTTAAAGCTTTTCCTTCAATGAGCACATATAATTGTAAAATTAAAACAATATTGAGAAAAAGAAATCACACACACGGACACTCAAAAACCAAGCAAGCAACGTGAAGGTCATGTTATAAAGAATGACACAGTAGAGCAGAAAAGTTGATGAATGGGCTTTGGGTCACGACAGTCCTGGGTTCAAAGCCCAGCTCTCCTGCTTACTTACAGTGTGGCCTTAGGTAAGTTTCACACCCTTACTAAGACTCAGTTTTGCCATCCATTAAAAAGAAAGGGGGTAAGATGCATCAAAATCACCGGGCTTTGTGAGGAAACCGAACATGAGCCTGAGGGTCTGGGATGGGATGTTGGGGATGGTAAGCGTAATGTACACGGGATTACCTGTAAATGGTTATATGTATTTCTACCCATTTATTTCCTACACTAGATTGAGAAGCTTTGAAGGTAGGGACTGATTCATACATCTGCAAATCTCCACAACTCCTAAACTGTGCCTTTGAGAGGTATGATAAGGGAAAAGGCAGTAGTGGGACATGGTTAGTACAGAGACGGTTGAGCCGGATAAATGCTGAGTTTGAATCACAGCTCTGTCATTTGCAGGCTGTGAGATCTCAGGCAAGTGATTTAACCTCTCTGAGCCTATGTTTTCTCATTTCTAAAAAGCAAGTTAATATTAACTAACTTAGTAATTATAATATTTGTTACAATTATTATTTATCAACAGTAATAACTATTATAATAGTTAATAATGCCTGCCTTTCAGAGTGTGAGAATTGGATAATGTATGCAATGTTTTTAGCACTATGCCTTGTGCATACTAAATGCTTAATAAGTGGTAGCCATTAATATGGTACATAGTTTGCATTTAATAGTTTTTTAGGCTGGGTGTGTAGCTCACGCCTATATTCCCAGCACTTTGTGAGACTGAGGCGGATGGATCACTTGAGGCCAGAAGTTCAAGACAAGCCTGGCCAACATGGCGAAACCCTGTCTCTACTACAAATACAAAAATTAGCTGGGCATAGTAGCAGGAACCTGTAATCCCAGCTGTTCGGGAGGCTGAGGCAGGAGAATGGCTTGAACCCAGGAGGCTGAGGCTGCAATGAGCCAAGATCGCACCGCTGCAATGAGCCAAGATCGCACCACTGCACTCCAGCCTGGGTGACAGATCGAGACTCCATCTGGGGAAAAAATAAAAGTTTTTAAAATAAGTTGAAATTGAGGGAGAAAGAAGGCCCTGCCCCTGGAAATTGTTTTTCTCCAGTTTTCAGGAGCTTTCTGTGGAGTTCTAGAGCAGCACTATCCACTAGAACTTGGCAATAAGGGAAATATTCAATATCCGGGCAGTTTCACAGGGTGGCCAATCACCACCTGTGGCTATTGAGTACTTGAAATGTGGTTGGGATGAGGAACTGTGTTTTTAATTTTATTTACTTTTAATGCATTTAAATTTAAATAGTCACTACATTTAAATTTAAATAGTCACATGTAGTGAGTAGCTACATATTGTTCAAGACAGTCCTGTAGTAATCACAGCGAGGTGGGCATCCCAGTAGACCTTCTTTTCCTCTTCTTTACATCCATCTGTGATGCTACAAAACTGCTCTGTAACAATCTAAAGCTGAATGATTGCAGGTAAAGCCAGGGAGTATTATAATCCCCCTACTCAAGCAAGAAGCATTGACTGACATGCACTCTTCCCGTGCCACAAATCAGGCATGCTGGAGAATAAAAAGAAGGTATAACTTCTATTTTGAGGAACATATGATGATCTGGGGAATTCAAATTGCATACACACCAAAACAACAACTTTGGCTAATATGTTAAGTGAGAGAAAATAATTAGTATATAATTGCTCTTTATGATTTTATTGTCAATGGAAACCATTTAAATGTAATCCCGTGTACATTATCCTCACCGTCTTTAGCATCCCATCCCAGACCCTCCGGCTCATGTTGGGTTTCCTCACAAAGCCCAGTGGTTTTGATGCATTACCCCCTTCCTTTTTAATAGATGGCAGAATTGAGTCTTAGCAAGGGTGTGAAACTTACCTAAGGCCACACTGTAAGTAAGCAGGAGAGCTGGGCTTTGAACCCAGGACTGTCGTGACCCAAAGCCCATTCATCAACTTTTCTGCTCTACTGTGTCATTCTTTATAACATGACCTTCACGTTGCTTGCTTGGTTTTTGAGTGTCCATGTGTATGATTTCTTTTTTTCAATATTGTTTTAATTTTACAATTACATGTGTTCATTCAAGGAAAAGTTTTATAATATAGAGAAGCAAAATAAATAAATACAGACAGCTTAACTTTGGCATTAGTGTAGCCTGGTTTACCTGTTGTCAAGAGTAATCACAGAACATAACTTCAGGAGTCCTGTCCTACCTAACCTGGCTCCCCTGGGGAGAGAGAGGCAGCCCAATGTGAACTGTAAACTTACCAGTTCTTTGTGGGTCCAGTTTTTTATATTTTCTCACATGTGCACAATGAAATGTCAGAGTCTGAAGGGAACATATTGGTTATTAAATGATTCTAAACCAATTTCCTCATTTTTTCAAATGGTCTCATCCGAGACCATTTCTTCATGATTCTAGACTATACAAGCCCCAGGCATTTAAATAACTTGGCAATGATAATTCTCAAAAAGGTAAAATTATCCCTCACCAGAGAAAAGGTAGCAAAACATTTGGAAACTATCTATGCACACACAGGTTATGTTTTATTTCATAATATTCTTAAATCCATTAGTTCATAAAGTCAAAGTGCTGGTTTACAGGCAGCCACTACTGCCATCTGTTGGTGGTGGGCAGAGTTGATGCATTTCTACATAGATGCATAAAATGGTTCTTATCTGTGAAAGTCCTTGAGTTGAAGTTCACCACAGGAACTTCTGTGTTCAAGATAGAAAGAAAGAGATAGAGAGGGAGGGGGAGGCATGTGGAGTCAGATAGGCCTGCATTCAAATCTTGGCTATGCCTCATGCAAGAATCGTAGCCACTTTCATTCTCGGTTTTCCATTTGTAAAATAGGGATAATATCTATTTCATAGGGATGCTGTAAGAATTAAGTTTAAAAATGAGTATTCAGGTAAATGCTAGCCAAAATATCGGTGGCCTCACAGGAGTAGTTTATTTCTTGCTCACATCACAGTTCAAAGTGGGTCCTACTGATCACCAGACAGTTCTCCAACAAGTGGTGATTTGGGACCAAGCTCATTTTATCTTAATGACTCCACCATCTTCAACTTGGGCTTCCAAGGTCACCCTGGAGCCCAACATCCATCCAACAGAGCAGGAGGAGAGGGCATGAAGGAGGCTTTTATGAGCCAAGCCTGGAGCTGCATACACCAGTTCTACACCCATTCCATTAGCCAGAACTCAGTGTCCTGGTTGCATCTCACTGCTGGGAATGCTGAGGAACATAGTCCAGCAGTCTCAGACACAGCATGACAATTAACAGATACACGTAAAATATTAGCTCAGCTCTTCCTTCTCAATACTACTATCACAAATGGTAGTAGCCATAATTTTTAGTAATGGAAACATAAGCAGCACTCTAATGCACTTGGGCACTTTTGTGTATATACTATGTAATACTATTTCTAGTCTTCCACGTTTTTAGCATGACATATAAAACTAAAAGGCAATATGATGAGGTGAAAATAGCCTGGTCTTAGAGATGTGGTTTCTAATCCTGTGATCTTGGACAAATCACTGAATCTGAACTCCAGTTTCCTCATCTGGAGAATGGCAGGGTATCTGTGTAGTCTCCTTCTAACCCCAACTCCCCAGCTCTAAAGCTTTTTGCATAGAAGTAATGCAAAATCAAGAAAATAAACACTCAGTGACTCTCCGAATAGACAAGTCACAGAACACAAGTCTTGGATGGGCTTAGATGGGAAAGATTTCTAAAGGAGAAAGAGCTTTAAGCCAGTTCTTAGAGGAGGTGATGGTCCTGAAGAGTGGGAATGAGGTATGGAATGTTATGCAAGAAAGTTAGGAGAGGCCTGTACATAAGAAAAATGTCGGGGGTGGCCGGGCATGGTGGCTCATGCCTGTAATCCCAGCACTTTGGGAGGCTGAGGTGGGCAGATTACTTGAGGCTAGGAGTTCATGACCAGCCTGGCCAACATGGTGAAACCCTATGTCTACTAAACATACAAAAAAAGTTAGTCTGGCATGGTGGCAGGTGCCTGTAATCCCAGCTACTTGGGAGGCTGAGAGAGGAGAATCACTTGAACCTGGGAGGTGGAGGTTGCAGTGAGCCCAGATCGTGACACTGCACTCTAGCCTGGATGACAGAGCGAGACTCCGTCCCCCGACCAAAAAAAAAAGAAAAGAAAAGAAAAGAAAATGTAGGGGAGGGAGCATAGTAAGGAGAAAAGCCTGGCTGAAAAAGGGAATGTGTTGGGGTAGGGATGAAGAGTGAATTGAAGATGTTTGATAGGCAGAAGGAAAGAAAAAGTTAACAATAGATTGCCAGGTTGAAGAGGTCATGTTTAATCCAAAAGAGTCCCCTTTGGAAACCAATTATGGGTTTTAGATGGGCAACTGACATCGTGAAAATCTACTAGTCATTATGAAAAGAAATCTGATTAGATCATAGCACTTGATATGGCAGTGGCTTTCCTTAAATTGCTGAACTTCTAAAGTCTAAATGCTCCATTAAAAAATCTTCCAAATATGTCAGTTATCTGAATTCTCTATTCATTCCAAGGAAAAAGAAAGAGGTTTACATGGTAATGAAGAAAAAATGAAGGTATGTGAAGAATCAAATAATTTGTTAAAGGAGTGCCAAATATCTCATCTTTTATGTGATTCTTTTTAATTAAGAATAAATATGTAGGTAAGACATGAGTCAGACCAAACTCAGAAAGTACCTAGAAGCTTTCAGTATTTGAGGCATGCTAGCTAGTTTCATGTGGGTGAAGTTTGGTTTTCAGGAAGAAAAATTGAAAACAGAACTTGTTTGTTTAGATTTTGCCATTCTCTAGGTGACTTACAAAGATGTTCAATGAATTATAAGAGGAAAGAATTTCTTCTTGGCAACGCTATAAAGAGCCTTGTTTGGAGAGAATATGGTCCTAGAACAGACCTCGAGCACATGACAGTTGTTCTTGGGACCAGGTCTGGAGAGACGACGTCTTAGCTGAAATAAACACGAGCAGAAGTTCAGTCCAGTCCTCAAACCAGGTTTTCAATAAATGTCTGTGTCACCCCCTTAAGAAACAGGAGAGCTGTGAAACACTCCACAGAAAAGTTAGATAATGTCCTTGACTCTCCTTCAACTCTGAGAAGCTCTTGGGAGGCACCATTTTTTTTTTTTTTTTTTTTTTTTTTGGGGAAAAAGATTGCATTTTAGAAGAATATCTGTTATTTACTACATTATTAATTTACACAAATGAAATAGTCTACTATTAAATAACCACGTGACCGTACAAGGCACAAGTCTTTTCTGGGTTTCAGGTGTCAGTTTTCTTCTCTGTAAAATATGAGGATTAGATTTCAGGGCTTCTTCCTCATCTAAAATGATAAAATCCAACTCAAAGACCTTCTTCTTTCTGGTGAAGTAACATTAAGCTTGAAGTCACTTTATCACATTGTTATACATCTCTATTACTTTTTTTTTTCTTTTTTTTTTTTTTTGGCGACAGAGTCTCTGTCACCCAGGCTGGAGTACAGTGGTGCGATCTCGGCTCACTGCAAGCTCTGCCTTCTGGGTTCATGCCATTGTCCTGCCTCAACCTCCCAAGTAGCTGGGACTACAGGTGCCCACCACCACGCCCAGCTAATTTTTGTGTTTTTAATAGAGACGGGATTTCACCGCATTAGCCAGGATGATCTCAATCTCCTGACCTCGTGATCTGCCCGCCTCAGCCTCCCAAAGTGCTGGGATTAACTCAAGACACAGTAGTTGGCACTGACTCTCTGATGAAGTTCCAGGTGGGAGGGTTAGTATACTTGTGTATATAGAGAGAGCAGAAGTTACAGGGATATGGATTTTGACTCCATTTAAGGAAGAACCCTCAAATACAAAGCTTTGGTGTGCCCGGCCTCTATTACTCTTAACGTATAGGAAAACACTAGCAGACCATTGAGTAGGTACTGAGGGAAGAATCCTCCATTCAGCACAATAACACATTGGTGGGAGCCTCGAGCCTAAAGCTACTTACTTCCCACCCCAAAGACAGCAAAGGACAGGAGCTGGTCTTCATATCTTTATGCTTCTTAGAAACACCTGTGTTTTAATTGTGGCTCTACAATACAGTTTTTGGACATGGGCACTTTCCAGTTTGGCAATAGTTTATTTGCTATCTATCCTTATTCCTTATTCCAATTCAATGTTTTTACATGGGTTCTACTTTTCTCTCACGGTAATTTTTTTTCTAAAGCAGGACCGTATCCTAAGTAGAGCAATTTTATACACAGTGTCCAGGACACAGTATTTGATTATAACATGAAAATGATAAGAGCTTAAAAAATTCAAACTATAGAGCTGGTAGAGATTCTAGAGCAGCACTAATATGGTAGCCTCTAGCCACGTGTAGCTATTTAAATTTTAAATTAATTACAATTAAATTAAATTTTAAAAATCAGTTCTTCAGTCATACAAGTGCTCAATAAGCACAGGTAGTTAGTGACTACCATTTTGGACCTCACAGATATGGAACATTTCCATCACTGCAGAAAGTTACATAGTACAATGCTGCCTTAGCGATCAACGAGACACAGAATCATATTTGTAAAAGATGTCAGGGAACTTGGAAGCCACTTAATACATTCTTATATCCAGGACATTTCAAATATTTTCAGTATCAAATAATTTATCACCTTACAAAGTGGCCATTCCACCTTAGGAAAGCTTTGTATTGGAGAGTTCTTCCTTAAATAGAGCCAAAATCCGTATCCCTGTAACTTCTGCTCTCTATATACACGCTCTCTATATATACTAACTCTTCCACCTGGAACTTTGTCAAAGAGTCAATGCCAACTACTGTGTCTTGAGTTAATTCCTCTTTCCCAGTGAACCTGTGCCACAGGTGAGGAGGCTGAGGCTGGAGTTAGCAGTCCTCCCTGGAGACTCCATGATAGAACTAAGATTGTTGATGTATTCCGGTCTAGCTGAACTGCTTTCAAGTCTAGCAACTAATTCATTAAAGAATGTGTGTGCATAAATTTATAGAATTTAAGTTCTTAGTCTTTTATCTTTCTTTTCATTTTGTCGTTGCTGTTGTTGTTTTGCCATTGCTTTATTCTCTTTTTGCGCTGCATACTTCCTAAGAGACTCTAGGCTATTCCTTCCCCAGAAGAGCAAAGATTACTCAGGCTCTGCATGAGTGTTTCAGAATATAAAGAAACTGTCCTCATCCACACCCCACATAACCCCAGATGCCAAGCATAGAAATCACCAAATGGCTTGCTTCAGTTTGACAGTTCAAAAGCAGTTTGAGAGTAAAAGAGGAAACCAGAAGCATTAAAGATCAATATGTACTTCCACACGGTGTCTAGAAGAGAGGATGCCTTTGATAACGTATCATAAAGAAAGGGCATCTACCTCTCCAAAGTGGAGACTTTACAGGTGAGATACTGTGTGAAGTGCCAGTTACAGCTTTGAATCTGTTCAACAAATGCACATTGAAGTGTGGAGTCTGTGCTGGGGCAACAAAGATGATTGGAACATTGTGTTTACCCTCTAGTCACTAGCAGGGAGGCCAAGTGGAGACAATAAACAGTTACCACCATAGGTGACGTCACTGGTCACTCCAATGGGTTTGTTTTCAAAGGAACCAGCAGGTCAGTCTTGGAAGTCAAACAGTTACAGGTGGTTGCTGTAACACCAAAGCAACTCCTGCGTGTCACTAGATAAGGGGAACCACAGACGAATTTTCCTAGGGAAGAAGTTTCTCTGACCAAATCAGCCTGGGCCCAGCAAGTAAGCTGGCACTGTGTGAACAGCTAGCTATATGCTTTACCAACAAAAAAACTGGTACGTGATCCAGTTCATTAACTTTGGCATATAATCAGAAATAATGCTTCCATCTGTGCAGAACTATCTTTTCCTTTTACACAATCACCAGCCTCCACCAGCAACCATTCTCCTCAATATCCAGTAGCGTGCTAGGTTCATGGTTGCACATACACACACACCACATAGATAAGATTTTATATAGAATTCTTGTATATATATGTATATCTACACACATATAGGTGTGATTTTGTTATGTTTTTATATGTTAATGATCATAATTTATACATATATATTTACATAAGGCACATACATTTACACTTATAAATACTTGTAATATTTTTATGTAACCAATATGTATGTATATGTATGCATGCATACACACTGAAAACATTTCTAGAAGGATATAGAAAAAGTTTTCATGGTGGTTACCTTGGCAGGGTAACAATGGGGTTCTCGAGATCAGAATAGGGAAGATTACATTTGTATATTATTTTGTAGCCTTTTGCATAGTTTAATTTTTTTACATTGTCTATTACTTTTAAAACAACAAAATATTTTGTTAATATTTGGTTATAACAAGGACACCATCATCTATCTTCACACTCCAAAGTGAGTTTCAACATGCAAATAGAGTTTAACTCTATTTGCTCTAGGCTGGGTTTATCAGGGTGCCTTGCCTTAGACTATTAGTTAAGATTTCTTCTACCTCTGATGACCTGAGATAAGTTAGCCTGAAATAAGATGAAATGAGGTGATATATGTGACTATGTGACAGTGCTTTGCAAGCTATAAACTCCTACATGTAGATCCATAGCCTAGCTTGTTGGAGAGTGCCCAGAACCCAACTTGATGAAATCATCTAGGTCCTGGTACTCTTCCCTGGACTATTTTTTGGAAAGAAGTGAGACGACACTAGCACAGGCTACGGTAGGAGAGGGAAGGGTAGGAAGCCTCCAGAAGTGCTACTGTAACCTGAATCTCCTTGTGGAGGAATGCTCCTCTCCTGCATGATGCCTGAGCTGCCAGACCTTCCCCCTATTCTTAGCTGAGGAGTGAAGACCTCTGCTGGAGCAATGAAGTATCATGCTAGAGAATTTCATAAAAATATGGTGAATTCATTGCCTCTTTGTCTAAAGGCTGAGCCACCTGTCACTCTACTTTGTCACTCTCCTTTATTGACTCTCTGGAATCCTCTTGTTTAATTTATTAATTGAACCAACACCTACTGAGTCTCTCCTCTACACCGACACTGTGTCCTGTCCTGGGGAGATGAGATGAATATGATATAGTCCTAGTCACTGAGATATTCACTCTTAATAGTGGATAAGGACATGGAAATTTTTTTTAATGCAATCCAGCCCATTGACTATTATAGCAAAAACATGCACAGAGTACTGTGACAGTGACTATGCAAAGGAAAGAAGAAGGGACATTGAAGAATGGGTAGGAGTTTGCCAGGCAGGGATTTTGAACAGAGGGAGCAGCACAGGCAAATGCAGAGAGGCTTGAAAATGCTTGAGAGATTCAGGAGAAAGGGAATATAGTTGAGTTTGGCTGAAATACAGAAGGAAGACAAAGTGACAGAAACAAATCTAAAAAGGCTGGACAGGGTCAGGTTGTAAATGGCATTGTATAGTGTGCTAAGGAGTTTGGACTCTGCCCAGTTGTCACTAAGATGGAAGGGAGTTCACTTGATTTTTCATCTTTTGTGAAGAAAAACTTACAAGCTACACAGTTATTTACTTTGAACTGGTTAATAATTTATTCATAAGAACTTTTTTACTTATTTCATTAAAAAGTAGAATTTGCCATTTATATACTTTCTATTTCTCTCCATTTATTGTATGTATATGTGTGTGTCACACACATATGTGCGTATGTGTGTGTTTGATATACACATGTACATATCTTAATATCGTCTATTTCCTTTTCTTGTTACATTTCCTGTGTGCTGAGCTGGGGTATTTATTCTTCTGAATGATGCAATGGGTTAACAAGATAATATATCAGGAAGGAAATCTTTTAAGATACAGGGACATTGACACTACCTTTTGTTTCAGTTTGATTAAACAGATGGAATTCCACGCAAGTGGAAAGTTGTGAAGGCGGACCCTATAGTATATACAACATCAGTGAACAAAAGCAGTGGGAAGTCACTGAAAGGAAAGGCAGCAGAACGGTTTCTAGCATCTCACTCTTTACCAATGACACTCTGCTGCTTTAGGACTTATTGTTCAAAATCCAGGTTTTATATCGATGATAAAAAGTGATGTTTTTTCTTGTGAAATGCTAAAACTCCTAACCATCAGAGAAAGGAGTGGGTGATTGCCTAGAAAACGACTCATACATTCCTCGAACATTTTTCTCAAAAAGTAATTATTTTGTGAACATGTAGAGGGCACTGGGAACTACAGTAAATGTGGGAGTGTTTTCTGAATAAAACTGAAATTTTGATAAGGATTATTCTTCATTTTGTATATAGATGCTTTGGAGACGTCAAAAGTCAACCAAAATTCATAGTGTTTTAGAAATTTGGCATGACCTAATTTTAGTTAACTGGAAATATCTCTAATTAAAGATGAATATAGTTAAAGTGACATAATGCCTTTAAGGATTTTAATGTTACAAGAATTAGTTCTAATTCTTTGTGTAATTAACGGTTACAAGAATTAGTTTTAATTCTTGTAACATTGAAATGAGAATTAATGAAAAATAGTAATATAAAGATCCAAATTTAACTAGCTTCTTCATTTTTAAAAAGAATATAAATCTTACTAATTTAACTATAACCTAATTTTTTCTCCTTAGTTGCATTTTTAGAGTACACNTTTTTGATAAGGATTATTCTTCATTTTGTATATAGATGCTTTGGAGACGTCAAAAGTCAACCAAAATTCATAGTGTTTTAGAAATTTGGCATGACCTAATTTTAGTTAACTGGAAATATCTCTAATTAAAGATGAATATAGTTAAAGTGACATAATGCCTTTAAGGATTTTAATGTTACAAGAATTAGTTCTAATTCTTTGTGTAATTAACGGTTACAAGAATTAGTTTTAATTCTTGTAACATTGAAATGAGAATTAATGAAAATAGTAATATAAAGATCCAAATTTAACTAGCTTCTTCATTTTAAAAGAATATAAATCTTACTAATTTAACTATAACCTAATTTTTTCTCCTTAGTTGCATTTTAGAGTACACTGAGTGGAGAAATTATCAATACTATAGTAAATATTTTAATGTTATATTAAGTTTAGATATGTTGTTTAAAAGCAGAAAAAAATTAGTCCAATATAGTGAACAGGAAATATGCTTAATGTTAAGTGGTATATGAGTTATGATCCATCTGTAAATGAAACAGTGAAGGAAGAAGCGTATGTTTTAGAAAAGTATCCATCATCCAGTAAAACATGAAATTTTGAATTTTGGCATTTGACACCTGTACCGTATTGTACACTTGATTTCCCTTTGTTTCTCCTATTTGGAGGTACAGATGGTTTGCAGCCATGAAGCATGCCAATTGCTTAGCTATGCGCCATCACCAAATTCACCAGCACCCTGAGAAATAGCAGGCTACTCAGCAACAGTTGACAAACACCATGAGGAAAACATTTCAAAAAACATAGGTCAGTGCCCACAAGAGGACACTTTTACTGCAAAGTACCATGTCAAATAGTAATTACTTGCATAGAGGAAGGCTTAGGAAATAATGCTGTCAAGAAAGAGAAGGCACAGAAAGGAGCTTACACAATCAAAGTACTGTGTGGAGGAAAATACAGGGATTTGGAGGACTGATTGTCCTGGGTTTCCATCCCAGTTTCAGACCCAGCTAGGAAAAGTCACTAAGCTCTCTAGACCTCTGTCTTCTCATATAGAAAATGGGAGGAAGGATACAAAATGGGAAGACTGTTACAAGTATAAAATAAGCTCAGTGCTTGGACTGTGGAGAGACTTATTAGTTCCTCTTCCTAGTATTTCTGCTTAACACAAATTAATGAATACATGTATGCTGATTTGATGCTTTAACATAATCACCTACTCATTTACATAAGCACCCATGACTTACTCAGGCCTCCCACATGTGGTGGACATGGGTCTGTAGGGTAGCAATAGCCCCCTCCGGACAGCTCTAGAAGCCTCACATCTCTAGGCTTCCCTGGTCCACCCCTGACATGATAATTCAGATGAATTATCTGAGCTACATCAGTTTATGATTATGTTCTGCTCATCCAGAGAACACCAAGTATTTTTAAGTACTTTCTAGAGTAACTCAGAAATAATTCACAGAGTCTTCCTTTTCTATGGGCTTTCATTTCCCATACCTCCTTCTCCCATTTGAAAATTATGGTAGTAACAGTAAATACAATGAGAGTTGTCATTTAGTGAAGGCCTGCTACATACCAAGCACTGTGCTAAGCCCTTTAGGTACATTATCCTTCAGACAATTCAGAGAGGTATGTATTTTTTATCCACACATGCACTCCTTGATAGCAGAAACCATCCCTTTCAAGGCAGTCTTCCTGAAAGAGCTGGAACTTCCTTAGAAGCAAGTTTCCTGGATGTTCTGCTTCTGCAGGCCAGAGGTGCCCCCACCTGCAGGGATCTCTTATGCCTTTTGCCATTAGAAAGAACACTTGACACCCAGGCCATGTGGTGAGTTCTCATCCTGCTCAGCCATGCTCTATGGCTATACTTTCTAGGCCCCTCCTTCAAGCCTAGGTTGGAGGGAAAACTCTGTTAACCCAATTCTAGACCTTCCTGTCAACCCAGGGGGGTCACTTGGTTCTTTTTAGCCCAGAGCTCCTGGACAATGTCCTCTTGACTCTCTCACCTCCTCCCACTATGCATTTTTGCTACATGTTACACTGTTGATTCTACTAAATCACACCAAGGCAGATGAGTCCCTCTCTGCAGCAAGCACTCTAACGTAAAATAATCTCTCATGCCCGCAATAAAATTCTGATATTACAGATAAGATGATGACTGAGGTTCAAAGATATCGAATAGCTTTGCCTAAGATGACCCAGGTAATTACAGCCAGCACTAGAACTTAGACTTCAAATTTGGGGCTTTTTATACCATACTATTATGTTTCCTGATCTTGTCAACTCAATATATTTCCAGGAATTTCAGAAATCAGATAGTATCCTTTCTTATCTCATTTAAATACTTAATTCTCTGGAAAATGTTTATCTTATAAAAATATGTACAAACATTCATAAACAGTAATAGCAAATTTATTGAATGTTAAATGCTAAGGAACATTAAGTACTTTAAACATTTTAAAAGAGTGATTCACTAGCATTCCTAAGAAACTGCAATGAGGATGATTCACTACAGAAAGTTTAAATGAGACTTTAAAATAGACTGTGTACGAATCATAAATTATAAAAAAGAGAGAGAGTAAAGATTTTAAAAAAACCCTTTGTGGTTGCTTTTCTTACAGCTGAATATCATTTTACTAGAAAAAGGGTTGGCCAACCTATTGATTCATCCTGGACGGATGTCACTTTTTGTTTTACATATTTTTTAAAGAACGATTGTTTATTTCACCTTCTTCTACTGCTGCTTCTCTTCCCCTCCTTTCTTCTCTTCCTCCTCCACCCTTTTCTTTTTTTTTTGTATGGGGGGAGGGTAATTAAAATTAGTTCACACAAAAAAATCACATATTGTGCTACACAATATCTATCAAAATGAACTTTATATTGGCTTCATTTGCCCTTTCTCCTTGTCCACAGATAGTGCTTACAATTTTTTTCCAAGGGAGGTAAAGATACTAGAATGAACGAACTTTATATTGGCTTCATTTGCCATTTCTCCTTGCCCACAGATAATGCTTACAATTTTTTTCCAAGGGATGTAAAGGTATTAGAATGATCTGCTTCTAAAGGTAGAATGGAAGTAAGGTCAGTGTTGAGATGTTGTGAATTCACTCTTCAGAGAAGTTTCCAAGCTTATGTAGAATAATAAATTAGTTAGGGTTCTCCAGAGAGAGAGAACCAACAGGATGTAGATACATGACAGATAGACAGATATAGATAGATAGATAGATAGATAGATAGATAGATAGATAGATAGATCAATTGATCTTCATCTATCTATATCTCCATTGGGAAAGAGAGAGAGGTTTTAAGGAATTGACCCACACGTAATTGTAGGACTGGCAAGTTCAAAATCTGCAAGGAGGCTATCAGGCTGGAGACCCAGAGAACAGTCCGTGCTGCAGTTGAAGTCAGAAGGCCGACTGCCCACAGAATTCAGAAACCAGGCTTCTTAAAGCCTTTCACTGATTAAATGAGGCACATCCACATTATTGAGGGCAATCTACTTCACTCAAAATATACCAATTTAAATGTAAATGTTATCTAGAAAACACTTTTTTATAATACAGAAACATCTAGAATAATGTATTAAATATCTGGGTAATGCAGCCTGGCCAACTTGACACATAAAATTAACCAATACCCTATGTCCCATTTTCAACCTGGTCAGAATAATTTTCAGTTTTCAAAATGTCCCATTTTCAACCTGATCGCATAATAAACTCTACTGGGCACACTCTTTTTCTCTCCTGGCTTAGTCAGAAATTTTTATGGTTTTCATAAACTAAAATCTGGTTTCTACATTTATGAGAATTTAGAAGGGAAATTATTGCCTCAACTCTAACTGTAGTGTTACAAATCAATAGCAATTTTCTTTGCTAGCATAAGTGGGAAAATTATTTTCTTCAAGCTCCAAAGATTTGACGATTCCTTCCCTGCTAGTCGCTATGAACAACGGCATAAATTCGTGGGATTATGGGAGTCACTTTCCCAGCATTTTAAAATAATTCCAGTTCTCTAATTCCTTTCTTTAAACTTCTAATATTGACTCATCCCTTACTCGGTTCCCTACTCTGTCTTATTCTTACAGATGTAAGAAGAGCCCAAAGCAATTGAGTCAGAGCTGGGGAAAGATGAGAAGTCTGTGGGTCCCAACTCCCCTAATCCTAAATAATCTCCTTCTCACCAGGGATTCCACCCATGAAAGTTATCGCTCTGAGTGTGTGCGTGCGTGTTTGTGTGTGTGTGCCTGTGTGTCTGTGTATGTCTGTGTTTTGAAGGGAGGAGAGCAGAAATTAAGAGAAAGATGCACAGGACATAGAAGAAAGAGGAGATTGATATTTTCTTCTTTTTCTTGGCTGTTTGTCCCTAAATGCTTGAAAAATTAGGATTTAAAAGACATAAGGTTTTGAAAACATATGTTTGCTGTCATCTAAATTTTTCACCATCAAGATTGACATTGTGCTGGTGCCATGAAGAATGGGATGTAAAGGATGAAGTCAAAAGAGGAAAAGGCATCCCAGACACAGGAGTGGTGAAGATTTGTGGGAAAGCAGCCTGGCCAGAGTGGAGAACAGCAAGCAATGAGGCTGAACAGGCAGCCTAAAGCCATGTTTTGAAGGGTCTCCAGAGCCTCACAGAGATGAAACTTGTCACAGCAGTGTTGCCATGAGACAGGAGACATGATGGGGAGAGGGGTGGAATGAGAAGGAATGAACAGAAGTCCAAGAATAGAACTTCGGGAAACCTGCTCCTAGAGTGTGAGAGGAGGAGAGTGGAGTTGTGTGTATCTTGTCCCAGGTCTGATTTTCTCTCTGAAGTTAGAAGGCAGGTCGAATGCTACAGGCAAGGGGAGAGAGTAGGATTGAAAGAAGTTCATTCAGTTCAATTCTACAAGGGTTTTGAATCTCCTGCTCTGGACTGGCCGCAATGCTAGGTGTTAGGAATACAAAGATGGGTAAACTGTGGCCTGTCTTTTCAAGAAGCTTTCGATCTTCAAGCAATCAAAAAAACAATTGTGTTTAAAAAAAAAAAAAAAGTTAGTGGCACAAGGCTTGGTCTCCTCCTTGACTCTGAAGGAAACCAGATTACGCCACCTCAAAATATGCCTCTTTGACATAAATTTTTTTTACACTAAAGCAATTAAGAAGCAGACGCAGGAGAGCTCTGTCTTCCCTCTGTTTGCCTAAAAACAGGACAGATAATTATAAAGATGAAATATCTGTCTATTCTACCCTCTCCCACCTAAAGACAGGACATAAATTCTCCTTCACAACCTTTATTAGCTTAGAGATGCCACCAGGGAAACCTGAGCAGAGTCTATTAGTTTATCCTTACATTTACTTTCCCATAGTTTTCTTGCTTTTAGAAGCCTGAGACTACTTTCTTCTATCTTGTCATTTCTCTAAAATGTACTATTCTTTCTTGAAGGTAATGCGTATGCCAGACTCTAAGCCACTGCCTTGAGTTACTTTTTTTTTTCACATGATGTGCAACACATGCATGAATAAGCTTGCTTTTCTCTTGTTAATGTCTTTTGTTGCAGGATTCGTCTCAACTATAAACTAATGAGGGTTGAGGAAAAATCGTTTTTTCTCCCCTTCAACTGGGATCATTGAACCTTGGCAGTCTAATGTGAGGGTGAGGGCAGCTTACCATGGAGGCCAGGCTCTTGTGGACATATCATGTGGTCAAGACTGAGCAAATGTACTTGAGAGGCCAAGGCAGGAGGATTGCTTGAGCCCGGGAGTTTGAGGCTGCAGTGAGCAATGGTGGTGCCACTGCACTCCAGCCTGGGTGAGAAGAGTGAGACCTTGTCTCCAAATAAATAAATAAATAAACACTTAAAAATAAAAAGTAGAGTGACCTAACAACTGAAGCTGGATGATTCGAGTTTCTGGTGGAATAGCAAGTTCTGTGCATGCAGAGGGTTGGGAGAGGCATGTGTATAAGAAGGTTATAGCTTGAGATTCATTGTAAATTCTGAGATTTCATAATGAGGCCCAGGGAGTTCATAGGCCGATGTGTTGCTGCTGTGTAATGAGAATGGAGGTCAAGAAAAAGAGCAGGTGAAGAGCCTTGAGATCCAAGAGACAAATGGGTTGTTAATGGACAATAATACTTTCATGTACTTGTGGCAAGGTGAGATTGCTCCACTATGCTCAGAATGTATTCTATATGTCTCCATAAATCACCTCAATTTCTTCATTACTTCGTTCTCTAGATCGTGGGAGGGCAACCCTAAATATTTAGATTAGTTTCTAAGTAAACTCAGCACACTGTAATAAAAAAAAAACAAAAATGGCTACATAACTTGCAGGGCTCAGTGAAAAATGAAAATGCATGGCCCCTTGCTCAAAAATTAAGAGTTTCAAGATGGTGACAGTAGAGTGTGCAAACAAGGGCGGGGCACTTCTGATCACACACCCACAAAGCTGGTCCTGGTAATGAGGTCAACAATCTCTTTTGTTGATGGCTCCATCTCTTTAAAGTGCTCAGGGTCTCAGAGTTCCTCTTCCTCTGGCTGCTGCTCCACAGATGGGACAGAGATTTGGGGGAAAAGAATATGTGACGCAGCTGCTTTTTGTGTTTCCTGCACTGGTGACCGCTGAGGTGCAGCCAGCTCATCTAATTTTGAGTGTAAAGTGCTGGACAACATGCTGAAGCCTGTGAGTCCAACCACTTTAGTGGCACAGTCTTGGCCAGAGCAGGACAAACCAGTCCACCAGTGCTTTTGGCGCCTCTATGTGTTCTCACTGGGGCATATGAGAAACATTCAGTCCCCCAAATTCCACAGTGACCTGTGGGCACTGCCTGCACCACTGAACCCATACTCCACTGTTCCCACAGTCCACACTGAGTCCCCATCAATCCGTGATTGGTGCAGCTCCTCTCTGGGTCACCTGAGAAAGTGGGTCATGTGTACTGATGCTTCAAAAGCAGCTACCAGGTTAGGCTTTTTTTTTTTTTTTTTTTTTTTTTGAGACGGCGTCTCGCTCTGTTGCCCATGCTGGAGTGTGGTGGCGGATCTCAGCTCACTGCAACCTCTGCCTCCCGGGTTCAAGTGATTCTTCTGCCTCAACCTTCCGAGTACCTGGGACTACACGTGAGCACCACCACGCCCAGCTATTTTTTGTATGTTTAGTAGAGACGGGGTTTCACCATATTGGCCAGGCTGGTCTCGAACTGCTGACCTCGTGATCTGCCCACCTCAGCCTCCCAAAGTGCTGGGATTACAGGTGTGAGCCACTGTGCCCGGCCCAGTTTAGGCTTTTAAGTCGGGGTGCAAGAACCTGTCTATCTGCCCTGTGCCCATCTCTACTGACAGCTTCTGGATCTTCTCCTTCCCACCATTTCTCCAGCTAAAGAGATATTTTGAGCTTTTTGACATTCTGTATGATATATATCACTTTCTTACCTGGTTCTCAGTCACACAGAATTGGATTAATCAGAATTTTTTCATTCATAATGTATTCCTTTCATTGGTTTCATGCATGTCCCTCTTATTTTCAGTGGTTCATTTATTAATTAAATAACATAATGAACATCATGAAATCACCACCCAGTCCAGAAACTAAAACATTACCGGTAACTTATACCTATCTCTGTGCTTGCCATCATCCTGCTCCTCCACCTCTCCTCTAGAAGTAATTATTATCCTGAATTTTACATTATTTTTCTCTCTCTTTCTCTCTGCCTCTCTCTCTCTCTCTCTCTCTCTCACACACACACACACACACACACACACAGACACAGTTCTATCACTTATATAGGCATCTGTGTACTATAACCAGCTCATACTAGTTCAAGAGAACCAAGTGTGTACATCCCTTCTGAACTCCATTTGGTGAGATCATGTTGGTAACTTGAAATCAGCCATGGTGGGAATATTCACAACATAAAATTAGCAAGTACTACACAGCAGAGCCCTTTTCTCCATAGGGCCAGTTTTAAACCTTTACCAACACACCACTGCATGCATGCTCCTAAACAAAGAATGTTTGCCTCTTTTATTTACTTGCTGTATTCCTAACACTTAGAACAATGCTCAGCACATAATAGACAGGAAGTTGTTTAATGTGTATCTTTCTCTATCTCTGTTCCTGGACCAAACTGAGGGTGGGGCTGCTATTTCTCGTGGCCCAATAATGAGATGCCGAGGAACTGGAGAGAAAGAGAAGTTTTTATTTCTGTAACTGGCTGCAAGGAGAAGGCCTGGAAATTATCGCCAGACCAACTCAAAATTACAAATTTTTCCAGAGCTTACATACATTCTAAGCTATATGTCTATGTGTTAGTGTGCATTCATCTAAAGACATACGTGATTAACTTCTTTTATTCTATAACTAAGGTCTGAGTCCTGAAGACCTTCCCCTGGAGCCTCAGTAAATTTACTTAATCTAAATGGGTCCAGGTGCTGGGGTGATTAACCTTATCTTGTCTCCGGCTAAATCATGGAGGTTTGGAGAGTTCCTACAGACCCCCAGTAAACTTGTTAATGGAGGCCTGAGGAGTTTCTTCAGACCCACAATAAAACTTATTTAATCCTAAATTGGTCCTGTTAATAATTCCTTCATTATTTCATCGTGTTTTAAGGCCTGGGAAGGGCCTAGGCAAAACTCTTGGTGGGCTTTTGTTACATTCCAGCCTTTGCATAAGGGCACCTGCTTTTTTTTAGCTTTTAGCATTTAACTTAAACACTCAGTCAGTACTGAACCAGTTGTTATGGAGGCCTGCATGAGTGAGACCTGGCCTGCCACATCCCTAGGGCAGTAAGTCTCATGACCTATAAGGCACAAGTGGAAGGTATTTTCTCTGCCCTCAGAAGAATTTCCATCTGGGAGCTAAGTGAATTTAGAAAATTCGATCTCCTTCAACAAAGCCTGGCTTTGGCAACTATTGTCTTCCACATAAATCCCTATTAGATATGATAAACTGAATATTAGTATTATATGACTTTCTCCTCAGTTCAGCTAAAAACTGGTTTCTCGTCACATGACCAGGAAACTAGAAAAAAAAGACTCTCAGCAAAGCAACAGGGGTTCCTGTTAATAGGCCCACATCTCACAGACTGAATCCCAGATTCCCACACAGGAACAGGAGAAACCAGGCTCCTCCCCGCTGCAAACAGAACGAACTTCCCAAGGCCCCACCCATCCTCCAAGTACACAGGCTGGTTGGAGATTCTCCGAGAAGCCCTTTTTACTTGACTGTCTTCATTAGTGCTTCTGTTTTCTTTGCATTCCTGCTGGAACAGTACTAACCCTCTGTTAGGCAATAGATGCCTCTAGAAAAATGAGGTGGGTGGGGAGTCTGTACGAGAGAATGCAAAGAAAAAATATTTCAAAAAATATTACGCCAGATACATATTACTTTTCCCAAGGACCGAAACCGAAAAGAAGGACGCTATGGCAGGCAATTGCAGACACTGAAGAGGGTAGGATATAGTGAAAGAAGCCAAGGAGAAGAGAGTATGTTTCCAGCAGGGATGTGTCCTGGAATCATGCAAATCATTTCGCAAAGGTTGGGGGTCTATTACTGTTAGTTAGCAGGACCAACTATGCTTTGCTATGTGTGTGAGACCACAGTCTTTGCAAGAAGTGCAGAATTAATGAATTGCTGCTTGAATTTTAAATAGTGTATCTAAAACCTCAAAACACAAATGTCATAGGTCTTACCGCTATGACCTTTTTCTCCCTCCTCTCCCCTCTCTCTCCCTGTATGTACCCATCTCTTCTTATTCCCTGCTCTTTTTCATTCTCCCCTTTTCCTCTGTACTTCTCTCTTTGGCTTCTCCCTTTTTTAGACAGTCCGCAATAAGGCAGGTTGCTGAGTGTGGGTGAAAGGAAAAATAAGGAATGGATCAGAATTTCATTGTGGAGAGTTTTACATCCCTGGTGTTATCAAACTGAACCTGGGACTGCTCGCACAGCACACAGCAAAACCAAATACTGACACAGGGATTTGTAGCCAGAGAAGGCAAGTTGTTTATTGTAGCGCTCCAAACAAGGAGAATGGGTGGCCAGTGCTTAAGACCTGAGCTCCCCAGTGACTTACAAGTAAGTGTTTATAAAGCAGGTATGAAGGGGTTACCAAAGTGAGTTAGGGGCTAAGGAATTTCTGGAATTCTTTTTCCATTTTCTGGTCTCGGTCTCTCTGAGGTCTATATTACAGTGGTTGGTAGTTTCCATTTTCCATCTGGTGGTGGTCCTGGTTTCTGAAAAGCAACTCCAGGACATATGTTAAGATGTTATCTTTAGTTTTTACAGGAAACCAAACATCTTGTGGCTCTAACTTGCTGTTAGATGACTATTGTTTATGCTGTGATTACCTTCTTGCTTACCAAGTTACTTATTCACTTTTCTAATTGCTGGTTGCAGAACTAGTTAGGTGCCTGGAATTTATTTTGAAGGGATTCAAAGTTTTTATTTGTTTTAATTTCCATGGTTAGGAAGGAGGGCCAGCAGGCCCCAGAAAGGGGTCCATGTTCCATCTCACTAGGAATTGAACCACTGGATATGTTGAGTGAACACGGATGTGCTTGTGATTCTTTCTGAGTCTACTGTACATTTCTGGAGGGGGGAGCCATATATTGGATGTTTGTGGAAATAAAAGATTAATCCTGATGTTTTGATGTCTTTAAGTGACTCTACAACTTTACTTTTTTCTATACTACCCCACCCCACCCTCATCATGTAACTGAAACAATCCTGTGTTTATCAAATCTTATTTCATTTTCCTCTCCTCCTCCTAGGCACATAGAAAGACAGTATTTCCCACCTCTCTTGGAACTAGGTTGAAGCCATGTGCCTGGGTTTTACACGATGGGCATAAACAAAACCTGGCCACGTGCCATCATATACTCATCCCTCTTTTGCATCCCTTGTTTAAGATGGCAGTGTGCAGGGTGCTGGATCACTGACTCACCATTTAGAGGAGAGTCCCAAAGGGGGTCCTCTAACCCATCAGACTGTGACATGAGCAAAAAACGTATTTGGTTAAGCCATTGAGCTTTCATATTTGTTACTGCACACTCGTTGATCCTAGTCTGACACTTTTCTCAGGAACATCCTCACAAGTCCTAGATTAATTTGAATTGAACAAATATGGATCATATGTCCATTTTTGGACAGAAAATTACTGTGACCAGAAAAATATGATGCACTGATTGGCCAAGCTTGGGTCACATGCTCTATTCCTGGAGTTGAACATGAACTTTGACAAACAAATGGATTGATATTGAGGTAAGAGTTGATATGCCAGAAAGAAATCATGGAATTGTTTTTGGTTTTGTTTACTAAGGAGCAGGAGAGGGCAAGGAGTGGACACTAATGTCTAAAAATATCATGAGCTTTCAGGAATTATGAGTAGACTATTTTATTTTAATAAATATTAATGTTAAGCATTAGTTTTAGGCAAGTCTGAAAGGTCAAATTAAATCCAGTTTTAAAACTCTAACCCTGGAATGCCAAACTAAGGTGGGTTTTCTCTTCTTAGGAAATCACGTATGATTTTGTGTTGAGCAGTAATTTGATGAGTTTGATGAGAGGGTTTATTTAAGAATAATAACTTGGTGGTAGTTTGAGAATAGTGTGAGATGGGAGAAAACTGGAGTTTAGAAAATTATAATAATTTGAGAATGCAAGAATGAGTGACAGTAGTAGAGATTGTAGAGGAAATTGACGCATATTGAGTTATATAAGAAAGGAAGAATTGACACGTCTTTGTGGGGAGATAAGCAGGAAACAAAATTCAAAGGTTTGAAACTTGCCCAGGGAGATTTTATTTGGGAAAAATGATATGCTTCAGGATGTTGAGTCTAAGATGCCTTTTAGATGCTCAAATGTACCTTGTCTGCAAAACTACCAATAAGTGGGAGTTGAATAATGAGAACAAATGGACACAGGGAGGGGAACAACACACACTTGGGCCTGTCAGGGGGTGGGATGGGGGAAGTGAGAGCATTAGGGAAAATACTAATACATGCTGGGCTTAATACCTAGGTGATGGAATGATAGGTACAGCAAATCACCATGGCACATGTTTACCTATATAGCAAACCTGCACATCTTACACATGTACCCCAGAACTAAAAATAAAAATTAGAAGAAAAAAAAGGCTAATTCCTTGGCCAATAACCACCATTGTGACCCAGCAGAGGTAGGAGAAATTGACTGAAGAAGAGAGAAGTAAAGTAGGAAGACAATAAAATAGTGTGGAATCAAGGAATGGGAAAATCTCAAGATCCCTTAAAATTGCCAAATGCTGCAGAGTTAACACAAGGAAGTCACTGGAATCTTGAAGCTTCAATCGAATGAAAATGAAGTTTCAGGAAAGCCAAATTTTGAAGTGTTAATGAGAGAGCAAGTGGTAAGGAAATAGCATTAAAAGGCAGGTCGGAAATAAATTAGTAGATTGAAGGTATACTACACTCAAACAAAGGTTTCTGCAGAACTAAGGAGATCTGTGCATTTTTAAATGAGAGGAAAAGAAGCCACAGAGGAGAGCTTTAGCTGTTGATGTTCTAGGGTTTTTTGATTTTTTGACTGTTTCTTTGTTTTTATTTGGTTTTGTTTCCCAGAAAACTAATGATAATGTTACCATCTATTGCCACCTAATATGTGTCAAGCACTGCAATGGATACTTTTCACTTATATTTTACCAATAATTGTACCTATTTTATAAATGCGGAAATGAAAAATTAGGGAAATATTCTGACAAAATCAGCCATCTGTTAAGTGGTGGAGCAGATAATCTACTACTTGGTATGCATTCACTTTCCATTATGCCTCCCAGTCTCTGAAATGCCAATAGTGCTGGCATGAGATCATCTATCAGAAAGTCCTCAGGAAATGATAGATGAAATGAGATAGCCTGGATATAATCCAAAAAGATGTCCAGAGATTTCTAATAAGGGCTCTAAGAATTTATCTCAGCAAAATGAAGTCCCCTGAGGCTTCTATTCTGTGCCCATTTACTATAGATGATAACATGTAGTTAGATATGGCTTGAAATTTGTATCAGGAATGAATTAGTTTGAAGGTAAGCAAGCTTACTTTCTTTTATCAGATAAAAGAATACATATTCTTTTTGCCTTTTAAATTAGGAAAAAACAGAAACCAAATTAATTTCGCTGCTGAGATAAGAAATGGACTCTTTCATTTTTTCCTGTTTTACACTTATTTTTAATTTTTTAAGTTCTTTGGTGACCCTTTGGGAAACTGAGTGATACATATGTGGGTTTGTGTTTTATATACTATCTCATTGTTTCATTGTTCTCTCTGGAGAGAGCTGAAGAATTGATAGGTTTTTAACAGGAACATATGCTAGTGAGGATATTCCAGGTGGAAAGATAGTATAGACAAATGAGCAGAAGCAAGCTAACCCTGAGAGTTTCAGAGCACAGGGAGTTTGATGATGTTATAGAAATACAGAATAGAATTTTCAAATTAATATTTTGTGGCTTACCATGCAGAAAGAAGACAGTCTAAAAATCCCCTCGATAGATAGAGGGACAGCTGTATACTCTCAGCTCACCTTAAAGTTACAAATGACATTGTGTGTATTCTTATGCAAATCAATATACAGAACTAGCCTAACAGTGCAAACAAGCCATCCAGAATCTTTATTCAAGAATTCTTTGTCTCTTCCCAAGAAACTCTTTGGTGTCTTCAGGGGTTATCTTAACACAGTGAAGTTTTGGGCAGGGATACCTTGAACCCAGAAGGGAGGGTTTTGAACAAGGTATCTTATGACACAGGGAAGTATGGATACTTCTGGAAGGGAAGGAGTTCATAAGGACTTCATCGATGGTTCATGAGACACATGTAGGGGAATAGTAAGAGATGGGGGCTAGAAAGGAGAGTTTAGGTCATAACTGAGGACTGTGAATGCCAGATAGAGGAATCTGTACAGCAGAAGCTCTTTTAATGGATGCCCAATCAGTTCACTCCTTAGATAATCAATGCATCTCATTCTGTCTGTAGAACTTGTTCACTGATGCCTTCTGTGCCTGAGCTTGGGAGAGTAGTCAGCCCTTCTCCACAGCTCCTGGCATTTCCGATCCCATTATCTGAATTAAAGGCTTACCAATAATCCATTGTCTTTGCTCCTAAGCCTGTTGTGCCTTCTGTATTTGTAACTGGAATTACATAATGTAATTTAATGCTATGTAAATTGACAAAATATGAATGTAGAGGAAATGATCGAAGAATAGTTTCTGTGACAGTTAAGTACAATGCTTTGGAGATAATTGATAAAAGTGATTACGTAAAATAATTGATGTCAAATTAACTGTGAATGAGAAAGTTATTTTTTTAATTGGAGAAAATAACTAAAACTCCAGAAGGAGGCCTGATGCAGTGATTCATGCCTGTAATCCTAGCACTTGGGAAGCCAAGGCAGGAGAATTTCTTGAGCCAAATCACTTGAGCCCGGGAGTTCAACACCAGCCTGGACAACATAGCAAGACCCATCTCCAATATATTTTAAAATAATAATAAATAAAAATAAAACTCCAGAAGCATTCTGGGCTTAGATTGCTTTACAGGTATCTTTAAAGGTTTATTCCACTTTAAAGCAGTTGAAACCACAGATCATAAGATGATGAAGTCTGAGTGTGGTTAGATAAGGAGGCACCTTTGCACTCCACCAGAGGACTCATGCTCAAGACTAAGCCCTGGCTCCTAGCACATGTGGCTACCCACGTTTCACATCAAATATAAAATATTAGGGTGTTTACACAGCATTTCTATGATTCCTTATTTTAACTGATTTGTTCTATTAATCACTTGAGAAGCCACTAAAGATTTTCAAGCAAGGAAGTGACATATTTAAGACAATTAAGGTATAATTTGTTTCTATTTATTTAACATTTTAGGCCATGTGCAGTGGTTTATATCTGTAATCCCAGCACTTTGGGAGGTCTAGGTAAGATTGTTTGAGGCCAGGTGTTGGAGATCAGCCTGGACAACAGCATGAGACCTCGTCTCTTAAAAAAAAATTAATCTGCCTTTCAACATGAAAATTTCAATACAGTAGAACTAAAATTATGTTCACTTGAAGGATGACTTAAATAGAATTCCTTCCATAATTTGATTTGAAATCAAGGTACAAAGACAGCAAGACGTTGTGGGTAAGAAATCAGGTGCTCAAGGCTGACTAATAGCTTTAAATCCTGGCATTACCACTGATATGGTTTGACTCTGTGTCTCCACCCAAATCTCATGTTGAATTGTAATTCCCAGTGTTGGAAGAGGAGCCTGGTGGGAGGTGATTGAATCATGGGGAAGGACATCCCCCTTGCTGTTCTTGTGATAGAGTTCTCATGAGATCTGGTTGTCTGAAAGTGTATAGCACCTTCCCCTTCTCTCTCAATCTCTCTTCTGCTGGCCATGTGAAGATGTGCTTACTTCCCCTTCACCTTCCTCCATGATTGTAAGTTTCCTGAGGACTTCCCAGAAGCAGAAGCCTGTACAACCCACAGAACCATAGCCAATTAAAACTTTTTTCTTTATACTCAGTGTCAGGTATGTTTTCATAGCAGTGTGAGAATGGATTAATAAAGAAAATTTGTACTAGACAAGTAGAGCATTGCTATAAAGATACCTGAAAATGTGGAAGCAACATTGGAACTGTGTAATGGGCAGAGGTTGGAACAGTTTGGAGGGTTCAGAAGAAAACAAGAAAATGAAGGAAAGTTTGGAACTTCCTAGAGACTTGTTAAATGATTGTAACCAAAATGCTGATAGTGAGATGGACAATGAAGTCCAGGCTGAAGAAGTCTCAGATGGAGATGAGGAACTTATTGGGGACTGGAGTAAAGGTCACTGTTGCTATGCTTTAGCAAAGGGACTGGCTGCATTGTATCCCTGCTCTAGGGATCTGTGGAACTTTGAACTTGAGAGAGATGATTTAGGGTAATCTGACAGAAGAAATTTCTAAGCAGCAAAGCATTCAAGATGTGACCTGGCTTCTGCTAACAGCATAGGCTCATATGCATGCACAAAGAGGTTATCTGAGGCTGAAACTTATATTTAAAAGGGAAGCAGAGTGCAAAAGTTTGGAATATTTGCAGCCTGACCATGTGGTAGAAAAGAACATATTTTCTGTGAAGGAATTCAAGCCAGCTGCAGAAATTTGCAAAAGTAAAGAGGAGCCAAATGTTAATACTCAAGACAATGGGGAAAATGCCTCAAAGTCATTTCAGAAACCTTCTCAGCAGCCCCTCCCATCACAGGCCCAGAAGCCTAGGAGGGAAAAATGGTTTTGTGAGCCAGGTCCAGGGACCCACTGCTCTGCACAGCTTCAGGATATGGCACCCTGTGTCCCAGACACTCCACCTGTGGCTAAAAGGGGCCAACATACAGCTCATGCTGCTGTTCCAAGGGTATAAGCCACCAAGCTGAAAGCCACTTCCACATGGTGTTAAGCTTGCAGGTGCACAGAGGGCAAGAGCTGATGTTTGGAAGTCTCTGCCTAGATTTCATAGGATGTATGGAAACACCTGGATGTTCAGGCAGAAGTCTACTGCAAGAGCAGAGCTCTTATGGAGAATCTCTACTAGGGCAGTGAGGAGGGGAAATATGTGGTTGCAGCCCCGCACAGAGTCTTCACTGGGGCACTGTCTACTGGAGCTGTGAGAAGAGGGCCACCATTCTCCACACCCCAGAATGGAAAAGCCACAGGCCCTGAACACCAGCCTGTGAAAGTAGCCATGGGGGTTGTACCCTTGCAGAGCCACAGGGACAGAGTTTCCCAACATCTTGGGAGCCCACCTCTTGCATCAGTATTGCCTGGATATGAGACATGGAATCAAAGGAGATAATTTTGGAGCTTTAATATTTAATGACTGCCCTGCTAGATTTCAGACTTGCATGGGGCGTGTAACCTCTTTGTTTTGGCCAATTTCTGCCCTTTGAAATTGGAACATTTACCCAATGCCTGTACACCCATTGTATGTTGGAAGTAACTAACTTGTTTTTGATTTTACAGGTTCATAGTCAGAAGGGACTTGGCTTGTCTCAGATGAGACTTTGGGCTTGGATTTTTGGGTTAATACTGGAATGACTTAAGACTTTGGGGGACTGCTGGTAAGGCATGATTTTGTTTTGAAATGTGAAAAGGAAATGAAATTTGGAAGGGGCTGGTGTTACCAAAAAGAGTCCAAATCGAGACCCCAAGAGAGGGTTCTTGAATCTTGCACGAGAAAAAATTCAGGGTGAATCCATGGAGTAAAGTGAAAGCAAGTTTATTAAGAAAGTGAAGGAATAAAAGAATGGCTACTCCATAGACAGAGCAACCCCAAGGACTACTGGTTGCCCATTTTTATAGTTATTTCTTGATGATATGCTAAACTAGGGGTGGATCATTCATGTTTTCCCTTTTTAGACCATATAGAGTAACTTTCTGACATTGCCATGGCATTTGTAAACCGTCATGGCACTGGTGGGAGTATAGCAGTGAGGACGATGAGATGTCACTCGTTGCCATCTTGGTTTTGGTGGGTTTTAGCAGGCTACTGCAACCTGTTTTATCAGCAAGGTCACTATGAACTGTATCTTGTGCTGACCTCCTATTTCATCTTATGACTTAGAATGCCTTAACCACCTGGGAATGTAGCCCAGTATGTCTTAGCCTCATTTTACCCAGCCTCTATTCAAGATGGAGTTGCTCTGGTACACACACCTCTGACACTGGGGCAGAATTATATGGTTTGGCTCTATGTCCCCACCCAAATCTCATGCTGAATTGTAATTCCAAATGTTGAGTGAGGGACCTAGTGAGAGGTGATTGGATCATGGGGGCAAATTTCCCCCTTGCTGTTCTCATGATCGTCAATGCGTTCTTTTGAGATCTGATGGTTTAAAAGTGTGTAGCACTTCCTCCTTAGCTCTCTCTCTCTTCTCCTCTGCCATCTGAAGCTTGTGCCTGCCTCCCCTTTACCTTCTACCATGATTGCAAGTTTCCTGAGGCCTCCCCAGCCATGCCTTCTGTACAGCCTGTGGAACTATGAGTGAACTGAATCTCTACTCTCCATAAGTTACCCAATCTCATGTATGTCTTTATAGCAGTGTGAGCATAGGCTAATACAATTGACAATAGGTTCTTGCTGTCACCACTAGAATCTCAAAAAGGGAATGGGGCCAAGAGTGTGTTCCCTCCCTGAAACAGTTCATTTTCACAGTCTTCCAGGTGCTCTCTATATTCACTTAAGGGGTTGAGAGGGTCGTTATGCTCTCCCATGGCCTAAATTGTACATTTCTCCAGTGGGAAAGTGAACCAAGGAAACATACTCACTCACTCTCTTTTGTATTGGGGACTCACCTTCCAGTTCCTAGCCAGCCCCAGCCACACAGGCTTACTGGTTTCATTTTCCTTTCCAGATTTTGGAGTTATTTTTCACTTTTCTGGGAGATGATTGAATCATGGGAGCAGACTTCCCCCTTGCTGTTCTTGTGAGAGAGTTCTCACAAGATCTGGTTGTTGAAAGTGTGTAGCACTTCCCTATTCTCTATCTCTGTCTCTCCTGCAAGCCATGTGAAGATGTGCCTGCTTCCCCTTGGCCTTTTGCCATGATTGTAAGTTTCCTGAGGCTTCCCCAGAAGCAGAAGCTTGTACTACCCACAGAACCATGAGCTGATTAAACTTCTTTTCTTTATAAATTACCCAGTCTCAGGTATGTCTTTATAGCAGTGTGAGAATGGACTAATACAACCCCCTAACAGTGCTTGGCTTTGGGCAAGTTAGTTGGCCTCTCTTTGCCTTGGGTTTCTCATGCCTTAAAGGAGGATAAGAATAGAACCTACCTGAGAGGAATGAAGCATACACTTTTACTATTACTGTTTTTATTAAAGAAAAGTTAGGATAGATGTGTCTGTTGACCACAGAGTGGGGCAAATATTAAAGATACTCATGCCAGACTCAAGAGTATATAATACTGTGCCTAACATAAGAAGGTAAGGATTTTGGTGAATTTGCACTGTACCTTTCTATAACAAAATATTACTAGAAAATAACCCCAGTGAACACACAAACCCCCAGAAAACACTACTTTATCACCCTGATGCTTTACTTTTTACCAGACTGACCAATTTTCAGCTCCTCTGAGCATCTGTTCTTGTACGAGGATGATCTAGTCAAGTGGGAGTCTCCTCCATGGCCAATAACGTTTTGACCTTCCCCCAGCTTCTTATATTGAGGCCATGTTTTTCTCTGGTATTATTTTAGATACAGATGTGCTACATAAACTTTAGCCCAGAAGAGAATTATTTAGTAAGTCAAAAGCAATTACTAAAATCTGTCGTTGGCTGAAGGTCACATTGTAAGTAAAAAGCCAAGTTTTCCATTATGCTGCAGCTACTTAAAAAGCAGAAAAAAATACCAGATTGTTTTCAGTAAAGAAATTTTATAGGACCACCAGTTTCCATTGCCCATTACATAACAAACCAATACACCAAAATAAGGAGAGCTGCAGCGGAGAGTTTAATGATCATATGGCAGCCAAATGAGGAGGTGGGCGGTAACCTCAAATCTGCTTCCCTGAGAAGTTTTGAGCTGGGGTTTTTTAGGGAATTTTGATGAGTAGGGGGCTGACAAGCTGGGAGTAACTGATTGGTTAGGGTGTGGGGAATGAAATCATAAGGATATAGAAGCTACATTCTTGCACTGGGTCAGTTCCTCAGAGAGAGTCTTCAGATTGGCTGGTGTCAGTGAACCCATTGGAATTCAGGATCTGGAAATATCTCAAAATGGAAATCTGAGGTTCCTTAATGTTAAAGATGTTATCTATAGAACTTAGGACCTTGTAACAGGGGCCAGGTGATTTCTAAGCAGTAAACAGCTATAAGGAAGCAGGCTACAGGGCAAGCTGCTATGCTTCTACTCAAATCTTATGCTTTTGTTAAAAACCTACTAATTTAGTTTTATTAATTTTATGAGGATGGTTTCAGAAATAAAATGTAATACATCAAAACACTGATTTTTCTCAAAACAATTGAACTCACAGAGCTAGAGAACAGAAGGAGGGTTACCAGAGAAAGGGCAGTGGGTGGGTGGGGAAAGGTGGTGATGTCTAATGTGTACAAAAAAAATTAGTTAGAAAGAATAAGTAAGGCTGGATGTGGTGGCTCATGGCTGTAATCCCAGCAATTTGGGAGGCTGAGGTAGTTGGATCACTTGAGGTCAGGAGTTCGAGACTGGCCTGGCCAACATGGTGAAACCCCGTCTGTATTAAAAATACAAAATAATTAACTAGGCATGGTTGTGTGTGCCTGTAATCCCAGCTACTTTACAGGAGGCTGAGGCAGGAGAATCGCTTGAACGTGGGAGGCAGAAAAGTTGCGGTGAGCTGAGATCATGCCATTGCACTCCAGCCTGGGCAATAGAACGAGACTCCATCTCAAAACAATAAATAAAATAACTGAGAAATAGTATTTGATAGCACAACACAGGAACTATAGTCAATCATAATTCAATTGTACATTTTAAAATAAAAGAGCATATTTGGATTGTTTGTAACACAAAGGATTAATACTTGAGGAGATGAATACCCAATTTTCCATGATGTGATTATTATAAATTACATGCCTATACCAAAATATCTCATGTACCCAATAAATATAAATACCAGCCAGGCACAGTGGCTCACACCAGTAATCCCAGTGAGAGGTGACAACGTGCAAGCAGCCCTCGCTCGCTCTCAGCGCCTCCTCGGCATTGGAGTCCTCTCTGGCCACGCTTGAGGAGCCCTTCAGCCTGCTGCTGTGCTCTGAAGGCCCCTCTCAAGGGCTGGCTGAGGCTGGAGCCGGCTCCCTCGGCTCACGGGAAGTGTGAAGGGAGAGGCGCGGGCAGGAGCCTGGTCTGCACCCGGTGCGCCCCTGGGCTGGCATGGGTTCCGGGTGGGCATGGGCTCAGCGGGCCAACAGCTGCCTGGTGGGCTTGATGAGGGGACGAGCTCCCTCTGGGCTGCCGGAATTCCCCCAGCTAGGTGTTGCAAAGTCCGGTGGTGAATGCCAGTGAGAGGTGAAGCCAGCAGGGCTTCTGGGCCGGGTGGGGACTTGGAGAACTCTTCTGTATAGCTAAAGGATTGTAAACGCACCAGTCAGTACTCTGTATCTAGCTAAAGGTTTGTAAACATGCCAATCAGCACTCTGTGTGTAGCTAAACGTTTGCAAATGCACCAATCAGCGCTCTGTGTCTAGGTAATCTGGTGGGGACTTGGAGAACTTTTCTGTCTAGCTAAAGGATTGCAAACACACCAATCAGCACTCTGTGTCTAGCTAAAGGATTGTAAATGCACCAACCAGCACTCTGTCAAAACAGACCAATCAGCTCTCTGTAAAATGGACCAATCAGCTCTCTGAAAAATGGACCAATCAGCAGGATATGGGTGGGGCCAGATAAGGGAATAAAAGCAGGCCACCCCTGCGGTTAGCGGCAACCTGCTCAGGTCCCTTTCCAGGCTGTGGAAGGTGTGTTCTTCTGCACTTCGCAATAAATCTTGCTGCTGCTGACTCTGGGTTCATGCTACCTTTATGAGCTGTAACACTCACTGCCAAAGTCTGCAACTTCACTTCTGAGGCCAGCGAGACCACGAACCCGGAAGGAATGAACAACTACAGATGTGCTGCTTTTAAGAGCTGTAACCCTGCCTGTGAAGGTCTGTGCTTCACTGCTGAAGTCAGGGAGACCACAAACCAACCAGAAGGAAAAAACTGCAGACACATCCGAACGTCTGAAGGAACAGACTCTGGACACACCATCTTTAAGAACTGTAACACTCACCGTGAGGGTCCGTGACTTCATTCTTGAAGTCAGTGAGACCAAGAACCCACCAATTCCGGACCCACCAGCACTTTGGGAGGCCGAGGCGGGGGAATCACCTGAGATCAAGAGTGTGAGACCATCCTGACCAACATGGAGAAACTGTGTCTATACTAAAAATACAAAATTAGCCGGGCATGGTGGCATGTGCCTGTAATCCCAGCTACTCAGGAAGATGAGGCAGGAGAATCTCTTGAACCCGGGAGGTGGAGGTTGCAGTGAGATGAGATCGCGCCATTGCACTCCAGTTTGGCAACAAGTGCGAAACTGTGTCTCAAAATAAATACCTATGTACCCACAAACAATTGAAAATAAAATACTGAGTTTTCTGAGAACCCAGTCTTGCTATGATGCTCCAAGACTCAGAAATATTTTGAACGTTCATATGTGTGTGTATGTGTGTGTGTGCGCACATGGACTTAAGTACGCACATTAGCATAAACAGAATAAAAGACAAAATTCAGAACTCCTCACATCCTTAAGATATTCTGAGTCACATGTCCTACATCGTTCATGGTTAAAATGGCTTTTATGAATGTTCATGTAGCATAATAAGAAATACGTATTTGGTCTCTGCCCCTGGTTCCTGGCACAGAGCTTGTAAACTCTCATAACTTCCTTAGTGAGGGAGAGATGGGAGTATCTTTTGTTGTTTTTGGTCTTAGTCTTAGGTTTCTGATGCCAGAACTTCTAAAGCCCTTAGAATCTCTGGAGTGGTAAGAGTGTCTTTTTGTTTATATTAATGATATGACCGGTGACTGAAAGCCCCTAGATATCGTCAGGATGAGGGCTGACTGCCAGAGCAACCAACAATGTAATTAGAAAATTAGAAATTTCTGTCCTTATACCTGCTACCCCACCTCTGAGGGCAGGGAGAAGGAATGGAGATTGAATTCAACCACCAATGGCCTGTGGTTTAATCAATCATGCCTACATATTGGAACCTCCCCAAAACCCTAATCAATGGAGTTTGGAGGACTCCTGGCTTGGTGAATACAAGAGGTGCTGGGAGGGTGGCATGCCCAGAGAGAGCCTGGAGCTCCCTGCACCTCTCCCATACTTTGCCCTATGCATCTCTTTTTCTGGCTGTTCAGTTGTGTCCTTTAGAATATCCTTTGTAATAAATACGTAATAGTAAATAAAGCACTCTATCTGAATTCTGTGAGCTGTTCTTACGAATTATCAGACCTAAGGAGGGAGTCATGAGAAACCCTAATTTATAGCCAATTGGTCAGAAACACAGTTCACAACCTGGGACTTTCAACTCATTTCTGAAATAGGAGGCAGTCTTGTGGGACTGAGCCCTTAACCTTTGGGGTCTGCCCTAGCTCTGGGTGGGTAGCATAATAATTGAATTGAAGGATACTCAATTGGTGTCTCAAAAGTTGGAAAATTGCTTAATTTAAAAGAAAGACGCACACATTTGGTGTCAAATGTGAAGTGGTGAATAGCAGAGAAGAAGAGTTTTATTTTTTGTCCATGAGCTGTGTGGATATCTGTCACATTGTAAGTCAAGTAAAATATGTAGAGATGAATATCTAAATTGAACATTTCAAAATTCAAGCATTGCAATTCAGGGCATACACACAGACCCCACAGACCAAGTGGTCTTTGGTATGTTTGAAGAACAAAGAGGAGGTTGGAAGTTTTATGAAAAGGTGAAGTGGTGTGTTATTGTTTTTCTAGAAAATTCATTGGCACTAGTAAGATTCTGGGAGCTGGCTTGCTCTGAGTGGCGAATGATGAAAGTGGTGGGTAAAACTGTTCTTAGAATCACAGCACATTGTTTCAGTAGCCATTAGATCAAACTGGTTTCACATTACAGCAGGCAGTTTCAGCAGCCAGGATTACAGAGAATGACATTCTTGGAGCAATTTTATGTGCCCTGAGTGCTTTTCCCCACTGGTTTCCGGACTCTGGGTTAGTTAGGTGTCAGAAGAATGACCCCATCTGGTCAGTTTTCACAACATTCAATCATGGACACGGTTCTGTATCTTACTAAGTTTCACAATGAACAGTGATGAGAAATCTAAAAAGAAAAAAAAAAGAGAGGGAAAGAAGGAGGGAAGGACGGAAGGGAGAAATGGAGGGAGGGAGGAAGAAAGGGAGGAAAGAAGGCAAATTCATTGCCCATTATTACCATAAGTGAAAAGTAACAGAAACTGTAGGGGGGATAGTCTTTCTGGGACATTCCAGCATATAAACAACCCCTAAATAGCAGAAGCTCTTTTGGGGCTTCTTGCCTTCTCCCTAGCTCCATCCTGGTTAAGCTGGAGCTCACTGCAGGGAGAACCCACAGAGAGAGGGCGAGAATGGCATGCCAGTCTGGCTTTTCCATTTCCTCTCTTTGTTTCTGTGTTTCCACTTAGCAGTTTCCTTGATTCAGAGCAAGAAGATAAAAACACATACAAAAAGGCAGCACCAGCTCCTTTCCCAGTTGTGACCAGATTGCACGATACCCAAGCCATGGCTCCAAAGAGTGCGTGTACTGAAGCCTGGCAATTCATGACAGACTCATTTCCACACCTGGGTCCAGTTTTGCTCTGTGAGTGTTGGGCTTTCTCCAAGGGAATGGCTGGAGCTGTTGCGAGCGAACTTCCTGACTGCCACAGAGTTGTTTGGATTCTTTGGAAATGCACACTCAGAGGCTGCTGCTCCTTAAAGCTGGCTCCTTCACTGGCCATGATTCTCCTGTCTCATTAGCCGTTGCGTATGACCCTGTGTCGTTTTCTCCTTTGACTCATCAACACTCAAATCCACAGGGTTGTTATGGGTTAGCAACCTTTCTTATTAGCGAGAAGCTCTGTGGCCTCAGAGACAAAATGAATCGTGGTTAGAAATCTCCATCTCTTCCCTCTCTTAGTTTGATGTCATCATTTAAACATCTGAAAATAGAGAAGACTCCGTTCCATTTGTAAAGCCCTAAGGAGAAAAACTGAGTTTGAAACTTTCCTTAATTATGCTGATATTTAACAATAAACTTTGTAATATGAAAATCTCGTCTCACTATCCAGTGTATTCTTTCACTTTCGTTTTAAATCAAGAGAAAAATGTGTTTGGACTTTCCTGAGCTATGCCAAGTTTAAAATATACATGTGTGTGCATATATATATATATAGGTTGCTAATATATGTGTGTGAATATATATATAGATATATGTGTGTGAATATATATAGATATATGTGTGTGAATACATATAGATATATGTGTGTGAATATATATAGATATTTATATATGTATGCACACAATCTAAAATCTACTGAATAGATTTTGAATTCAAAATCACTACTCAATATATTGATTATTTGTTTAAAGGTTTGAAGATATTCAAAGAGAGTAAAGTTATTAATGTCACTTTCTGTCAATGTCTATAATTGGTACTTGCGGGTAAGGTTGCTTTGTTTTGTTTTGTTTTTCCTTCTGGTCTTGGAGTGTCATGGAAGGAGTGGGGTTTTATTTGTTTCATAAGAATCCTCTATTTATCAGTATTATCAGTTTCTTGGGTGAGTGGGAAAAATAGACACCTCTCCCTTACTCCCGTGTCCTTCCATGTGGAGAGAGCATCCTTCCCCTCGCACACTACCTCTTTACTCATCGTCCATTAGAGAAAGATGGACTTTGTGGAAGATTTTTGCAAAGGCGGTCACAATAATTCTTCCCTCCCCAGGACCTTTACAATGTGGACTTGGCACTCCTCCCATCAAGAGGTGAAATTAATTTCTCCACCCTTTCCATCTGGCTGGCGCTGTGACTTGCTTTCACCCACAGTATGTGTGCAAGTGATGCGCTGTAGCTTCAGAACCTCTTGACCTCCAGTGGCCTTGCAGCTTCTGCTCTCAACCTTGTGTGCTGCTTCTGTGTAAGGAAGCCCAGACTAGACTTCTTTATGATGAGAGGCTGCATGAGAAAGGGCCCAGCCAACAGCCAAAACCAATAGCCAGATGTGGGTTTCTACCCATTTTCTACCCTCCAGCCCCAGTTGAGCTGCAGATGACTGCACCTACGTGTGTGCCCCAGACAAGACCAGCAGAATGGCCTCCCAAATGGGCCCAGAGGAAACTGCTGACATTGTGAACAGAAAGAATGGTGGTTGTTTGAAACCACTAAGTTTTCAGGTGGTTTTTAAACAGCAGTAGATAATGGATACAGACTTAATCTGATTGGTGATCAGAAAGAGAATGAGGGTGTGCAGCCCAACCCCTTTCTCTCACTCTCTGTTTGACAGGAGGCAGCTCACCGAAAATCCAAGTTCTCTCTTCCTCCCCTAGACCATAATCTTACAGTGCATCACTACTGATGCACTGATATATATATTTTTCCAAGTGCTAAAGGGCTGGCAATTAAAGTCAATATTTGGCTGAAGCCAAGGCCAAAACCGAATACTGCCATTAAAAACTTCTAGGAATCAAGAATCAGTCTGAAAAATAATATAACCTGTAAACTTATTGTAATAATTTTAATTATGTAGTCATAGTTTTGAAATTCTATTAGTAAAATTAAGATATGTTTTAAATACTTCATTTGCTTCTAACAATGTATTCCAGTTTGCATGACAGAATTGGAAGTAAGTTATCAAGATTTTGAATTTTTCTCTCCTCATGAAATTTTAAGGTGTCTATAATGAGAATTTAATGCATCCTTATAAGATGTAAAAAATTCCCAAATAGGACTTTTTATTGAAAACACATAGTATCCTTATATGGGATTTGGCCATGACACTTTCAGTTACTCATGTGAATTTCATCTTCCTGATTCTTAGGAGATTTTGTCCAAACAACTCCGATTATTTCTGTATAGTGCTAAAACTAACATAAGATAAAGTGATTCCTTTTTCTGAATTTTTCTTGCTCTATTTGCCTGCCTCACTTTCATCTGGACCTTCTTTTTTCTTCATCTCTTGTTCTTTCCTGGTCCATTTTGATTCAGCTCCCACTGTTTTGCCTGAGTGTGGACCCGGTCAGGAAGGTGGGAAGCTGGTGCAGCCGGGCTCCCCACAGGTCCCTTGTCTCTCCTGCAAATCGAGGGCAAACCCAACCCTGTTTCTGCTACTGCTCTCACATGGGCCCCCACCTCCCCATACCTGCCGACCCTGTTGGGGTCTTCCATTGTGAGGCTGTCATTTGTTCCTGTGGCTGCCTCCTGCTTTCCCCTGCACAGATGCTTACAATGCATAGGTTTTATGGCTCTTAATGGTTTATATTTTGGGGCTCAGTGGGTACCTTGTGACTTGGTTGTATTGCAAATGTTGTCCATTGGTTTTTTAATTTTACTGTCTTTTTTAATGTGGGGATTCAAGAAGATCTAAAAGCTATGCCACTTCTACCACCATCTTTTCTACCATCATCTTTCCGGAATTTGTTAAGAAGTTTTAACACAAGTTCAATGTGGACTACTTGCCCATAATTTGAAACTGAATATTCAGATGTTTAGTCAAATCAGGGTAAATCCAAATGGCACCTCCTGTTCACATCTGTTAGTTGTGTTACTGTTACTGTTACACTGATTAGCTCCGATGGTTACCTCGTGATGGTATCACATGATCTCTGATTACCAGTAAGTTCCAGGATGTAAGAAATAACCTGAAAGTGGGATCTGTCAGTGAGCCCCTTGATAAAACGTGAAAGCCAGGATAGAACTTCGGGGCATCCTTATTAATCAGTGATGTATGTGTGATGTGGTTGCCTGCCACTGGGTGCGTAAATTGAATTCTGGGCTTCAGTATTAGGAAGCCCCCCTGCACAAAATAGAAACCACGTCTTCCAGCCAAGATTTTATCAGTTTAAAAAGAAAGCTTCGTTTTATGTTCAGATGCCAACACACACCTTTATATCTGTTTTTTATGACTTTGGAATTTGTATAGGGAGATTTTTATTATTATTATTATTTGAAAAATAAACCACTAGTAGAATACTGGAGTTTATCTTAACACCTGGAGATAAAAGCATCTGGCAGGGCCAGGGAGAGTAACTTTAAGTTTCTGTAGGTATTACTAAGTGTTAGGGGTTGTGAATTGTGCCTCCCACACCCTGGCAAAGAAACACTGTGTTGATATCCTAATTCCCAGTACCTCAGAATGTGACCTTATTTGAAGACAGGGTTGTTGCAGATAAAATTCGTTAAGATGAAGTCATGTGTGGAGTAGAGCCCTAATCCAATGTGACTGATGTCCTTATGAGAAGATGGCCATGAAGACAGAGAGGGAACAATTAAAGCAGAAATCAAAGTTGTGTTGTTGCAAGTTAAGGAATGCCAAAGATTGCCAGCAAACAAACCAAGGGAAGTTAGGAAGAAGCATGGAGAAATTTTTTTACAGGTTTTGGAAGGAGCACCGTCCTCCTGATGCCTTGATTTTAGCCTTCTACCTCCACAACTGTGAGACAATAGGTTTTTATTGTTTTAAGCCACCCAGTCTGTGGTACTTTGTTAAGGCCACCCTAAGAAATTAATACATTAAGTCAAGTCTATGGGGGTGTCGTAGTTAGCTTTGGCTGCTATAACAAAATATCATAGACTAGGTGACTTAAAGAACAGACATTTATTTCTCACAGTTCTGGAGGCTGAGAAGTCCATCATTAAAGAGCTGGTAGATTTTATTGCTGGTAAGGGCCCTCTTTCTAGCTTGCACATGGCTACCTTCTCAATGTGTCCTCACATGGCAAACACGGAGAGACACAGATGTGTAGGGAGCTCTCAGGTGTCTCTTCTTTGTACAAGGACACTCATCCCACCATGGGGGTCCCACCCTTATGATCTCATCTAACCTAATTACTTCCCAAAGTTTCCACCTCCAGATCACATCACACTGGGAGTTAAGGCTTCAATATGTGAATTATGGGGGCACAAACATTCAGGGGAACAGCGGACTTTTTAACTTTGTGGTCTTCAGCCTGTGTTGGGCAATACAGCTGGGTTTTACAGTCACAGAGAGGGCTTTTAACTACCACAGCCTAGACAAGAGACTCTAAACCTTGGGCCACATGGAGGTTTTCACCTTGGCTGGTCACTGCAACTTCTGGCATCTTTATCCACAAGTAAGTAATTGTTTTCCTACAAAAGAGTGGTTCTTTTTAAAATAGGCTGCTAGAGTGTGAGCAAAGGTTTGGGTCTCAGATTTCCACAAAAGATATGATACAAAGAATCTCACTTGCTTTTATGTTGAACTCAAAACTCAACATCCAAGAATTTGAAAGCAGCTAATATTTACTAACATCTTTATGCAGAAAATCTCGCTTTTCCTTTCATTGACTGTTTACTTTAGTCACAGCAGCTAAGATAAAGCTTTATTCAGACAGTTCTGTGTCAAATTGCAGCAGTTTGAGCCTAGAGACATCCTTAAAGCATATATCTTTTTGTAATAATCCTATTAAGTAACTCTGAATTATTACCCAAGAATTCTCACTCACTCTCCATGGAGAAGAAATACCTTTGCAAATGTTGCCAAGTATCCATCTAATAGCTGTCACCTGGGCTTTGCTCAAGTATCATCTCTTCAATTTCAGAATCAATCTCATAGCTTACCAACAACATTTTCATGGAGATAATTCCCTGAAATTTTGGTTGGAATATGACTAGGCTAACACTGTAATTACCTAAAAAGTGAAAACATGTTAATTTTTTTCTTTTATTTAGAAAATATTCATTAAATGTCTTATATTCTAAACACTGCTAGGTACTATCTTTATGAAATAGACACACAGTAGTTGAATAAGGAATAATTGAATTTGCACAAAGAAATATATAACTGTGTCTATGCTAAGTACATAAAGCAAAAGTAAATGGTGAATTACGAGCATATACTAGAGGGCTTTGACCTTATATGAAAAGTCTGGGAATGCTTCCATAATGAAATGGCAACTGAGCTGAGATCAGAAAGATAGGAGGTAAATATGTAAACATACAAGGAAAAATATTACTGGAGGAGGGGATAGCATGGGCAAAGAGTCATGTGGCAGAAATAAACAGAGATAGCAAGCAATGTGACTAGAGCCATAAAAATACCTTTTGGGATATAAAATTTACACTGGAATTTTAAGTGACTCAGATTCGTCATCTACATCACTTATGTGATTCATCTAGTATTTATGCAACTTGTTGTTCATGTCTATCAATCTGATGAAGCAGGTCATGAAGGTTTTCTAGAGCATTTTAATGGAGCCAGTGCAGCATAATCTGGGATCTTTAGTGTCCAATTACTCAAGGCATCAGCATTTCTAGGCTTATATATGACCCTATAGTCATATGCATCAAGCAAAAGTTTCTAGAACTGCAAAAGTGGTAACCTAAGAGCAAAGGCATATTCTTGCCAGAGGAATAACAACGAAAGTTACCAAGAGGGTTTCTTCATCAAACTTTATGTGTTTAGTATAGTGCCACTGTTATTATTCTTAAGAAAAAGGTTGTTGATACTTCAATGAGACCTGGCATTTTGTGGCAAGACCTTCCCTACAGAAGGAAAAAAAATGATTAGAGGAACCAGAAGGAAAAAAATTGTTAGAGGCCATTGTAATTTACAAAGGCAGTTGATAAAGTCAAATAACAGCTGTTAGTCGTGGAAAGTATCTTCATTATGGTGAGTCCAATTTCACAGAATTTCTTTTCCAGTGGGCAAAAAGTAGTTCCATGATATTTACAATTGAGGGGAAAAGGAACAGAGAAAATAGTCATGAAAGAAAGAGTCTTGTTTCTGGGTATGTGTACAATGAATTGCGCATATCTTATTTTACATAGTAGGGGCAGGTTGGGAGGAAAAGATATGGTAACTACAAACAGCACTAGTGCAATAATCAAATATACTTATCATGGAAAGTAGCATTTCTCATTTCTCTCTTGTTCATTTAGATGTCAAAATGTTGTATTAAAATGTTGCAGATGTTTCTAAAGTCTTTCTACTAGCTATCTTTTATTGATTTCATTAATTGACATTGCTGTACCTAAAATCTAAGAAATGATGATCTCTCTGATACATTGAAAAAATTCCAGAGAGAACAAATTTCTGGTATTTTATATCATAATGCCCTTCTGTGAGTAAAGGTCAGATGATTGTTTGCAGTAGTGTCATCAATAATTAGCTATTAGTAAGTTTGAGCAAAGTGATGCTTTGGAAGACAATTTCCCAGCAAAAACCTCAAGAAATATCTGGCCAAGTGTACTACTTAAATGTCTTTTTTTTTACAAATCACTTGATGTCTTAATAAAATGTTGCCTTTTAATTCAGATTCAGTAATGTGCCTCTTTAATATAAATTACTGGTGCAATATGTAACAGACTTTTTTGACTGCCTACTGTAGTCCTTGGTGACGGAACTTTGATTTGGATAGGGGTGGGAGGCTGTTTTCTCCTCCCCATCATGACTAAAGTAGACGCTGATTAATTAAAGCCTGTCACAGTACTTTCATTTCCCTTGTCGATGATTAGTTTTTGTGATGCAGTGCTGGCCAGTTAAACAAAATGGGAGTCTGCTGGAGAAATTCTGGAAAAGCTTACTGGTATGGTTTGGCTCTGTGTCCCCACCCATATCTCATCTTGAACTGTAATACCCACATGTTGGAGGAGGGACCTGGTGGGAGGTGATTGAATTGTGGATGGACATCCCCCTTGCTGTTCTCGTGATAGTAAGTGAGTTATTGCAAGATCTGGATGTTTGAAAATGTGTGGCACTTCCACCTTTGCTCTCTTTCTCTCTCTCCTGCCATCATGTGAGACATGTCTTGCTTCCCTTTTGACTTCCACCATGAATGTAAGTTTCCTGAGGCCTCCCCAGCCTTGTGGAACTGTGAATCAATTAAACCTCTTTTCCTTATAAATTACCCAGTTTTAGGTAGTTCTTTACAGCAGTATAAAAATGGACTAATACAGTTACGTTTCTGATTAAAAGGGCAGCAAGATTTTTTTCTTTCTGACATTGTTAAATTTGGACGTTACCTAACTATCTTATGACAATAAGGAATACTATCTCAAGAACAAACCAACATGTTAATGATGATAGAAAGATGAACTTGGGTCCCTGATAATGTTGTTGAAGTATTAAATTAACCAGCCTTGAAGACACCCTATCTCTGAATTCTTTCTGTATAAGAGCATATATTTCCCTTATTGTGTAAGCTAGTTAAGTAGGGACTTTTGTTTCTTGTAACAGAGAACATGCAAAATAACACAATGAGTTTGAGGACAAAGTTGGGGAAATATAAATTAAAACAAAATCTTCTGGCACCAAGAAAAATTCTCCAGAAAAACAGAAAAGAAAGAAAACAGTTTTACCATTGAATAATCATTAAACCAAAGTATGATGGGTATCACAGGCAATCCACTAAGAGATTGCAAAAATGGAAACAAATCTCACCCTTTTATATAGCCAGGAGAAACATCCCTTTTTTTTTTTTTTTTTTTTTTTTTTT